>NC_043703.1:124949986-124962133 GCF_006229205.1 Suricata suricatta
CTATGCATCAGCATTTCTGTATCCCTTGGGTAAATCCCCAGCAATGCTATTGCTGGGTCATAAGGGAGTTCTATGGATAGTTTTTTGAGGAACCCCCACACTGTTTTCCAAAGCAGCTGCACTGTAACTTATCTTTTAACAAGAGCTTCGTGATCTAAACCATTGGTTTAAGTCTCCTGGACTGAGGGTTGAATCACTCAGGGCATTCCCCTTTGTTGTCATGGGATTTAATGAAGAATACACAACATTCTACTTGGATAATGGCACAGGTGCCTCCCTGGGAGGCAGTATAATGTCCAAGGCCAGCCTGTTGTGGAGACAGTTTTTCTCACTAGAGACATTCCACTGTTCAGCCTGTGTTCAGTAAAGATAAGTTTTATTGGCTGTTATTTAAGTCTTGTTGAGTGAATTTATTATGGGCTTCTATGTGTGCTATAATGTTCTTGTAGACTGTATAAAAACCAAAGGAGGGAACAAAGACAACAGCTAAATGATTGTACCAGTGGAAAACAGAATGTGCCTATCTGGCCTCAAGAAGAGGGAAGTTGGCAGCTTTAGGAACTTGACTTGGTTGTGCATACCATACATGTTGGTCAGGGGACGCGACACTGTCAGGCATGAAGAGATGGACTGGGGATGGGATATGCCAGAGCAAGACCCCTACCTTCTCTTCTCTTTCAATGGTGCATGTTCCATTTCAGGTATAGTGTGCTTCAGTCCATCTTATAGCAGGATAATGGGGTCCTAATGGAGATTGGAACCAAATCCTACCTGCCTGCAATTCTAATGAACAACGGTGAAAACTATCAACCCAGTATTTTTCACAGATAAAACACATTTTTTCTCTATTTCTCATTTCATATGCTAAAACTGCATGCATTCTTTTGTCTGATAGCCCTTTTGAATACATCAAGTCTGTGATTTTTAAATGACTTCTGTGTTATCAACACTGATATTCAGCCATGTTTTAACCTTGTTTCTGAATTAATTTAAATCCTCAATGTTTACAGTGACCTCCCTCTTTAGCTTCTTTTTTCCTCTACTTTTCCTGCTCTGATTTTTAGCCACTCTGTTTTTCTGTTACAAATATTCTTGCAATATTTAATGTAATGGTTGAGTTTGGGTTGACTTCTCCTATACCCTTCATCTCGAGTAATATTACTGATGCCTTTACCATCCCTTATTTTCTTTTCTTGTCTCTGACGCATCTGTTTCCTATGAAGCTGGCCAGCAGGCTATACTGGCTTTGTTTAGCAGAAACTAGATTCTCTCAACAATTTCCTTCTGGACCGTTCGCCTTTGTTTATTTTCTGTTCATTCTTATAACCATCTAAATCTACCTCTTCCATTTTTCCTATCTAGTCTTAGAAGCCCAGTTGACTATATACTCATTTTTTTATTTACCTGAGGACCTAATTGCAGCATTTATTTCAACAGATCATTAGGCTGCTTAATATAAACCAAGCAAATTCCTTTAAATGGATCTGATCTGGTCTGAACAGGATAAGACCTGGTTATAACTAGTTTTACTCAGTCAGAAGCAGTGTGATCTAAATAAAAGAAGTTAGAACTGATCAAAAAGCTTTAAGCTCATCATGAAGTTTCAAAAACATTCTGAACCAAAGAAAACTTTTTTTATATATGGCTCACTTGATTCAGGTAATTTTAATAGGCTTAACTTGGCCTGGATGAGCCCAAATTAATTGAAAAAAATGGGAACAACTTTGAGTAAATCCGAACTGTTTTCAAATTAGTCAAAACCTATATAAATATATCAAGCCATTAGGGGTTTTTTAAATTTTTTTTAATGTGTCTCATTTATTTTTGAGAGAGAGAGCCACAGCATGAGCAGGGGAGGGTCAGAGAGAGAGGGAGACACAGAATCTGAAGCAGGCTCCAGGCTCTGAGCTGTCAGCACAGAGCCCGACACGGGGCTCGAACCCACAAACCATGAGATCATGACCTGAGCCGAATTCGGACGCTTAAACCAACTGAGCCACCCAGGCGCCCCTATCAAGCCATTAGTTTAAACCTCATGGGCATTTGTAAGGTTCTCCCAGCTATGGCCAACCCAAATGATTGGAACCAATTTAAACTTCTTACAAAAGCCTAACTTTACACAAGAACCATCATTAACTAAATTTATATCTTTGTTGAGTTCATTGTTTCTCTGATAAATTAACCAAAACTGATTTGAACCTGGCAGAATAGGTCACAAAGTTTTCTTTACAAAATTCTCCTAAATTTTTTGCTCCTCCATGCCTGGTATATTTCTCAAAAGTAAATCCAATTTCTGGGTTGATCTTGAGGTCCTGACCTCAGAAATCTGAATTACAGCGAAGATTTCTTGGTTTCATCCCAAATGAATACATTTGTACTGACCTCAAAGTTGCAATCTCTAAAGTTGATCTCATTTCCTTCAAAGTGAATCTTTATGCCCTTTAAGGGGAAGATGCTGAGGCAGGCAGCTGACGATTACTGAAGAATAGCTAGAAAGAAAGTGCCGGAATAATCACTTTACATACATTATCTCATTCCATCCCCTCAAGAGCTTTATGAAGTGTCTACAATGCTGCCTTGGTTTCCAAGAAAATAATCATTTCTAAAAGATACACATTGGAATTATTTTAACCTTTCTTTGGAAGCCACTTAACTAACATGTATAACCCCAAAAGAACTTCTGTCCTTCCAGCATTCTGAGAGTGCAGTTCTATAGATGCATAGCCATGGAAATCACTTTGTAATGTAGAATTATTCTTGTAAGACTCTGGACAACCCTGGCTGTCCTTCGTGCCTACCTTCCTGCAGGGGAACATACCTATTCATATAGCTGTACTTACTAACCAGAAGATGTTACAGAGGAAAATGCCTGACCTGAACTTTTAAAAAATAGTTTGAGCTCCAAGTAATGCTGTTCTTTTTGAGGATCACTTTTATCTATGTTTCCATGCCTCCGTAGGCATATTTTCTTCATTTACCATTAGAAGTACTATAATGAGGGGCACCTGGGGGGCTCAGTTGGTTGGGCCTCCGGCTTCAGCTCAGATCAAATCTCACGTTTGTGGGTTCAAGCCCCGCGTCGGGCTCTGTGCTGACAGCTAGCTCAGAGCCTGGAGCCTGCTTCCGGTTCTGTCTCCTTCTCTCTCTGCCCCTCCCCCTCTCATGCTCTGTCTCTCTCAGTATCAAAAATAAATAAAACATTAAAAAAAAAAAAAGGAAGTACTATAATGAGTATTGACCCACCCTGCATAGCCTCTCAATGTTGCAAAAATCCTCTCTCTCTCTCTCTCTCTCTCTCTCTCTCTCTCTTTTTGCAGGCCAAATTTCCTTGCTCCTCACCTATCCTTGTAGATTCTTTAATGAGAAAGCAATACAGTGTGGTCCCAGGGATAAGAACACTTACTTTGGAGCCAAGCAGACTGGACTTCGGTTCCAGTTGTAGTACTTATCAGCTGTGTGGCCTGGATGGCATATTTAACGTGTCCAAACTCCAGCCTATTTATCGGCAAATTAGGTTAATTACAGGACCTTCTCCTTAAGTGGCTGTGAGATGTAAATGAAGGTCTCTACGTAACTTGGCCTTGCACAAAATAAGTGCCCAGTAAGTGTTATAGTGTAACTACACAACGATGTTTACTTCTATTTCTGTTGTTATTACGTACAAACTCAAGCCTCAAATTTTAGAAGTAAGTGTTGTTTAACTCTTGTACTAATAAGGAAGCAGATTCAAACAAGTCCAGTAATTTACTGAAGGTCACACAACACTGCATGATGTCACAGTGGTCAGTGCCTGCCTCGGACTCATTTCAACCCTTGCTATTTCCCATTTGTTCCATTGCATTTGCACCCACTGATACCCCCAGGCCCTTTCAGCTCTTCTTGCTTTCTTTCTCTTCTCCTTCGCTTCTTACAGAAAACAAATGTTACCTTGCTTTTACCTTCCCCCTCTCAGTTTGTCCTAATTCTTAATTGCCTTCCTGTGTGTCCTCCTTTTTTATTCCCCCTAAGACTTCTGTGCAATCTATAACTGATGGTAAAGACTCACCCTACCCCACCTGTTAAAGAGAGAAGTTACGTTCAGAGTTGGGATTCCTCAAATGACCTGTATCTCCAACTATGAAACTTTAATTATTTCTTTCTCCCTGCAGGTCTGGCATTACTCTAGGCTACACTGTATACTACACTGTTTGCATTTACTGGGATACCCAGAAACATCACTGGAAAGCCCTCTCTCTTCCCTTCATCTGAAGTGGTTAGCTCTGTATAGTCAACATCTGCTATAAACCACTCCCCTCCTACCTCTTTCAGGGGGAGATGTGTTTTTGTTTGATGAAGACAATGGGAAGGAAAATGGAGATGCCACAGAGATAGAAGTAGAGTGTTCTGAAGTTCAGGACCATGAGGTTTCAGTCAGCTAGGTACGGCAGTCATCTCGTCACTCAATCAGCTAACAAAAATTGACCACTAGGTACATGTCAGGTACACTAGTGGAATAGAAGTTTGATTATATGTCTGTGTGTATGTGTATCTATATGTGTGTGTGTATATAGACACACACACACATATATATCTGTCTATATATATCTGTATCTGTCTTGATCTATAGATATATGTAGATGTCTATAGTTAGATATGGATACTTATAATGTGTGTATGCGTGTGTGTGTCCCAATTTACTGTCCTGGAACATGAAAGCAATTTCCTCCTGGATTGTTATCCATTAGAGTACTTATAAACATCTAACATGGATGTGTAGGAATGTATTCTGATGGTTCATTTTTCAATGTCTTTAAGTTCTTTATTCAGTTAGGCATCACATCAAAAACACCGTGGCGTGGAGCAAGATGGCCTCTGATCCAGAACCCAGGAATCTATTGTCCACCCTTATGCTTCTCTCCTGCTATGTGATCTCAGTGAGGCAGTGAGGTGTGGTCTCTGCTTCTGAATCTTCTTGTCTTCCAAGTGGAGAGCACATGTCACAGAGGTTCTTGCGAGGTGAGACAGAAGAAATTGCAATAAACTGGGACAATCTCCGAAGCACAGAGGAGCGAGTCAGCTATAGGTGACCCTGCTGCTCTAAAAGATCACTTGCTGGGAAGGGCGTATGACACAACCTTTAAAACCAACAGTTCAGCAAGATATGTGCCTACATCAAGAATGGGGTAAATGTCAGTGCTAGGTGCCAGGATGAAAGCTGTGGTTGAAGTACTAATGAGCGTCTGTAGTAGATTTACTCAGAGTTGTTAGATAATAAAATGTCATTATGGGGAGTGCATGACTGACAAGCTGCCTTGCTGATGTGTCATATTACAGAACTGTAGCTAAGGGCCTGCCTTGTATTGTGATCTGACATGAAGAGATGATAGTTAAGCTCTAATTTTCAGGGTGTGATTTCGGTTGCCCTGTTGAAAATATTTCTAACGCTAGAAGATGAACAAGTGTCTTGTAGTAGATATAAAGTGCCCCTAGAAAGCTGAATAGCTGAAATAATACTGTGAAGGAAAAAAATTGCCCTCTTTCTCAAAAAAACTAAAAAATTAAAAAATTAAAGCCTTCCAGGGAGAGGAGCAGTTGGAGCTAAGAAAGATGAAGTCCTAATATGCCAAAACCATTGGATTATGACCCATGTGCATATAGCAGGTGCTGGTGAGAGTTTCAGGAACCTAGTCATGGGAAATAGTTGAGAGGAAAGGAGCCCATGGATGGTGAACCTGAGTAGCTGAATTCCTAATGACCTAGACCAGCATTTTGCAAACTGGTGTTCAATAGAACACTATTTCATAGAACTTAATATAAGATTTGCAATTTGACAAATGTTCCAGATACAAATAAATCTTAGAATTGTAAGTTAAAAAAATTAAACATGTATATTTTTTTCTCTAAGGAAGGCAAAGCAGTCTTTAATGTACTACCACACAATATGTTTCTTCAAGAGAAAGAAAAATTATTTTTCAAGGGCATATATTAGCATCTCCAAGAACTTGCATTTTATAGACACATGTTTGGGAGATGCTGATTTAGGTGGTTGTTGATGCTTGAACTGTGAAACTGGCAAGCAGATGAAGGCAAAGAAAAGCAAGAAGTCTTTGCCCCTGAGGATCAGTACAGATAGGTGGAGATGAGCAGTGTAACTTCATAGAGTAGTCTCTTCCTACCAGGCCTCCAAGAGTAGAAAGAACAGGTTAGAGAGAGACTGAGCCTCTGGAGGAAGCTCTCACATTCTAGCCAGAGATTTAGTCAAATGGGATTGAGGGTGGAATTCCCAGTCTCTGGAGGATACCATGAACTAGATGAAGAATCTGAGAAATGGGACAAGAAGAATGCAATGAACCACCATATCCGAGATAAGTTATACAACTCCCCATCTGTAGTGTCCTACCCAGCTTGCATCTCTGGATCACCAAACAGCAGATCTGTCATTAGAGGATTAAGTACATCTTCTCTACTAAATTGTAGAACACAAGTAATTGGCATGTATCCTTCCCTGTTATTAATTCAGAAAAGGGGGGAAATGTTTCTGTGCATATGTGCATTCATAGATAAAGCTACAAAAAGCTGGACAAGACCACCTAAGGAGAAATTAGGAAAGGGCTCACCAGAGAAGTTCTTGGTATGGCCTGGGTCAGTGAGGTTCCACAATTTTTAAATGCCCACATGATGAATTAGAAAACACATGCAGACCTCTTTGTTTGATCATGTATTTATCCAAAAGCCATTTGCAACCATGATGATACTCACTATGCTGAGGATCTGGCACTTGAAAATTTAAAAAGAATAATTAATGTGCTTCCAATTCCAAGCTGATAAGACCTGTCATCTGGAAATAATAAACTATAAAGCAAAGGATAGTAAGAAGCCAAAAAGGAGAAATGTGTAGGATCCTGATGGTAAAGAGACTGATAATTTCTGCAATTTCAGAACCTCGTGGTAATGCCAACTCTCCCAAAATAATAAATTTATGAGAGTGTCTTCCCAAGCAAAGATCTTTACTTTTATAGCCATCTGAAAAGAATAAAAACTCTACTGCTCTAAAACATCATTCATGTGATTTTTGACTAGATATAATGACCAAGTTCCTAGTGTATAACTATGGCAACTCACAGTCAGTGCTTTGGAAACATTTTTTTAAATTTTTTAATGTTTATTCATTTTTCTTAAGAGAGAGAGAGAGCAAGAGAGTGAGCAAGCATGAGTGGGGGAGGGGTAGAGAGAGAGGGAGACAGAATCTGAAGCAGACTTCAGTCTCTGAGCTGTCAGCACAGAGCATGACGTGGGGCTCAAACTCATGAACCATGAGATCATGACTGGGTGAAGTTGGATGCTTAACTGACTGAGTGACCCTGGCGCTTCTGGAAACATTTTTTAATGACATACTGAGTTCTGAGCACTGGAGACGTAAGATGTCGTCCTTAACTTCAAGAAAGTTAATGTTCAAGGAATTAAAAAGAACACTGTTTTGAGATACATGAAAAGATGCTCAATATCATTCATCAGGGAAATACAAATCAAAACTACACTGAGATCACCTCCCACCTGTCAGAACGGCTAAAATTAACAACACAGGACACAATAGGTGTTGGTGAGGTTGCAGAGAATGGGGAACCCTCTCACACTGTTGGTGGGAATGCAGCCAGTGCAGCCACTCTGGAGAACAGTATGGAAAGTCCTCAAAAAGTTAAAAATAGAACTACCCTACAATCCAGCAATTGCACTATGAGGCATTTACCCAAAGTATGTATAAATACAGGTTCAAAGGGGTACATCTACCCCAATGTTTACAGCAGCACTATCAACAATAGCCAATTATCGAGAGAGCCCAAATATCCGTTGACTGATGAATGGGTAAAGAAGATGTGTGTATATATATATATACACACACAATGGAATATTACTCAGCCCATCAAAAAGAATGAAATCTTGCTATTTTCAACAGTGTGGATGGAACTAGAGTGTCCTATGCTAAGTGAAATAGGTCAGTCAGAGGAAGACATACCATATAATTTCACTCCTATGTAGAACTTAAGAAACAAAACAGATGAACTTGGGGCAGGGGGAAGGGAGGCAAACCAGGAAACAGACTCTTTAACTATAGGGAACAAACTGAGGGTTACTGGAGGGGAGATGGGCAGGGGAATGGGTTAAATGGGTGATCAGTATACAGGAGGGCACTTGTGAGGAACACTGGGTGCTTTATGTAAGTGATGCATCACTAAATTCCACACTTGAAACCAATATTACACTGTATATTAACTAACTGGAATTTGAATAAAAACTTGAAAATCAAATGTTTTAGGAAATAAGAACAACAGCAACAGAGCTAGGTACATGAGACAGAACCAAGTGCTGTTGCTTATGAGATTTACATGGTTCTGTGGTTGATTCACAGCTGGCTCGTAGACAGTGTCTTAACAAATAGCTTTGGCAGTTGCCTGCTTTAGTGTTTGTGTAATTAGGATGCTTTCTAGAATTCACTATCAAATCAGTTGACTTATAAACTAATAATGTTTGGGACACCTGGGTGGCTCTGTCAGTTAAGCATTCAACTCTGGCTTAGGTCATGATCTCGTGGTTCACAAGTTCGAGCCCTGTGTTGGGCTCTGTGCTGACAGCTCAGAGCCTGGAGGCTGCTTCAGATTCTGTGTCCCCCTCTCTCTCTGCCATTCCCTTGCTGGTTCTCTCTCTCTTTCTCTCTCTCTCTCTCTCTCTCTCTCTCTCTCTCTCTCTCTCTCAAAAATAAATAAACATTAAAAAAATAAGTAAATAATAAATTAAAAAATAAACTAATAATGTTTACCTTATATTACTTAAGTGTAAATAATTGTCATAACATTTACAAATCATTTACTGTCAGATATTGCGCTAAGTGCTTTATCTGCCTTAATTATAAAAAAAAAACAAAAAAATATAACTCAAGTATTATTGTTATTTTCAGTTTATACATAGAAAAACAAAATAGAGAGATTAAGTGACTAACCTACAGTCACCCAGCAAGGAAGTAGAAAAGCCAGGATTCGAATCGAGGTATTATGAATCCCAATCCCAAGCACCGAACCACTAAGAAGACATCCAGCGCAACAGCGAGCCTCCGTTATCTAACTGCTAACTTTGTAACGACTTGATTTGGGCTGATAGCATTGCTACTAGACGGAATCAAACAAAAACCTTTTTCTACCAAAACCTCCAAATATTCTAATTTTTTTTAAATGCCAGGCTTCATTTCCAGGTAGGCAGAGACTATATTAATCACATTTATCAGTAGGCTGAAGATGACACTGATTGTCAAGTGTCGTATCATAATAACCATGATTGTATGCATCCTTGCTCAGCCAGAATTCCCTAAAATACCCAACTAAACAAGTTTGTCTCATTTGCCCAAAACTTTAGTTTTTATTCTGTCCTCTGCCTCCGGCCTTAGGCCTCTTGATCCTGTGGGTCAGTCTGAGGCTTGAAAGAGTCCAGCCCTCGCGACGGTCCTTGCCCTCATTTCCACTCTCTGTCTTCTGGCAGGGATTTCATTCACAGCCTCGGAGAGTCTTAGCTGTTCCCTAGCAAAGCCCCTGGCAGAAGGAAGAAAAGCTTTCCAGCCAAACACACTGAAAAATGAAGACAGTGCCCTTTGGCATGCCTCCTCTGCTTCTCCTGTAGCGCTGTAAACAACAGAAAGCTTCACATTTTAGAACTTTAGACATGACACAATCCGCAACAGGAGCCGAACGTACCAGTGATATATTTCCTGTGCTGTTTCAAAAACACAATTTGGTTCGAAGTCTCACCCTTCAGTGGATGCTGCCTCATGGTAGATGGGGGCAGTGGCATTTACTGCTTCATAAAATCATAATGAGGATACATATCACACCTGATTGTCTCAAAGCAAGGAATTATCAGGAAAATAAGACAGTCTCAGTTGAAATATTGGGGGAGTGAAGGGTGCTTGCTTAGATTGTCCATGAACAGATGCATCACACAGCTCCCACAGAATCATAAAAATATGCCCTGGCTCTGCTTGATTTGGTGGACTCCTGGAGTTTCCAGATTCTACTGTTCAGGAAAATGTTCACTGTTAATGTTCCAGCTTCTCTCATAGTGACAACACATGTGTGCTCTGAGCATTGGCATAAATAGAAGATTCCCCTTAGCAAAACACCAGCACAGATTTTTTTTCGTAGTGCATTTTTGCCATTTCATGTGAAATCAGTGATTCCATCTGAATATAGCCTCAAAATAAGAGAAATGAACAAGATGAAACCCATAGGAACCTTGTGACAGTGTCATTCATTTGTGCCTTTGAAAGAAGGTAAATATAACTGGTTGAGAACTGTCTGGATTACAGCAGAAGACTGAGTAACAATTTATAAGGAGAACTGTTTTGCCATTTTAAGAAAATCACATATTTTAAAACTTCTACCAGGTTGATATTTCATTTAGTCATTAGCAGAATCTCTCTCTGGCCCCGGATGCTCTACATTTCTAGCTCCAACTGTGTCATTCCTTTTGAGTGCCTATTATTGTTCTTGATCTTCTACTTCTTAGGCTTTGAGACTATATAAGGATCTACAAGCTATTTTTTTTAATGTTTATTTTTGAGACAGAGAGACAGAGCATGATTGAAGGAGGGGCAGAAATATAGAGAGACAGAATCTGAAGCAGTCTCTAGGCTCTGAGCTATCAGCACAGAGTCCAATATGGGGCTTGAACCTATGAACCTCAAAATCATTGACCTGAGCCAAAGTCAGACACTTCACTGACTGAGCCACCCAGGCACCCCTTCCCAGTATGTTTTCTAAATAGGTTGAGAGACCCATGCTTGCCTAGCAAATTTCCAATGAGGAAAGAATGTGAAATGGAGAGAATGTTCTCTTATTTGGAATATACAGTAATGTTCCTGAGTTTTCTTAAGCTACCACCAACAATACTTGTTTTCTCCAGACAAAGACTGTAAAAATGAAGTACACAGAAGAGAAGAACTGGAAGAATACAAAGGTGAATTAGGTCAGGAAACCTTACTTTGGAAGAGCAAAGCTAACTGAAACAACAAAATAAACTATGATCATTCTAATGAGATTCTGGTATTACCCATTTTTTCAAAGGCTGATAGAGTAAAAACTTTCTCCAAAAAATAATAAAGAGCCTCTTTTTGAAAATTCTGTTGGAGGGGCACCTGGGTGGCTCAGTAGTTAAGCTTCCAACTTCAACTCAGGTCATGATCTCCCAGTTCATGGGTTCAAGCCCTGCATCAGGCTCTATGCTGCCAGCTTGGAGCCTGAAGGCTGCTTCGGATTCTGTGTCTTCCTGTCTCTCTACCCCTCTCCCTCTCATGCTCTGTCCCTGTCTCTCAAAAATAAAAAAATATTTTTTTTTATTTTTTATTTTTTTTATTTTTTAATTCTGTTGGAGTCAAATTGTCTTAAGTTAATAAGTCCATCAATGATCATTTGATTTATTTTATTTCTTCTCATTATGGCCTAGATACATGGTACAAATTATGACTGTTTGTACCCCTGTGGAATAAGTGAACCCATGCCTTGTCTAACTTTTGTGAAAATGTCCTTAAATGTGGTGCAAGCATACCTTCCTTCTCCACATAGTTTCTTACCATTCCTCATTTTGTCGTGGGTTATTTCAATCCTGTTATCCAATATCAGCATGTTGTAGTAGTTATATTTGTGAATAATACACATCACCAACAGGGAAGTGATTTTGCTGTGAAGGATGACAAGCCTGAGGTGAGAAAAAACAATAAGTCTGGTTTACCTTAAAGCCCACCTTAGAGAATTCTTGAAAATAATATCTCAGGAAGAAGGGGTATCACATCAGAAGACTGACAAAAATACTAGAGATGAAAGTAAGAATGTATTCAAAACATTGCAAGGTTTCCCCAAAGATTCCCCTGCTCTTTCCTAACCATTGAAAACTAATAACAGAAGTACAGCTGTTTAATCAGTTTAAATTGTTCAACTGTTTAATTGTGAGAACTGGGGAAGTGAGGGCGCCTGCTGTCACAGATGAGTGGCTCAGGTGAACCAGACCTGCAAGCCAGCCTCCGGGGTCCCTCACTGCTTCCCGTACCACTCAGTTCCTGCCATAGTTACCAATCTGAAGTGCACTGGTTTTGCTGGCTGTACTCTCTATTTCATAGGCTGTGCGTGT
>NC_043703.1:124962233-125020106 GCF_006229205.1 Suricata suricatta
GCCTCGCTAGGCAGTGAGGTACAGCACCATCCCCTGTGGTGCAGTAAAGAAGCAGAAGAGAAGATGCTCCGAAAGGTGGTCCCCTGCTTGGGTCTCTCAATAGCCAATCTGACTGATACCTTGATAGAACAGAAGAAACAAAAGGACTAGAAGTTGAGACAAGAATTCTTATTTTCAGTTTTTAATGTATTATTCTCTGCAACCTTAGCCATTCATTTCATTCCTGTAGGCATCACTTTTTCTTATTTGTTACAAAGGAATAATAATGCATGTTTTACCTACCATTGATATTACATTAAAAGATATATTTTAAAGTGCTTTAAAAAACTGCTTCTGTGCCAAGCAGCAGAAGGGTATTACTGCAGTTAGATAGAGGGAGGGAAAGGGAGAATATTGGAAAAACAGACATCTTTTAGGTTAACCTGATAGAGTAATTGTGGGTTAAATATTTCCATACAAATCAAAATGACATTACACAGGATTATCTTTCAATTAATTATGAAGCAGAAATTTAATCATGTTTTTAATTCACATAATATTTAGATTTTATGCTTTTTCTATGGGGGAATGTTTGGACAAGTGTGACAATGTTGTAAATGAGGGAACCATGTGGACTTAAAATACGTGGGATATAATTCAAAATTATGCAGGCAATAAAATGTCCACCTAATAGGCCATTAAGCTACTAGTAAATGTCATACCATTTTCACTGGACTTAATACCACAAATTAAAAGCAAAAAGCATTTTTAATATTTTACCTTGTGAGGTCTTAGGGTAGGAAGTCTAGTACATTCAGTCCTTACTTACATAAGCAATAGGTATGAAAGGAAGATCAACAGGCCTTTGTACTCCAGCTGTGAATACCATACCCAGAATAGTCATTTTCCAGTCGTGATCCATGGGAGCTGCAGGCCTGCTGCTGGAGGCAGAGAGAGAAAATGATGGGGATAAAGTAGTTAGTATCAAAAGCCACCTCCCCAACTCAGCTTCATCTAAAGCATTTGCACCATTTCATCTTTTGTATACAGAGCTTCTGTGTAAAAGTATATTAGAAGAACTCATCAGCTTCTGAAGTTGGTTTTAATCAATATTCTAGAGGAAAGAGCCCTGGATAAGGAATTAGGGAATCTTCATCTCATCTCTAAATTTGTGACCCTGGGCAAGTCATTTATCCTCCCTGGGGCCTGGGTCTCTATATTTATAAAAACATGGACATCATGTTAAATGTGGCTAATTGTAAATTAATTAAAGTGTTTTTGATGTATGAATTCTTGTGGCCAACATTAGGATAAGGTATCATAAAACTAAACCCGACTTACTGGGCTCATTTTTTTTAGCTGACTGAGACTCCTCTTCCTCCCTCATTGTACCACATTTATCACTTTTGGAGATAACATCTCAGTTAGGCCAGATCTACCCTAACCAGTTTACCAGCCATGAAGAAATGCCAGTCCTACTGGTCGGGAATATGCCTAATGCAGAACCTTTTGTAGATATGGCCACCAATAATATAATCTTAAGTAAATTTATCAATCTGCATTATAAAGCCATATAAAGTATGTAAGTTATCCCACGTATGAAGACAAAGAAAATAGAGTGGCTAGGTTGGTGTGGTGGGGGCACAAAGTAATAGAATGCTACCCCCATCTTCTATCACATGTCTCCACCGGAAGGCACCTCTTGTAACAGCAGGGCTCTGAGGAACCCTGTTTGAAAACCACTGCATAACCAAACCCCTTTAACTTATTACCACATGTTGTTATTATTATTTTACTTTTTCATAATGTCTGCCTAATTTTACTTCAATAACCATGGAATTCAAAATTGGTCCTTTGGTAAAACACTTGTCAAAATCTTCACTTTAAATTAAAGTAGGACCTGAAGTCCCTTTATACTTGTTAAGAACGTGATCTAAGAATGTTTGCTTTGTGCCTTCTTCTCTATTTGTCCTTGTTCCTGTGGGAAGCAGGGACTGGAAACTAAGTTGACTTTTGCTCTCCTACTTTCATTTAGGAAAATCATCCTGCCTTCAAAATGTATCACTAATGAACACAACTACCTTCACTTGGATGCAGGGTGGGGATGGGGAACAACTGCTTTTAGAACATGAGAGAAATTATCATTGATATGTTTATTATCTGACTCGTTACCACTCTCCTGTTGAAGTTCAAAAAGCCCATATAGCTTTAGGAAGAAATGCAGATGATTTAGATTCACCAAAAAACAAGCCTTCTCACATTAACCATCAGAAACATGGATTTATCAGAGTGGTGCCAGGAGTGGGGGAAAAGCAAGTGGACAGCCAAATTGCAGAAGAACCTGCCCAGAAAACCTGAGGAGTCCAGTGAGGTCATTAATGGGCAGAGGGAGGTGTAATGGGATTAACCCCTAAGAAGTGAGGGGGGAAAGGAGTTGTGGAGAATCACAGGAACTCCCACTTCCAGAAAGCCCAAAATGGCATACGAGACCTGAATTATCTGGAGGTCCTTTCTGAGACCTGGTGTAAGTGGGGCTGGAGAAGAATTTTGAATGTGTATTGGCTGGTTTTGTGTTTTAGACAGGCTTTTCTCACATTGCTTAAGAGATGGTAGCATATGAAAACAGACATATCTAAAGAGACTAATTAAAGTGCTACAATTATGAGTGAGGAGAGAGCCTTTTATCATTCTCACCAGAGTAATGTCTTATGTCCAAAAAGATACAGGGTAAGTTCTGGGAGTAGACACCACCAACAAGGTACCATCTGATCACAGCCACCCACTAATAGGTCCATCAGGGCCAGACACACTTCCAAACCACCATCTTTCTCTTTCTTCACCCAGTAGCCCTAGTCTCCTTAAGGCCCAAATCTCTTCTCTGATCTCAAAGCCCCAGTGGCATGGTCAGATGACATTACCTGGCCCTAGTCTCAGGCTGCTCTGAATTCATTCCAGCACTATACTGCCTCCTTAGTCCTCCTCACCCAAACTCCTGGTTTCCATGGCTGTCGAACTGAGGAACACTCAGTATTTTATCTCCGATCAACCAGTCCAAGTAATGCTAGAATAAAGAGGAGCAAGGCATTTCCAGAAATCTTTTAGAAAAATGAAAGACATAATTTTTCTATTTGAGGACAGTGAGCCCAATCACTAAACAGTCAGGGTTGTTATTTAGAGTCAAGTCCCTCTACATCTTTCCACAGAGATCAGGAGAAAGAAAATAGAAAACCAAGACTATCAAAGCCTAAGGATGCATTAAAAAAGATATTTATTGTTTTTGAAGATGTCCTAAATGATCGTGCCTTTATCTGATCTCTTAAAAAGCTATTTCTGCCTTTAGCCTCAGATTTTCATGAACTTTCCAAGTTTCCTACCTGAACACTGCAAAGTCCCTTATAACCCCCAATGCCTGTGAGTCTTTTATATCACTAATACAAGGTAGATAGGACCAATTATATGCTCATAATGTCAGTACCCAAACCTCTGACTTGCTTTTTCTCTAGAGCATCCATTATAGTGAGTATGAAATTCTCAAATTCCCTCCTTTTTCTCCCAGATTTTGAAAATCTCAGTATGTGCTTTTGAACAATGTCTCAAACCTGGGCTATGTGTTGGAATCACCTGAGAAGCCTCATGAACTACAGATTCTGATGTAATTAGACTGGATTGAGACTTTGGCCTTAGGACTTATTTTTGAAACTCCCCAGGTGATTCATACGTGTAGCTCAAGTTGAGCGCCTTTCTAGAGCATTGGTTCTGTCAATGTATGGTCTTGGTAAACTCAGGGATGGGGCCTAGCAATGTGTCTCTCAAAGCTGTCTAGAGGATTTTAATGCATGATTAAGATTCAGAACCACTGTTCTACTATGTAAATGCTATGACTTTTGTTGTCACAGACTGGTTCTCAGTCAGAAGCATCAGTATCAGGATCACCTGGAAATGTATTAGAAATGCAAAGTCTTAGGTGCCACCTCCAGACTTTCAGAGTCAGAAACTCTGAAAGTGGACCCAGGCACCTGTTTTTTAACCAGCTCTCAAGTGGTTGAGAATCACTTCTCTTTAATAATAAGAACCAATAAAAATAAAGCTCTTGATCGTCAGACATGGAAAGAAAAAGGAAAGGAAGAGAAAAGGAAGAAAGACAAGGATGGGAAGGTGGGTAAGCAGGTAGGGGCAGGTGGGAGGGTTTTTTTGTTTTTGTTTTTGTGCTCTTATACTGAATGGTTTGAATCCTTATGCTATAACCTGTGGTATAGGTGATGTTCTTCTTTAAAGGAGAATGCTGAGGGGCAAAGGGAAGGTTGTCCGTGGCTAAATCAAGGCAACAGAAGCAGAATCAGCACCTGTATCCATGTCTCCAAGCCGGAACATACCCTTCACCAGACTAGGACACTGACCAGCTATAGACTCTAGAATGGCAACTCTCTGGACCTGTTTTTTATGATTATTCTTGTCTTTATAAAAAAGTAAAATGGAGATTCATCTGTAGGACATTAACATATGAATAACAGTTTCTATTAGTGTCGACCGTGCACCAAGCACAATTCTAAGAACTTATCATTGTTAATTTATTTGTCTCTTACTACAGTGCTATGCCATGAGTGCACTTGTCCCTTTCCACACATATGGAAATTCAGAGTTTAAGTCAAGTGGCCAAGGTCACAGTCCCTAGACAGGTCACCTACGGTTAGGCCAATCTAACCCCAGAGCCACACACGAAACCCTTAGAGCCAGTAGTTCTTGCATGGGGCAGTTTTGTGTCCTAGGAAATGCTTGGGGGTCTGGAGACATTTTTGGTTGCCACAAGGGAAGGAAGAATGCTAAAGGCAAGTAGTAGATAGAGGACAGGGTTGCTGCTATACATCCTACAATGTTCAAGATAGTCTCCCAAAGCAAAGAATTATCTGATCCAAAATGTCAGTAGTGCTGAAGTTGAGAAATTGCCCTTCCCTACTTCATCTCTCTCAAGCTCAGGAGAGGTCCCAAGGAGACACAATTACATAAGCAAGTGATAGCTATTTAAACTCTTGCATTTTTCTCTTTTTAAGAATTCTTTCATTTGAGTATAGCTGGCACACAATGTTATATTAGTTTCAGGTGTACCACATAGTTATTCAGCTTCCCTATACACTGTACTGTGCTCACCACAAGTATAGCTACCATCTGTCACCATACAACAGGATTACAGTATCATTCCCTATGCTGTGCCTTTTCTTGCCGTGACTTACTCATTCCCTTACTGGAAGCTTGTATCTCCCATTCCCCTCACCCATTTTTCCCATCCTTCCATCACCCCTTTCCCTCAGGCAACCACTGACTTATTCTCTGTGTTTATAGGTCTAATTCTGCTTTTTGTTTATTTGCTTATTATGAGTTTTTTAGATTCTACATATGAGTGAAATCATATGGTATTTGTCTCCCTCAGTCTGACTTCACTTAGCATAATACCCTCAAGGTCCATCCATGTTGTTACAAATGACACCTTTTTTTATATCTGTGTAATTCCTCTATGTGTGTATGTCACATCTTTCTTATCCATTCATCCATCGAGGGACACTTAGGTTGCTTCCATATTTTGACTACGGTAACTGATGCTGCAATAATCATAAAGGTGCATATATCTTTTTGAATTAGTACTTTCATTTTCTTTGGGTAGTTAGCCAATAGTGGAATTATTGGATCATACAATATTTCTATTTTTAATTTTTTGAGGAACCTCTATATTGTTTTCCAAAGTGACTGCACCAATTTATATTCCCACCAACAGGGCACGAGGGTTCCTTTTTTCCCCCACATCTTCACCAACACTTGTTATTTCTTATCTTTTTTTATTTTAGCCATTCTGCAGGTATAAAGTGACATCTCATGGTGGTTTTGATTTGTGTTTCCCTGATTAGTGATGTGCATCTTTTCTGGAGGCAAGGGAAATAAAAGCAAAAATAAACTACTGGGACCACATCGAAATAAAAGGCTTTCACACAGTTAAGGAAACCAACAACAAAACAATAAAGCAACCTATGGAATGGAAGAAGACATTTACAAATGATGTGTTTGAAAAGGGGTTAATATCCAAATTATATAAAGAACTTATACAACTCAACACCAAAGGGAAAAAAAAAAAAGATCTGATTTTAAAATGGGTAGAGGACTTGAATAGGCATTTTCCAAAGAAGGCATGTTTCTCTTTTTAATCAGGTGTTTCAAAAATTTCCTGACGAAAAGAATGCCTTGTGACCACAGCACAAGAGGTCTAGAGTCTCTCTGGAACTGAACCCATCTGTTTCATGAGTCACTCAGGTTTGGAATCAGCAAACAACTTTATGTGGAGAGTAAACACTGCATCTAGAGGTTTCATTAATGAGTCTGGAGTTCAGTAAGCAGAGAATACCAAATATTACAGTAACCCTGGGTAATTAAGCATGTGGGCTACTACCTTATACTGTATCAGAATTTTTATCTGACCTTATCATTATAATTAAGGAAGCAAGTTAACCTCCAAACTTCTGCTCCTGAGTGTAATAAGAAGGCTTAGTTGAGCTAATTAAAATACTATCAGACTCTGGTGCTACAAAATTCCACTTACAGGTCTGGGTCCATGAAGGGAGCATTTTCTTAGGGCATAATGAAAGAAAAGAGGTCTCTGTGTGAGAGGTTAGCTGCTACTCGATAAATTTGATCAATAGAGATGGCTACCCCAGATAACTAAGGAGCAAGTCCTTCTGAGAATCTGAGTAAGAATTAGGAGAGATACTTCAGGTGGGCTGGGATGATCTTTGGACAGACATGCAGTCTCATTGGAGTTAAACAGCAGTGCCCCCTTCATTCACCTCTTTTAAGGTAGAAGTCATTATTCAGAAATGACCACAAACAGGGAATTATATGCCTCCTAAGCAATTAGGGTTCAGACCAACTACTTACTTTGGTACCGCCCCTCTCTCTGTCTCTGTCCCCTTCACTGTCTCTCATCTCTCACTGCTGGACTGTCCCAGCACATTAGCTGTGCATGTATCATTTCCATCTCATGCTTTAGTTATTGATCCCTATATCTTGTCCCCTACAGAGCCAGAGAACGTGGATAGGGTCTTGCAATATCTTCGCATTCTTGACTCTACTATACAAAAGGAGCTTATTAAATGTTGGCTAAATGGAAGCACACATAAAAAATAGATGAAAATTTCTCTCACTTCCATATCTCCTCCTTTCTCCTTTATAGCCACTTCCCTCACCCTTAGCAGGTCACTCTTTTAAAAAAGGAAAAGAAGAGCAGAGTATCTATGTGTTTTGTGTATTGATGACCTATATTATATTACATTTGAAAACAGGAGTCCACTGTCAAAAGATGTACAAAATGATTTAGTTTAACTTTCTTAGTTACAAGTAAAGAAACTGAGGTCCAGGGAGAAAATAACTCCCCATAGTCACAAGGCAAAAACGAAAGGAAAGAACAAAGAAAAGGCTGAACCATGACTAATACTCCTTGGCCAATCTCCATTCACCTGTGGACCAGTCTTCAATTCTCTGAGAGCTGTTGTGATGGGGAAAGAGAGGGCATTAGAAAGTCAGTAGCTGACAGCGCTCTTCCCTTGGAATGCTGACTTATTATGTGAGCCAAGGAAGATCTCAGGACGATCAGACCAGCATTACACTTCACTAGACTGTGTGCTCTTCTGCACTGTCACCAATGCCCATTGCTCTAGGTTAAAGCCTGTGCATCTATGAGTTCCTATTATAAAAGAAATGCACACACCAGGATAGGAAATACATGAAACTGCTTATTAGCATGGGTGACCAAACAGAATGCCACAGACTGGGTGGCTTAAACAACAGGGATTTACTTTTCACAGTTCAGGAGTCTAAAAGTCTGAGATCAGTGCCCTAGTGTGGTCTGGTTCTGGTGAGAGCTCTCTTCCAGGCTTGCTGATGGCTGCCTTCTCACTTTGTCCCCACATTGGAGGGAGAGAGAGAGTGTGTGTGTGTTTGAAAGCTCTGTGTCTTTTCTTATAAGGGCACTCATCTCATCATGAGGACCCTACTCTTATGACCTCATCTAAACCTAATTATCTCCCCAAGCCCCCATCTCCAAATACCATCACATCAGGGATCAGGGTTTCAATATAGGAATTTTGGGACACAGAGTGTCCATAACAGCCACTATCAATCATCTGTCCAGCCCTTCACTCATGAGAAGTGCAGAGCTGAACAAGAACTCATCCTCTACCCCAGGAAATAGAGCACAAAGTCCAGTGTGTTGGCAGGGGGAGAGATGGCATGAGGGGCCTGGATGTAGAGGAGAAGAGAAGGAGAGAGTGCCTAAAGTGGGTTCAGCATCACATCGCCATTTGGCAGAAGCCTGTTTGCTTGCAGACACTCTTGTAGCTTTAGTGATCAAAACTCCAGATTCAAACATACAGCCCTTGGTTTTGAGTTCCATCTCTGTTTTGTTCCTAGTTTTGTGATCATCGGCAAAATACTGTTCTGAGTCATTGTGTATGTTTATCTGAAAATAAAGGGCATAATCCTGCCCCATCTATCTTACAGGATGGTTATGAGAAGCAGGCAGCATATTATATGTGCAAGTGCTTAATAAACTGTAAGGGGCTTTAAAATTGTGACATATTCCACACTATAGTGATCATCATCAAATTTAGCAGAGGAAGAAGTAGTGTACTTAGCATCTTTTGTGACAGGGCACTGGTTTTAAGCTTAGTGCCCAACTTCTTGAAGAGTCAGTGCCTGAGGAAAGTGCTAATGGGCACAGCTGTTCTCCTGTTCTTTGTCATTCACACTTAAGTGCACAGCAAGAGCAGAAATTCCTTTACAACTAACCTAAGCAAATCAAGAAAACAGCCAATACTGCATTGCAGACTGTGGCTCCATTTCCCTGCATAAAAAGAACATCAAGGCTGCTGCAGAAATTTCAGGGACATTTATTTAATGCTTCCTTTGAGATTTGGGCTTTGTTCCTGGTGTGTGTGTGTGTGTGTGTGTGTGTGTGTGTGTGTGTGAGTGTGTGTGTGAGAGAGAGAGAGAGAGAGAGAGAGAGAGAGAGAGAGAGAGAGAGAGAGAGCGCATGCACATGTCTTTTTCATTCTTTTGATTTTAAGTGGAATAAGCTACATGCTGCTGATATTTGTGACGTGACAAAATAATGATTCACTGCACAGAACTGGGGTGTCCTGGCAACAACTTGCAGGGAAAATAAATATAGGAGCAATCACAAGTATTATCATCCCAGCCCAGCATGATGTGGCATAAAACAAAGAATTTCACTTCAGGGAGGAAGCATCCCTCGAGAGTGGGGGGAAGTGGAATCTTTGTGGCTTTTCAGATAGTAACTTTGTAGATGGGCTTCCAAAGTTCAAGTGCCCTGCTTTCAGAGAACCTCTGACCTCCCCAACTTTCAAAGGGCAGAAAATCTAATGGAACAAGACTGTGGTTTTTTTTTTTTCCTTTTCATTCTTTGAAACCTAAGAGAGTAGTTCTCATAGCTAGATAATTTTAAATGTCTCTCTTGGTGCCCCTTCCTGATTACAGAACTACTTTCTATGTTCTGATTTTGCAAAATGAGTAGCTGAATTCAGACTATTAATATATTTTAGCAGAATGTGGTTGGGCCACTATATGAAAAATGCATGTTGGCATTTCCTAGCTTAATGTGGCAGAGAAAGTATTTAACAAATAAATGTCTTAACTGCAGACTGTGTGCCAAGTGCTGTGCTAAATGCTTTAAAAATATTATCTTACATACTTTTCACATCGACTCCAGAAAATAAATACCGAATTTTTGGATTTAGAACAAAATATAATCTTATACATGAATGCTAGGACTTCAAGAGGAAGTGCATTTGTTGGTCCAGATGCCACCTCCACCTCCCACTCCTGCACCCATGAGCCGCCATATTGAATACCATCCCAAAAGGTGGCAAGTCCGGTATTCCTTTTATCCCATCCCATCGCATAATATCCTTTATCAAACTTTACCTTTGGAAATGGTCTCTATCAATTCATATAGGCTAACAGCCACTGAACTCATTTGTCCCAAGTACTTGCATTTCCAGACTCATCTTTCCCTAGTGATGGAAGTACTTGTGAGTGCCCAATACATAAACCAGATTAGAATCTGGCTGTTGTGGTTGAAATGAAGATGGGAATCATGTAGTGGCTGAGAAATATGAAAGTGATTTTTAAGACTGTAGAGCACAGCTAAAACCTAGTGGTGTGAACTATACCCACCCCCCATTTTACAGCTATAAAAACTGAGGACCAAGGAGAATAAGAAATCTCCAGGATAATAAATGAGTTATGAAGAAACTAGGATTGAGTTTCAATCCTAGTAAAGCCTGTAATACTGGTGCTTTTCCCACTAGACTATAACATTGAATGAAGAGCTAGTGAAGGAAACAGAGAGGTGATGAATGAGGGGATAAGAAACATTCCAGGAGGTCATTTCAGGAAAACCAAGAGAAGAACAAATTTTAGGCAAGAGATGTTCAAAATAGACTGTAAAAGGGGCTCCTGAGTGGCTCAGTCGGTTAAGCCTCCGACTTCGGCTCAGGTCAGATCTCACGTTTGTGGGTTCAAGCCCCGCGTTGGGCTCTGTGCAGACATCTAGCTCAGAGCCTGGAGCCTGCTTCTGGTTCTGTGTCTCCTTCTCTCTCTGACCCTCCCCCTCTCATGCTCTGTCTCCCTCTGTGTCAAAAATAAATAAAACATTAAGAAATAGACTGTAATGTTTCAGAGAACTCAAGGAGGCTAGGAAGTGAAAAATAATCACTTGATTTCGTCATTAGTTTTATTCATTTAGAAGTTGCTGGGAAGTGTGGAGAGGGCAACTTTAGGGAAAAAATATAGGACATGCACCAAAATGGGAGGGGGGGCTAGCTAAGAGAGTATTAGAAACATAAGTAGTAGGAGACTTCCAGCCATTACAGAAAGAGGATAAAGTGATACATGATGCAATAGGACCGATTTAGGATGGGAGTGACCTAAGTAAGTTTATGGATGAAGAAGGATTAACTCATGATAGAAGACCTTATTGAAAAGAAAGATCTGGGGAAAAGTTGGACACAACAGGATCAAGACAAAACAGTGAAGAATATAGCTTCAGAAAGATTCTGAGATGCAAAGTAAAGAAATTAGGGAACATTTTGCTTGAATTTGGCCTTCTTCTCAGTGAAGTTAGGGCTAAGGTTACCCACTGAGCAGAAGCAAGTAGGAGTAAGGATGAGAATAGAAATCCTGACCTCCCCTGCTGCGGGGTGTGTGAAAAGGTGAGGATTCTCTTTAACAATTTAGGAAGATAAAGATGAAAAGACATAGGAATTTGGAATGTAATTGGAGTTATTAACACAGAGCTTTATTTAACTAAGGCATCTTGATAGTTGTCATATCTTTAGCAAGATACTGTAACTAAAATCTCAGATGTGGTAAAATCCAGTCTGATTAGTACCTTACATCATGCCAAAAAGCAGGCTCTGAAATGCTTCCAGCAACACTCTGGTGTGAACCTTTCAATCTTTCCGGGAAAGGGGCAGAGTATGATTCTTATATGAACACACACACACACACACACACACACACACACTGAATGACTACTGCTCTAAGTAATTGTAGTAATGGAAAGAGACAGTAAAGATGAAGAGTACAGTTTCTATTTCTGATAGATGTAGAGTCTCCTTGGGCAGGGCAGAGTCAGCCCTTATGGGAAATAACTTGAGCATTCAGAGAAAGCCATATATGTCAACCATGGTGCCAAATAAAATGGAATAAACCAAATGCCTGAGAGCTGAGCATTTGCACAAAATCTAGCTCGTATGGGCTGGCAGTAACCACAGAGGCTTCCTGGAGTTTAGATATAACAAAGAAGTATTTAAATTTTCACAATTAAGTATTAATGTTCTTGGCACTCAGAATCCATAATTTAAATATTCAATTCTCTGAAGAAATACAGACAAAAAAGTCTACACTCTGATACCTGAGGAGTCATTTGGGTTAATTTATTATACATGAAGCTTGTATTATTTTAAGTTAAAATGCACTTGTTTATTGCATTTGCCTTTTGATAAATCAGGCATTGGTGTATTTCTTAAAATTATGGGTCCTTTTTCCTGTACATTGTTAACTGGCCTATACCCGGTAATTATTGCAAATTTTCTTTCTGTATTTAATTAGGTGATTTGATTTGTACTTTATATAATTACAGTATTTGTCTCCTTCTTTGTTTGAGGCAAAATTGTAATCATTAGTTCTACTACCTGAGGCTGCTAAATGAATATTTACTAAAATTAAAAAATAAGCCACTGAAAAGGGTATAATTGTATCTGAACCAGAACATTTCCATTTCACATCTATCATCTTAACTTCATTGTGGCTGCTGTACTCAAAATGAAAAGGTACAAAAGCCCCAGGGGAATAGAGAACAGTAACATCATTACATCTCTACAGAAACTAACTTCTTAGGAACTCCGTGCAAAAAGCATCCTGCTCCTTCTACATCTAGCTTGGTCACAGGCAAGATCAGAAAGTACAGAAGAATGATAGTGACTTAAAATATTTTTTCTAAGTGGAATGGGAACGATAGCGAAAACTGTTATGTCTTAATGAGATATGTCCCATTGAAAATAAAACCGCAACTAACAAAAATCTTAAGGTTAGTTACATTCTGATTAACCTTCTCACCAGATGGGATGGTTAATTTTTTGTTGGTGCCTAGCTTTTTTATTATGGGTATTTCCATAAAGGTTTTTTGGGTTGTGATTAACATTGGAATTGATAGACTTTGAGTAGAGCAATTACCCTCCATAATATGAGAGGCTCTGCATTGTGCAGGCCATTGGAGGACATAGTAGAACAAAGACTGACCTCCCCTGAGCAAGAAGGAATTCTACCTGCCGGCAGTTTGGGGACTCAGACTGAGATTCCCCAGGTGTCCTGCCTGCTGCCTAACCTGCAAACTTTAAACCCACCAAGCCTCCATGATTGTTTAAGACAATTCCTTAAAATGGATCTCAATCCCTCTCGCTCTCTCTCTTTCTATTTCTCTCTCTCACACACACACACATGCACACACACAAACACACACACATTCTGTTAGTTCTATTTCTTTTTTTTTTTACTCTTTAATTTTTTAATGTTTTTTTTATTTTTTTTAATTTGTTTATGTCTTTATTTTTATTTTGAGAGACAGAGACAGAGAGTGAGTGGGGAAGAAGCAGAGACAAGAGGGAGACACAGAATCTGAAGCAGGCTTCAGGGTTTAAGCTGTCAACACAGAGCACAATGCGGGGCCTGAACCTACGAACCAACCGTGAGATCATGACCTCAGCCAAAGTCAGATGCTTAACCAACTGAGCTACCCAGGTGCCCCATTGTTTGTTTATTTTTGAGAAAGAGACAGACAGCATGAGTGGGGAAGGGGCAGAAAGAAAGGGAGATACCGACCATGAAGCAGGCTCCAAGCTCTGAGCTGTCAGCACAGAGCCCGATGCGGGGCTCAAACTCATGAACTGTGAGACCATGACCTGAGCCAAAGTCAGATGCTCAACCCACTGAACCACCCAGGCATCCCAGTTCTATTTCTCTTAAGAACTCTGACCAAGATACACCAGATTAAATATTTTTATTATTACTATTGTTATTTTAATCAGAAAAATATTTCCATTTGAACTGTTTTGAGCAGGAGAGTGAGTGAGTATCGTACATTTACAGAGACTTGAAACTGAAAACCTGGTTATAGTTTATGTTATTTGGACCAAAGTCATACATGTCCCTCCGGAACCTCAGTTTTGTATTCTGTAAGATGGTAGATGTAGGAAGGGAGACTAAAGTTCTTGCCAATGTGCTATTGAATGTGACATTCTTATTTATTTGTTAACTACTACAAGACAGATTAGGTTTTTTAAAGAAATACACCACTTTTCTTTCAAAGAACAATAGCAAATTATTGCCCACCTGGCCTAAAGCAAAATATAAGCTTTACTATCATTCATTACAGTGTGTGGAGATAAAAGTGGGTACCACCCAAACCTCGTCTTCCTGGCTCCCTTTGTACCGTGGAAACGGTTGTCACTCCTTTGTTGAAGGCCACTTCTCCCTTGCTTTCAGCAAAATATTTCCTTCTGTTTCTGCTCCAGACAGAGGCAACAACTAGAAAAGTATTTATAGTAAATAGGGCAGAAGTTTGAATTCCCTGATAAGGAATACAAACAAAGCCATAAGATCTCACCACAGCAAAAATGGTACTGAAAATTGTCAAATATGGATAATCAGTTGCTGGTAAATATTGGAAAAATATTTCACTTTATAATTAATCAAATAGAAATTATAATAATATGATGGAGTTTTTCACCCATCAAGTTAGCAAAGGTTTCTCTTATTTTAATTCTGTACCTGATAGGAGGATATAGTGAGCTTGCTGAGGCCAGTATAAATTGGAACAGCACTTTTAGAAGGCAGTTTGCCAGTGTGCATCAAGAGACTTAAAATATCCAAGCCCTAAAAATCACTTCTAGGTATCTTCCTTTTGTGCATCATACATAAATCAAGGGTGTGAAGGGAGTTCTGTGTGAAGAGGTGCTTATTCCAGCATTATGTAAAATAACAGAAAAGGGAAATAATAGTCAATAAGGAGATGGATAATTAAAATACAATACAATCACCTGATTTAAAAATTCAAGCAGCTGTTGAAAATTATCCTTATTAAGGCTTTTTAATAACATTAGAAGAATTTACCTTATAATGTTAAGTGAAAAATAAAACAGGATACAAAGCTATTTTGAAAGCATTTTCCCTAGAAGACATTTGCTCCATTGTCCTACAGGCCACAGATCTGGTGACAACTCCCTAGCTCTTTCCCCATCCAGAGAAGCATGTGAATTCAAAGGAGATTCCTGGCACGTAGAGGGTGACTTTTGCTAGTGCTGTTGAGTCACTGGCGAGCTACACGGTGGACTTCAAGTCTCCTACCTTGTGGGCTAAGCATTCAATCCTGATTGCCAAGCCCGGCCCCATTATTATTTTTCTAATCTTAGTTTGTCACTTCAACATTTTTAGCTTCACCTTTCTTTTCCATGAAATCCATGAAAGGGGGATGTTAATAATATATCTCCCACATAAGACAATTGTTAGAAGTAAATCAAATAATTATGTAAATCACATCATAGTGCCTGGCACACTATAAATGCTTAATAATTGCTGGTTAATTTTATGTTGGGAAGGTTTGCCTGATGAAAGAAAACATATGTTCCCATGTATTCCATTAATTAATTAAGACTAAATTAATTAATACTTAATGGATTTAATATTCAATGTGGAAGCTTAACTACTTCTTCACATATTCCAATGTGCTCCATTTCCAGTAAATTAGCTATAGACATGGTCCCTACCTCACGGGACCGTTGAGCAGGGAAAGAACTGAATGAGAATGCATTTCATGTACTTACCAGAGTGCTTGGCACACAGTAAAAAAAAAAAAAAAAAAAAAAAAAAAAATCAATAAAATGTTAGCTTTTAAAAATTAAGAGCATAATCTTCATCTATAATTCCAGTTAAATGAAGGGTTTCTACATCAATCAGTTGGCCAGTCAACTTCTATTGGCTGATTACTATGATCCAGAAATTGTGTCGGTGCAACATGGATTCACACATTCACATCTACTAGAGCCAACAAAGCAGGAAGATGTGCCAAGTGCTAAGAGAGGTAATTCTCTTTGTGCCTCATGGAATTTTTTTTCTCTAAATCCATCGTGCTTCAGTTTTTCCCCCACTGTTGCTCCAAAGGGGGCATAATTTCTATCTAAGGGGCTAGAAATAGAGAGTTTGGCAGAATAATGACAACAAACGAGGCAGTTTTAAAAAGATAAATACGACTTGGGTAATTTGATAGTGATTTCTTTTCAAATTTGGGAGCGAAGAGTAACTAAGAACAGCAGAGTTTTCTCATTTGTATTTCACTTAAAATGCCACTGCATGTTTCCTGAAATGTTAATGACAAAATTAGCTCTGTGTGGTGTGAAAAAGAAACCATCCAAAGGCTTGAACAGGAAGGCGCCACAAATGAAATAGTCCCCAGTGTGTGTTCCAGACTGGAGCAGAGACACAGCGATCTGGAAGCAAGAGTAAAACGCAAAGGATCGTAACTGCAAACAGTAGTGTTTGGGAAACATTATCAAGCCTGTGGTAGGATGGGAATGCTTAATGTGAAGATGGAGGCAGTGGGAGTAAACACTAGCACGCTGCTACTCCTATCCTATAATCATGCTGTGAGCGTCAGTATTACTTCGTTCATGTGAACCGACACACGTAACGCACATAGACGTGTATGTGGGGAGAGCTCTTTAGGAAGGGAAGACCATGAATGTTAACTCATCTCCAGTCATTAGGATGGAAGAAAAGGAAATTGTGGGTTTAAAAATAATTAGCAACAGTTAAAGTTTTCAAAGCATTTTCACAAACATTATTACACTGATACTTGCAATGGCCATGGATGTGAGAGAGGAAACGTTGGTATTCCATACAGAAGCACAAAGCAGGACAGAAAGAGCTGAGAAACAGCTTTGCCTTTAGGTTGCAGAGTTCAGCCTTCTCTCTCCTATTGCCATAAAAGTGAGAAATTTGGGGCAAAGAAGTTTTTTTTTTAAATAAATAACACTAAATACTGACTTAACTAAATATGTTCAAATAACACAAAACAGGATTGTGTTAGAATATGGTCTCGGCAAAATCTTTCTACCAAATCACTGAAGTCTGGCCACATGAATCCTCAAGAAAATATCCACCTGCAGACTGAAACCTTTGTCAGAGCCATGTAACATTCATTCCTTCTTGGGTGATCTTGCAATTGTCCTCCTTTCCACTCCTCCCCACGCAGACTTCCTCAAGCATGAGCCAACCTAGCTGTACATCCTCCAGTGCTTTCTCAAATGTGCACAGGAACCCCGTGGGGATCTTGTTAAAAGGCAGACTCTGACTTTGTAGTTCCAGAGTGAAGACCTGGGATTCTGCACTTCGAACACACTCCCAGGTGCTGCTACTCGGCAGGCGACACCTTTAGTAGCAAGGATGTAAGATAGACCATCCAGGCTTGCTCTCTTCACGTACTTTCTTTCCCTTGGGAACTTCAGTTGTTCTTGGCAGCCAGTTTTCTGTTTAGAGCTAGCAATAGAGTTAGCATTCATTTTGTAGAGCATAACTATCACCAAAGAATGAGAATCAGCTGTAATTTGATTTATGTCTGCAATTTTACCTTTTCTGTTTTGTATCTCATGTCTTTTTTATCCTGTTTCTCCTTCATTGCTTTGTTTATACTAAGTGAATATTTTCTAATGTAGCATTGTAATTTCTTTATTTTTTCTTTTTTGTCATTTTTAGAGAAAGTGCTCTAGGATTTACCACATACATCTTTTTAAAAATTTTTTTGTGTTTTTTTAATTTATTTTTTAGAGAAACAGTGCGAGCAGGGGAGGGGCAGAGAGAGGGAGACACAGAATCTGAAGCAGGCTCCAGGCTCTGAGCTGTCAGCACGGACGGAGCCCGACAGGAGGCTCGGACTCACAGACCACGAGATGATGACCTGAGCCAAGTCAGACACTTAACCAGCTGAGCCACACAGGCGCCCCCATGGTTTACCATATACTTCTTAACTGATCTGAATCAGCTTAGGATTTATACTCAGAAGGGAACCCTGACCTTTTAAACCACATTCACCTGGAAATTAGCCTCAGCTTGGGCAGGCTAAGAATACTGACCTCCTCCTCACCCTAAGAAAGTCCTCTCTCTTTGTGCCGGGAGAGTGGGAGTCCTGTGTTCTTGGCTGTAGATTTCTGGAGTGGAGTATTTGCCTTGCCGAGCTGGGAGGACTTTGTTGATTCAAATACTACAGACTATTACCTCTCTTACTGACTTTTTAAAGATTCTTTTGAATTGATGTTTATTTGCTTTTTGCCCTTAGAACCATTTTACAGAGGCTTTTAAATAGTGGGCTTTTTATAGTTTTTACCAGTTTCACTGGAGAACAGGACAGTGGAGCTTCCTGCAATGCTATGTTTGAAGTCAGTTTTCCTTATCTATTTTCATGTATTCATTATTTATAGAAATGATAGTAATAAAAAATAACAATGGCTAATATTTATTGAATACCTCCTTTCGTACATTTTCTAGTCTAGTTCATTTATTCATATTATTTGTTATCATCAAAGTAACCCTACAAAATATTATACATATGTACAAACATACATATATATGTGTCTGCATGTATGCATACATGTATATATTATTATATATTATTATTATTACCATGATATAATGGTAATAGAAATGCAAATTTATTGAGATACACTTGACAACAGAATACAGATTTTTAAAGAAGAAAACAGGATAAAAATAGGTATAGACATACAAGGAGACAGATTTCTTCTCTATTTTGCCAGAAAAAGTCCTAACAGTTACTGTGTTCAGTTACTTGAAATATGGCCTTTTTCTTACATTATTAATCTTCATGAAATCCTTATGGAAGTGACAGTTGCAGCCAAGCATTTAAAACTCCTGAAAATGCCAGCCAAAGTTGTGCTCAACATCCCATCTCTGCCATTACGATTGTTTTGCCAGCTGCTTCTTGCAATCTTTTTCGACTTCTAAGTGAACTGCTAAGTTTTAAGATCAGAGAACAGTTGGGAATAATTCAAACACAGCTCAGTTTTTCTCCAGGGTCTAAGCAATGGTATTCTCATCATAGATTCATAGGTGGACTCAGCGAGGACAAATATGCAAACTATTTTTATAAAAACAAGTGCTTATTTTTAAGCAGTGAGAACTCGCAAATCTCAGCTTGGAGGAAACATTTATCCTGCATATGTTATGTGATCAGACGGAGATCCTCATCTGGCTTAGTCATTCCCAGCACTTTCCACCTGGGATCCACTAAACCCTACAGGGTTTAAAGTGTAGGTGCTGACTTGCAAGTATCCATTGGCTCAGGGAGGGAGCTAGAAGAGAGGAAGCTGGGAATAACAACCTAGTCAGCCTTGGAAATGGAGAAAGGAAAGATGGGAGGGCGTGACTCGTCAGAGGCTTAAATCAGATAGGAGGGATGATTCCTCCTAGAATTGTAGAGCTGAAGATATATTGCAGAAGAGGCATATAGGAAAGATGGCAAGCCAGGCTCTAATCAAAGTGAGGTCTCTGGCTATATCCAAGCCAAAGGGATAAGCAGAGGAGGTGCCAGTCCTGAAGGCCAACACTAAGGGGGCCAGAGTTTGCCAAGGCTCAGAGTTAGCACTGGGATATTGAAGACAATGGTCTAAAAGAGAGATAGGCTGTATTTCAGCCCTGACTTGAAGGTTCATTTATTCAGCGAATCATTTGTGAGTGCCTACTGGGTGCCAACACTCTTATAAGCATAGGGAGGTGGCCAAAACCAGAAGCCCATTGTTTACATTCTAAGTTGGGGTTGAGAGAAAGAAGAGAACAACATAAAATAAGGGGGGGGGAGTTTATAGATGGTATTAAGAGCTGTTTTTAAAAGAAGAACAGAATAAAAGGATACAGAATTAGGATGGAGTTGTAATCAGAGGAGTGACATGATCTGATTTTCCTTCTTAGAAATCCAATCTCATGGCTATGTGGAGCATGGCTTATAAAGGTGCCAAGGGAGACTGGTTAAGAGTTTATTGCAGAGAGCAGGTGAGGAGCAGTGCTGATGAGTTTTAGGGGATAGTGTAGTGTATGGCATGTGATATAGTGTGTATTGTAGGTGTTGCTGTGGAAATGGAGAGCGGGAGTCATTCGGGGTGTATTTGGAGATAGAAGCCACAGGAGTTGGTTGGTTGATTGGATGAGGGGTAAAGTAAAAGGAGTGAACCAGGAGAGTGCCCATGTTTTGAACCCTTCAGTGGGGAAGATTAGTTCCATGGACTGGTATAGAAGTTACCAGTTCAATTTATTACTAGGTTAGTGGCATTTGCTTACAGTGATAGTATTCCTTAGCTGGCAGTGTTAAAGATGTAAGGACAATTAAATAATCTCAATCAAGTTATTTTATTTTTATCCTCCAGGAATTAGTTAATAATGCCAGTAGACTACCTCAGGTGGTAAGCACTGTGTATGAAAATACATATTTTAGCTCGGGCCCGTCAGGAAGCAGAGACCGGGTCAGAGTCGTTGCCAGAAGACAAAGGCACCAACTGGAAAGTTTTACTCTGGCAAGACAGGCCACAGTGCTAAGAGATCAATCTGTGGAGTATGCAGAGGTAACGCCAATGTTGAGGCTTCATGCCACTATCAACCTTGCCACATTAAGATAGTCATTATAACCTTGTTACATTATACTCTCCATTTCCCTTCCCCTGACTAATATAATTGCAAATGAAGCTACATTTTCATAGAATTGCTTTGGATTTCTTTTTGGTCAAATAAGGCAAGTCTCAGCAGCTTAAGTTAGTTTAACTTCCCTTCACAAGTTAGATGAGCACTTCATGAAAAAAAAAAAAACATGGCGATTTCTTTCCAATTACTGGAATATCCTTAATGATCTAGAGATTAGCTATAGATCAGAATTATAATCGAGGGAGGAAAAAATTAGATTGCCTTGGAATTCTCTCAAAATTAACCTGAGATTACTTTTTTAAAAAATGCAAGCTCAGGGTAAATCACTTAGGGTAGAAAAATAAGCTTCAATTATTAGATAAGAAAGGACTCGGCAATTATGGGTAAATGACCTGAGGAGCAAATGGAACTCTAGACTAAATATGAGTCAGCAATACACAGTGTCAAGTGGAAGCATGATGCTGAGAGGGTGAAGTAAAAGGGGAACTGTAAGAACCCGGGAAATTAATAAGATTAGAGTATCCAACTTGAACCTGGAGATATGGAATATAGCACAATTCTAGCAGATGGGCAGGAGAGACACTGAAGTCAGGAGACCTCATTCTGTCCTAGCTTTCTTACTAATAAGCTATAAAAACTTGGCAATTCACTTAATTTCTTTAAGCCCTAGGTTGTTCATCTATAACATGAGTGTGATTATAATATTGAACCTATTTGCATTGCTCTAAGGAAAAGCTCTTTGAAATAAGTGAAATAAGTAAAAAAGCCTGTAAAATATAATACACTCTTAATGGCAGTTATAGGAAGCATTATTAAAGAAGAAAAATCGAAATATATAGAACATTAGCAAATGCAATACAAACAGAAAGCAGAACTGGCTGTTTAATGTGTGAGGCCCAGTGTGAAAGGCAATGCAGGGCCCTTTTCTCAAAATATATCAAGAATTTTAAGATAGCCATAGCAGAACACGAAACCAAGCATAGGGGCCGTGTAGACATGCGTCCGGGGATGCTGCATAAGTTGCATGTCCACAAAGCTGACCCTGAGGGAAGGGAAGAGGTACAGGCTGTTCTGTATGTCCCAGTGGGGTAGAACCTGTACATAATTGCTTCAGCAGTTGTGTTACAGCATGAAGTGTAATTTCTCTCCTGGTGGGTTATTACGACTTCTAACTGCATAGTACCTCTCAGGGTCAGGTTTTTGAAAGCCACAGTAGAATCCAGTAAGGTGTTAGGATTCCTAATTCCAACTGACAGAGAGGAAAAATCTTAGGCTCTATGTGTCAACTGTCTTAAATATTGGATATGCTGCCATAGGAAAAGATACCAAATAATCTTCATTAATCTAAAGGGTGTAACTATGATCCAATGTATAAAAAAATTTTTTTTATCAAGCTCAACATATGAATACACTTTCTAGCAAAGAAAAAGAGCCAATATTGTCATGCAATCATGTCTCAGGCACTAGAAGCTTTCAAGAAGAGGTAAAAAGCCATTTGCCAGGGATACTGCTGAAGGAGTTGCTGTAAGAAATGAGGTTTGGAACTCCTGACCTTTAACTTTAGCATTCTGTATTTCTAGCCCAGCTTGGGAAGGAACCAGTAGAAAGCTGAAGAATAAGAAAGAATATGAAGGTTTGGGGAGATGGAGAATCAAAGGAGAAAAAGTTCCTCTGTTGTTTTGTTTCTAAATTGGGGATAACAATGTGAAGTTAAAGGACTTCTCCGTCTAAATTAGAAATTCAGAATGAGATAAAGCCGGATCTAAAGGGAATGCCAGAATCCATCTAATGTAGATTGTTAAAATGGAATCATGATAGAAATAAAAATAGGGGCTTTTTCTGGAAGAGACATAGACTGGGAAGTCATGAGAAATGTCTAGGGTGCTTGGAAATGCTATATTTCTTAACTTGGATGGTGTTCATACAAGGGTATACACATAAAAAAATCAAGATGCACACCTATTAGTATACTTTGTACACTTACTTATTGTATGTTATACCTGAACTTTAAACATTTTTCTGAATTATTAGAATCTCTGGAATAAGAGCTAGAATCTCCATGTTTCATAAATTCTCCAAGTGATTCTTATGCACGCTTAAGTTTGAGAACCATGTCAATTTACAGATTACCAAAATAAAGTTCATTGGTTTTTCCAAAGCCATTCTGCTGGTTAATGGGGCTCTCAAAGCCAAAACTTCTAAAAGTTAAAATAAATAATCTTCAAAATAAATCTTGAGAGTAGACATCCTCACTACTAAGTCTAGTGACTGATCAAGACCACACAACAGGTTAAGAGCAGATTGAGACCAAAAAGAATTGAAAAGGGGCATTCATCCAAAACTTTAAGAGCCTAAGAAGCCAGCTCAAGACATTTCAACCTCATTTTCTGGATAATTTGAAGTCATTGAAGATTTATATAGGGAACAGGGTAAGATAAGGAATAAAAGTGGGTGAAAAGAGTGGATTGCATTAGATTTCCAAGAGCCCAGGCTAGCAAGAAGACCATCTCTAAATCAAGACAGGAGCAGCATGAACACAGAGAAATGTGCAGCTGTTAGAGAAACTTTAGAGGTAGAAGCAGTGGTACTTAGCAATAATAGCAATGATTATTAATTTTTACCATGCATCCATTTTATCATTTGACTCTATCAACAATTCGATGAAATGGGGACTGTTATTGTCCCATATTTTGCAGCTGTGAAAACTGAAGTAAAGCATAAGGATAAATAACATGTCAAGGTCACAGAAACTAAATGGCAAACCGAGATTTTGAACCCAGACTGTTTGGCTCCAATTGCTGTATTATAATAAGGAGAAAGAAAAGAAGAAAGTCAAAGATGCCACATTTTGTAATAACACTAGGTGACAGTTACCTGGTGTTATTAAAAGACACAGGTCATACTAAAGAAAGAACAGATTTGATGGTAAATAGGATGAATTCAAATCTATTCACTTTGACTATGAGGGTCATTAATTTCTAATATCCTCCCGCATTACCATATGTTCCAGTATTACTGAACAGAGGAGAAAGGGACAAAGCAGTGCTTTAGTAACATTGATATTTAAAACCAGCTTCTACAATACTTCTGCAAATATGTAGGTTGATTATATCTCGCTACAAAACTCCACTAAAATGTGTGTAATATGTCTTCTACAAAGAAGTCATAGGGTATTATTATATGCTTCCATTTCTTTTTTATATTTCACACCCATATTCACCTCAGAAAGACCTGCTAAACTACTTGCACTTGGAGCATGGACTTGAGAATGTGATGCTATTACATATAATATGTTGGTTGCAAGTCAATACACCTGACCAAGATTAGGAAAGTATTACAGTGTTATAGACTGACTTGTGTCCCCCCCCCCAAAATTCATAAGTTGAAGTCCTAACCCCCAGTACCTCAAAACATGGCTATATTTGGAGATGGGTTTCTAAAGAGGTAAATTTAAAATAAGGTCATTATGGTGGGCCCCTATACAACACGTCCTTATAATGAGAGGAAATTAGGACACAGACAAAGGTGAAGACACAGGAAGAAGATAGACATCAGCAAGCCAAAGAGAGAGGCCCCAGACTTCCAACCTCCAGAACCATAAGAAAAGAAACCTCTTTAACCCACCAAGTCTGTAGTACTTTGTCATGGCAGCCCCACCAAACTAATACACTGTGATTCACATTGTATTCACATTACTGTATATTCACATTACCATCTAAGACACATAATTACCGTTGGCTAGTGATTTGTGTGGCTTGCTATGAAATGGCTGGTTTGTACAGACTTGGCCAAATTACCCTGGGCTCTTACCTATTGAAATAACCGAATGCTATATAATCAGTATATTTCCATTGTTTCCACCAAAGTGACTGCTTCTACAGAATGGGCACAACTTAAGTCTGGGAAGCAACATTCACACTCTGCTCTTGTGATGCTTCTTGCTGTTGTGTGGCTTCAGCCTATCTGTCCTTTATATCAGAGTAGCAAGGATCTTCTCCATTCCCCTTTCCTGGCTTCCTTTGGTCCCCTTCTTGTAAATTATCAGTGTAGAAGAGAGCCTTAATGGCAGATGAAGACTCATGCTAAAAATGTTGGGTTAAGTAGCATAATATGTGGAACCAGGAAAATCAGTGGGAACTTTAGAAAGCACCTGATTCCATGACATGACTAAGAAAATACCAGAATGGTTCTGGTTTATCATACTATTGACAGAAAACAGAAATGCTTTCTAAAATGTCAAAGGCAAAACCAAAAGGACAAATTTTAATGAATTTAGCATTAATTAAAATATGAATAGTAAGATTTCTTTTCCACACATTCAGAGTCTCAGAGAATAATAGTAAAAAAAAACTCAGCATATATGAATGAATATATAATGACATATAAGCCATCTTTTGGGAAATAAGAGTCATTTCTCCAACATAACGTTCACAAAATTATAGAGGGATGAAATAATAAAGAAACAGCCAGGCTAATAATGTAAAATCATCAGATCAGAGCTTTCCTTTAGTCTACATCAGCAACCTCCAGTGAGATTTTTATTGCTGAAATCAGAAATGCCATATCATAGGATTCTCCGTGGAAAAGTAACTGCTGTAGAAAGTATTTACTGTTTGTTTACTTGAAGCTTAATATAAGCTTTTATATATTTTATTATTTTTCATTAAAAATAGATTTATTATTTAATCCAAAGATAGGGAAGCAGTAATATGAGAACCAAAATACAGTCTCAAACAATGCCAACGCTAATTTTTTATTCAGTAGTATATGTCTAAACCTTTTTATTAAAATATAATATACATATAAAAATTTACAAATCACAAGGACGCAGCTTGATGAATAACTCACAGAAAACCCACCTCCCAAGTCAAACAATGTAATAGATGTATCACCCAAGAAGTCCCTCTCAACATCTAAACTTCCATACATTTCAAAAGTAATTTTGACGGCTAGAATTCCCAGTACCATGTTAAGTAGCAGTGGTTAATAACAGTGGGCATCCTTGTCTAGTTCCTGACCTTAGGTGGAAAGCTTTCAGTCTTTCATCATTAAATACATTCACTCTAGATGTTTAACAGATGCCCAGTCATCCATTTGATTAGTGACTTTTCCAATCTACTTTTGCAAAGGTTATATTATTTCCATGTGTGATCACTGAAAGCTATTCCTTCAGCTTGTTTTCAGCTCATATTTTGAAAGATATTCCCTTGAATAAATACTAGGAGCTTAAAAAAACTCTCTCCCAGTCTTTGCAGGTTGTCTCTGTCCTGAGGCAGTACTACTTAGACCATTTACAACTCTGCCTTCGCCTTAATTTCCTGCTTTAACTGAGCCTAGAGATCAGCCAAAGATGGCAGCATAGGATTTTCACAAATTGTTTCTGAGCATGCATCAAGTCCTAAGCATGTTTTTTGCTTTATAAATTGTCATGTATACATGGGAGCAGTTAAGTGCTCAGATTTCTCAGGAAAAACTTTCTCCTCCTGTTTGATCCCCAGATTTTAGGCTGTCTATTGTATGTCTCAACCATAATGTATTATCCCAAGTAACCATAGATTTTCCATTTACCTTCAATGTCATTGGGCCACATCCACTGCTTTTCCACCCTGAGTGAATTTCAAGTTAGGCAGAACAGAAACAAATCCTTTGTGCCAAATTTTTCAGGTAGCCCCCAGAGAGCATAGAATGAACAATCGTTTGCATCACTCTCTTCCAAGTTATTTTAAAGAAGCCATTAAAAACATCCTCTTTAAGAACCTCAGCACTAGGGACACATGGGTGGCTTAGTCGGTTTTGGCTCAGTTCATGATCTCACAGCTCCGCTTGTGAGTTCAAGCCCAGCATCAGGCTCTGTGTAACAGCTCAGAGCCTGGAGCTTGCTTCAGATGCTGTGTTTCTCTCTCTCTCTGCTTCTCCCCTGTTCATGCTTCTTCTCTCACTCCTTCAAAAATAGATAAACATAAAAATTCTTTAAAATTCTTTTTAAAGAATCAGCACCAGTACCTGATTCTTCTCCCCTAATATATCTAAATCCATTCATTGTACAGCCAAAAATATAACTTGATTTAGTTTTGTTATATTCTAAGAAACCCACTCCACTACTTGTGTATCTACATGTCCCCAGAAATATCCCCTAAACTATCTTCTGTCTTTGTACTTATTCTGTGCTCATGTCCTTGTCCCTTTTCTCACAGTGGTAGCTTAAGAATTCAGTGCGTCTTATCTTTATTAAAATATAAGCATGACTTTATTTTCATCTTATCCCATCTCATTTCTATAGATCTTTACAGAAGGGACAATTCTTATTTTCAAAACTAATGAATAAGGTTATCTCCTGAAAGAAAGCCAAGTTTCTATCTTTACAGCTCAGTCTCTAAGCCTTTGTTCACAGTAATTTGGAGAAATATATCCACAGAGCCAGGTGGGTCCAGATTTCTCATCTCGGTCCCCAACCTCCCTTTGTGATTCTCTACTTTGGCATCTTTCCAAGGATCACACTGAGACCTTTTACCTGGTTTATGATGTGCTTATGGCTCTATTTTTTAAAGAGCTTAGCCATGGGGTCCTCCCAGAGAATGAAGATCTCATTTAGGGGATAAATTGCTCCCTGCTTTAAGGATGCAAGAAAAAAAATTTCCTTTCTGCCAGTCTTCTCCTCACTTCACTTCACCTAATTTGTTCTGCAAAAGTCTATGTGCAAATAGTATGTCTGAACCACTATAGGGGAGGGGCAGTACACAATATTGGAATAATAGAGAATTAATCTAATTGTTGAAGTATTAAAGTGACCATAACCAAGAAGTTTAGTTTTAGCAACCAGTATGACTAGAGATCAAGTGACAAATAGCCTTTGAAAGAGGAAAAATAACATCAATTTATTTCTGCTATATCAGTACAGAAAAAAGAAATATCACAGAGTGGGATTAGTAAATAGGGTAGTTTGGTCTGCCAAGATAAGCATTATGTGCCAACCTGATAACCCTAACAGAAGACATTTTTAGAGACTGGAGCTTTCATTATATCTAGTTAATTCTGGAGTCAAAGTTTAATATCATAAAAAATGTTATGTACTGCTCATATCTCTTTGAGTGTACCTATTCATGCATGTGTGGCCTACTAGAATAAGTTAGATAAAACTGAAAACAGCCTCAGTACAACATCCACCCATTAGTTTCAATACCACTTTTAAGGCTTCCACATTGAAAAATATAAACCCCTAGATCACACCGCTCCTAAAATGTTGGATTGTCTGCATATCTCAGCGCTCTCTATTTTTCCTCAAAATAATGGAAGTCCTGTGTGTCATGGAAGAAATGATCTGGAGGCATGGAGTATTGCCTGTATTCCTGGCTGTCACGTACATCAAATATGTAGATGTGAAGCACTAGCACACTTACATACTGACCCCAGAAGTGGGCCACTGAGTGCCTCTGGGAAGGATGAATGGCACCATAGGCTGGCTCACTTGTAACCTTCAGGGGAAAGCATAGAAGGCAAAGGAGAGAAACTGGCTTTCCATTTATACTAGCAGCCTGAACTTCCTCCTCACCCTCCCTCTTCCCTGCCTTGGTGACCCTATAATGGATGTGGTTTATAATAGGCATAATGCCTTAGGTAATTGTCATTTTGATTAAGCTATAAACCTACCCACTTGTGAGAAGGAAATAGTCAGCCTTTCAAATCCTGTGGAGAGAATAGACCACAGGGCAGGCCAATTTAAGTTTAAATAATTTAGAAATACCCAGTGAGAAGATTATGCCCCTAAATACTTAAGACCCTGAAGGGACAAGTCATTCCAGTTGTTCAATGTTTTCTCTCTGGGAGAATTGCCCTCAGGGTAATTGCTGACTCATCTATGGTTCTGTTTCAAGCCCTTGAGTTTCAGAACTTAGACTCTGGGCACGATGACAGCATTGGAAAGCAAGATAGCCAGGATTCTTCTTCTCGTCCCTTGTCTCTGGTCTCTGGTCTCTGGTCTCTTGTCTCTGCAGAGGCAAATCCCTTGCCTGGGCATCCTATGAAATGTAGATTTCCAGCATATTAAGTACTTAAATATAGAGCAGAGCCTCTGAATGAGAGCTTGTAAAACATCAAATGCAGTACAATTATTAATTGGTTAATTAAAATGTATTTGAAGAAGGTTGGTTATATTACGCCAAGTGTAGTGAGATCCAAAGAATTACAAGATCACTACTTTCAAAAGCATGCTCTCAAGTCAGTGAACCAGACTGACAAATAATAACTTGAAATACGGGCTAAAATAGGTGATGGGTGGCTGATAAACTGGGATTTAAGCTGATCCTTGGTTAAATGCAAAAGTTAGAACAAATAAAGGAAAAAGGAAGACTCTCCATGATGGAAAGTGTTCAGGCTGAGAACTGTCACATCCCTCTCCTCCTTTCCAGAGCCCTGTCACATGGAGTATAGCGACAGAGTGACAACCTAAAAGGAAAAAAGTAATGTATGTGAGCAAGTACCTGTTCCCATCAAGTGCAGTTTGAGACCAAATATTCTCAGTACTGGTGTCAAGGTAGGCTTCCTACCCCTCAAATTAGAGACAAACAGCTCTTCTGTACAGACCTGGCCTCACTTCCTATTCAGAATAGAGAGGAAGGGATTCTTCTGGAAACCACTACCCAAGGGTGTTTCCTTCAAGGAAAAGAATATGCACCATCCCTGGATACAAGATAAAAGAGAAAGCACAAAGTCAGTTCCCAACTATGGGCAGAGAGTTACGACCACTTCTCCTCCTGTGGAGAGGGTAGCAATGATGTATTGGAAACTGTGAACTAACATAATATTCAAAAGTATTAAAGTAATGGTAGGAGATTTTTCCCCCCTGTTCTTCTGCCTACTGTCTCTCCATCAAGGTTAAATCATGAAGCTCCTTATGCCAGAGAAGGAGAAAGTAATTACAAAACGTCGGCAGAGAGATTAGATCTCAAAGCTGACATCTTTGCACCTGTGATCTTAAAAACCAGAAATCTTACCAACCTGAATATTAAACTTAAAAGCCTGATAACTTGGCCCCATGAAAAAGAAAAAGGTAGCATCAATGCAGCAGACATTAACGCGGTGGGATTTGTACCCCTGAGACCACACACCTTGGTCCACGTGAGATAATAGTATGCCAGCCTGAGAACAATTAATAGAAGAAACTTTGAGGGACTGGAGGCTTCATCATTTTGACTCCACATTCTGGAGCCAAAGCTCAATGTCATTGTGTTATTTGCTGCTCTTACCCATTTGTTTGCACCTGTGGAGAGAATAAATAGCATATTTGTTTGTTCATATGTTCTGCCTAGAGTCAAGTGCAGGGAGAACTCGGTATATAAGAAAGATGGCTTTCCAAAGAGGAAACAGAAATAGAAGCCCTTTGGCAAGGAAACTAAAAGTCAGGGGAGACAGACTAGGGAAAGACAGAAAGGAGGAGAGCTGAACCCTACTAACTACTCTAAGTTGAAAGTCAGGGTAAAGAATGATGTATGGTGCCTGGGTGGCTCAGTCAAGCGTTCCACTCTTGATTTCAGCTCAGGTCATGATATCAGGGTCATGGGTTTGAGCCCCACGTTGGGCTCTGAGCTGACCGTAGAGCCCGCTTAAGATTATGTCTCTCTCTCTCCCTCTCCCTCTATCTCTAATAAAAGGGGAAAAAAAGAATTCTGCTTGTGGTTTTAGAAACAAACAGGTTAGGGGACTCCAGACCACTGGCACTCATTCCTTGATGAGGAAGACTGGGGAGCTTTCAAGTTCTTTTAAACAATCTCTGTGTCTAGTGATCTCTGTGACAGAGCAGTCCTTGTGACTATCTATATGGAGGAAGAGAAATAAAGGCAGGGACTACACAGAGAGAAGGTCATTGATATTGCCCCCAGAGTGTCCTCAGCCACCTGGATTGGCGATCAGGAAGTCCCTGCTTATACCCAGTCAGTACTTGGAAGATGACTGAAGTGGGAACCACAGGTCAGCAGTGGGGAAGGAATTATGAGAGCCCAGCACGAGACAAGAGCCACGTGGACCATGACACAGAGACCGTAGCCCCAGCAAAGGCTGAGGTGAGGCAAGTTAGCTGATGAGGAAGGGACTCAGAGCCCTGTACCAAGGGTGCAGAAAGTACCATCATTCCCCACCTGGATGTCAGCAGTTGCTGGCAGGACTCTGAATGCTGCCCCAGACAGAAACCACCAGGCCAAAATCAGCCAGGCCCCGGGAACCAATTTTGCATGTAGACTAGTCACCCCTCCAACCACTGTGAAAAAGGCGTGCTGAGCTTCTCCTACAGCCAGACATGACTGGGAAATATCGAATGAGAAAGGAATGACCTCTAGTCCCCATGGTATGCTCTGGTTAGCTTACGCAGGGGCCCAACTGTGTACAGGACTTCCAGACCTTACTTTCAGTGCTGTCATATTGCTAGTTTGAAATCAGCTGTGATGAGATTATTTATACCATGGAAATTGACAAATACTAAAAATCAGGACCTCTTTTCCCCAGAGAGAGCTGATTGTTAACCTTATCCCAGCATACCACACCTAGTCCTCACCCCTCCTCCTCTCTTGCCTTAGGCAAAAGGAATGAGGAATTCTGTTCCTCATAACTAGAGTATTAGCAAACATAGGGAAGAGTGGTGGCTCAGAGTGTACTTGGTAATGAAGAGGAAACAAGCTTATTCTATCTAGGATGCAGATTATCCTGGAAGATAAGGAGGTCTAGATTTTAGGAACTTTAAATGCCACAGCAAGGAGACCGGCCTTTATCCCTTAATCATGAAGAAAACTTGAAGTTTTGAGGAAAAGAATGGTATTATGAAATGCGTACGGAAAAGTTACCTGTTAGGATATATCAGATTAGATGAAGTAGTGGATAAAAAAAAGAATATGTTTAGGAACCTTAATAATAAAGTTTATTAAATGGTCCAAGAGTAAGTGGACAATGGCATGGAGACTAAATAGAGAGAAAAATAGAAGAAAAAATGTCCAGAGTTATATTAAACAGCCCTTAATGACTATATAATTTATATATCTGCCATATATCCTTGTTTTCCTACTGAGACCACTTCCTAGGTTAGATTTCAAATCAACCTGCTTCCAAGCCAGTGCTTCAAGTAGAGGAGCAATCTCCATCCAAGTCACCTGGGTGCTTGTTATAATGCAGATTCCTGGGCTCCAGTCCAGACCTAATGAATCATTTGGGGCTTAGGAGTCTGTGTTTTAACTGTTGTTCCTGGGTGATTTTCATGCACAGTAAATTGGAAATCAGTTTTCACAATGTAGTCATTTTGTGGTCTGGTGTTTTAAATGCATTCTGATATTTAGCTAAGTTTCGCTAAAGTGTGTGTGCGGTGGCGGGGGGGGGCGCTGTGGGGTCTAACTGAATAATACATATGACTAATGTAAGTTTAAAATATGGGCTTTCACCTTCTTTACTTCATTGGCCACAGATGGCAAGCTTAAAACTGTCTCTTTCAGGGAGTTCCTCAATTTTTCCTTTTTCCAGTTCATAGACCTCTTCCGTCAGGCTTTGGGTGTATGAATCAGTTTTTCTTAATTGTCTGAATTATTGCCACTCCAACCCTGTGCTGACTGCTTTCTGCTTATCCCTTCGTCCACGATGAGGTAGGGAAGTGACCCTCTCTGAGCCTTACAAGGAGGATGCTTGCAACAACTGGCTCTGGATTTGAAGCCAGCTGAGTCTGAGTCTGGCTCTTATGCTTGCTGGTTTTGTAACCCTGTGCTAGTAAATTTTCAGCCTTGGTTTCCTCTTGAATGAAGTGAAAAGGAAAAAGAAATCTTTAAGAAGATAAATGTGAGACTACTCTGTTTAAGAGGCTGATACAATATCTGCTTTAGAAATTCTGGCTCCTGGGGCTCCTGGGTGAATCAGTCGGCTAAACGTCTGACTTTGGCTCAGGTCATGATCTCACAGTTCATGGGTTCGAGCTCTGTGTTGGGCTCTGTGCTGACAGCTCAGAGCCTGGAGCCTCTTTCAGATTCTGTGTCTCCCTCTCTCTCTGCCCCTCCCTCATTCGCACTCTGCCTCTCTCTGTGTCAAAAATAAATAAACATTAAAAGAATTAAAAAAAAATTCTAGCTCCCATTTTTCACATTTTCCTTGGCTTCAGATCAAACCTCTGTCCTGGCAGTCATCCTTATTAACAAGACAAAGAGCCCACCCACCATCTTCCAGGGGATTTATTGAGTCCACAGCGCTCAGGCAGCCATTTCATCAGCATTCCCTTCAACACCCCTGGTGCTTAAGAGAAGGCTCTTCTCACAGCCCTTCTCTCATTAGCTGCTCCTCCATTTCCTCCAAAGGCCTCTCAGTCTTTCATCAGTTCTCCTTCCTCCTTCCCAACCCTGGCACCGGCAGCATGTCTGACTTGGTCTGGATGCCTCTTGTCTCTAGAAAAGGTATTCATGTTCTGACAGCCACCATGTGGATTCAGAGATGCACTAACACCAACATCTCTCACAACTATGGAAACATCTTACACCTTACATTCCATTTTCACTCCTATTTGAGGCCATAGGCACTTTCCAAAGCCGTTATTTTGTTTTATGTTTTTCTCCATGGGAGTCTTCCTGATAGCATTCCCCTCTCCCCATCACCCCTACCCTGTTTCTCATCCTCCTGCAACGATTCCAAGTGTTTTCATCCGAGACAGTGACCCACATACTCCACTTCTCTGATTAGAAGAAATGAGCGCCCCTCGGCTATGCTTTTTGTTCTATTCTTGTCTCTGAGGTGTGAACATTCATAACAGTTTCACAGCATTCTCCATCTGGAGTGCCCATAACACTCTTGGAAATACCTGGAAGAAGTGACTGGAAGAACATGGTACATTTTCTGGAAAATTGATTTTATCAGAAGATTCAAGAAATAGGGGAATATATGAGAAAGAAGTAACATAATGTAATAAGAAAATAATTTAAATAGCATTTTTATTTAAGTATACCCAATTATATGTTGATTTCTATATCATTTAAGGTCCAGGCAGAAAGTAAAGGGCATGACCAAATGGTGAAGATGAGCAGAGTCTAATAAAGGACTATTTACAGTTGAATGAATGGAATGAAGAAAAACCAACAAAGGGCAGTGACTCACCACAGGAGCAGGGTCCATTCCCACCCGTGGACCTGAGGGGGCCTGGGATAATCTGCAGCTGTGAGAAAGAACCGCTAACTGGAGCTGTGACATTTGGTTGCAAGGATGTACTGAAGGTGTAGCCCAGCAGGCAGAGAACCAAGTAAATAAGTAACATGACCTCTATCCCTCTGCACTCTGACGTATCACTACCCATTGGCTGAATCCATAAGCCATAAGCCAGAGGGCAAGAGCAAGAGCAGCCTATTAGTGCCATCCACAGAGTCGAGGGGCCCAGAGCAAGGAGGAGCAGGGTAGCAAGTGAATCTGGAGGAGCAAACAGACTACAGAGCCCAGGACAGAAAGCAAAAGTTATACAAGTTTTGAAGCTTAAAGAATGAAACTTGAAATAAAATTTGAGCCAGAGAAAAGCCCACTCTGGCTCATCAGTGTGTTCAGAAAGAAAAACCTAAGGTCTGCTGCTAGCTGGAGACCTAACAAAGAGCTTACCATAAAATGTTTTTCAGTGCTTAAACAAAATGTACTAGCAAGAGCTCATACTAACCATAGACCTGTCAGAGACTTTGGGCCTTTCAGTGCCTCAAAGTCACATGCAGAGTTACAAGCCCACAGACCTGCCCCACCATGTTCCCTATGTCTGCCATCGTCTGTGAAGCCACAACCAGAGGAGACAGCTCCCAGACCTTCTGTAGAGCCCATGCTAGAGAGTGTTCCATCACTCCAGAAAGCGGTTCTGTGTCAAATTCATCCGAGAAAACTTAACTGTTATATTTCTAGTTTGAAGATTCATAAAGCAGATCAGAATTCTAAAGCCTCTTAGAACTTCCAGTGTGGTCAAAATACTGTTTTAGGTTTTGGAGCCGATCACCTGGGCTTCAACCTAATCTCTAATTTACGGGCTGTGTGGACTTAATATCTTGAAGCTTGGTTTCTCCACACATGCAGCAGAGATACTGACTGTGTCTTACCTCATAGAAACACGGTGAAAAATGAGAAAACTTTTCCAGTGGATCCGTATAATAAGCACTCAAACATGGCAACTGGTAGCAGTAGTAGCAACGATAGTATTTTCATGATTATCACTACTTATTTAACTTAACCCTGAACCTGAGCAAATCAACCTCACACTCTGGTAAGTGTTAAGATCCTCTGGGATTAGTATACTGTGCTAAGATATGATACTTAGGAAATCCCAGCCTGGATTTTCTCTCCCATAGAAGCCAGTGGGTTTCCAGGGCAGACCTTCCCCAACCTTTATCACCTGAGAATCTTCTTAAAAGGCAAATTCTGATTCATTCAGTTGGAGGTGGAGACCAGACCTCTGCTGTTGGTCCCTGGACCCTGCTTTAAGTAGCAGAGTCTGAGATCTGGGGCACCTGGGTGGTTTAGTCTGTTGTGCATCCAGCTCTTGGTTTCAGCTCAGGTCATGATCTCATGGCTTTGTCGGTTTGAGCCCTGCATCAGGCTCTGTGCTGGCAGCACTGAGCCTGCATGGGATTCTCTCCCTCCCCCTTTCTCTCTGCCCCTCCCCCACCCATGCTATCTCTGTTCTCTTAAAATAAATAAACTTAAAACAACTAAGCAAAGTCCAATCTGCTTGCTCCACTTGAGATGAGAGACCTAGACATTTTTTACTGCTTTTGTTCCTACAAAATTGAGCCCCTAGCCCTGGGTATTGGTGTCAGAGGACAGTGTTTGATATATGAATTAATTCCAAGACAATAAGCTGCTTGAGCAGTTTCATAAAGGAATGGGATTCCAGGAGGTAGGAGAGAGAGGCTCACAAACAGGAGAGAAAGAGATACCCCAAAGACAAGGCTATATGTATCCAAAGTATCACTTTGCCTAGATCAGCTTTCAAAGAAGAAGAGAACCCCACATACCCACAGCATTCACCACCCAGAATCCAAACACCACCCTTCCCTATGTGCACTTTTATCACAGTATTTTTTAAACAGTATCCATATTGCAAACGTTTAAAAAGCAGTAGAAACCATACATTCTGTGCATTATGCTGAAAATTTCACTAAAGATGTAATGGATGGTTACTCGGAAACAGATCATTCTAGTCAAAAGATAAAGTCTATTAGCATTTTCCTTACATCAGATCATGATGGCCTTTTCCACAAACAAATGGAAAGAGTTGGTCTCCATGCGCATATGGGCGGGAATATTAACCCACATTGCTGTGATTGCAAAGTGTTTAATAAGAGTTAGAAAAAGGAAGCTGATGGCAGGGTCACTTTAGTCTGCTCAAACCAAAAACCAAAAGAAAGTTATTTCAGAACCAAGCACCCACACTTTGCTCTTTAAAACATGTGCTTTGCTCTTTTAAACCTGAAATCCCTACCATCCCCACAGTGTTCCAGTAGCCACCTCAGTTGGCCAGTGCCTCTGTTCTAAATGTGCCAAGATGTCTGATATCTGTTCCCTTAGAACCTACTAGGGCTTCTCTCCTGTCATTTCTGAAACCCAGCAGCGTGCCCTTCACACATGCTGTCTGCCAAACAACCTACCTGGAGAGGCTGTGACATCTCATGACAAGAAGCGGTCTCTAGGATTGGATAGAGCAGATCCCAGAGGCTCCCTCCCTAGTTTTATGACGTTGGATGAGTTATTCCACCTCAGTGAGCCTTAATTCCCTCACTAAAAAGTGACAATAATAGAATAGCCCCATCTTGCTGTTTCTCTAAGTATGACAAGTTTCCTGGTAAAACAGTATTCGCTGCCTGAGGACAAAGCCATTCATTCATCAAGTCAAAAATATATTGACTGAAATGTCACTGTAATGAGGTGATATAGGAGAAAGAAGATTCTCTCAATAGAAGCTTCCTAGTGATATTTATAAGGATTTTTATTAGCTTTTATATACAGTTCCTGACCATTACTCCACAATCCAATTTATGTTAAACACGTTTTCATCTTATCTAAGTGGTAATTGTTTTCAAAGATAAGAACTATACCCTTATGGCTTTTGTAATCTCTAGCCATCATATCTAAATAGATTAGCTATTTAACAAGTGCTCTTAAACTCCAAAATTAAGTCAAAAAAAAAAAAAAGGAGGGAAGAATAGAGGGAACAAAAATACTTACTAAGTAACTACTCTAATTCTGTCCCAAATTACCTCATTTTTATTTATTCTCACAAACTTATGGTGGAAAAGATATCCACACCCTCAGAAAAAAAAGCTATTAACTTCCTTCCTTCCTTCTTTCCTTTCCTTCCTTTCCTTCTTTCATTCTTTCATTCCTTCTTCCCTCCCTCCATTTCTTTCAACTTCTCTTTCCTTCCTCCCTTTCTTCCTCCCTCTCTCCCTTTTATCTTCTTTTTTCATCAAAAAGAACTCTGAGACTAAGAGAAGCAAATGACTGTATTGGTCCTAAAGCCAGTAAAACTTAGAGCAGGTATCTGCAAGTATGTAAAACTGCAAAGCCCATTCTCTATCTCCTCATAGTGCCTACTGAATAAAGACCCAATTAAGTAATTTATCTGAAAGATACAACAGCACTTGGGAGGCAGTCATTTCTGCTCCATCTATAAGTGCTCTAAACTACCAGGTTCTTGGTAATCGGCTACCTTAGTAGGAAGTATCTAGCACCCCGAAAGAATTCCCTGGATAATCTTCTAGTCTTTATGCAGAGAAGATGCAGTCACCGCACACACACACACACACACACACACACACACACACAAGTTCTGCATAACAACCAAAGAGTCCAGAATTGTAATCAGAATGGCAGATTTCAAGAAAGAAATCTTTTGATAGGAAGTGAATTTTGTCCAGAGAATGTACTAATTGTTCCTATAGTGTGACTGACCAATAACTGTACTTGACTTGGAAAGACCAGAGGGTATTACCCTTCAGCCCTTACAAGAGCCTTAACATGTATCTTCTTGACAGAATGACACAGCCAATCAACTTTCCATTCCATAGAATGTGATTGCACAGCCTACAATGAAAGTAAGGAAACTAATGTTTAATTATCTACTCTATGTAAGGTGAGATATGTCACTTACATTGTTTTTCAGCTAATCCTCACAACCATGCTATTAAAATAAGTCCTACTATTTCCATTTCCCACATAAGACATGGACTCAGAGATATGGTGATGTTTTCAAAGTTCTACAATTCACACAGCAAATATTTAAATCCAAGTTCTTTGAACTAATAGCCCTTATTTTTTTCAATGTATCACTGAAACAAATATGAGATATGGTCTTTCAGGTAGGTGAGCCACTTTCGATTTGCTATTTTAAGCCGTGTGCCCCCTGGTTTGAGAATGGGTGACCTCGAGCCATATACTCCCACCCACTTTTAGGTCTCCCTTTAGGTAACCAAAAGTTCACTAACCTTGCAGAAGTTTAGAGAATAATCTGAGTAGTGGGAGAAGTTAACTCTAGACTAGAGTTTCCCAAAAGTGAATTGTTTATGAGCCATCTTCACCATTTTTTACCATATTCTCGTTCTAACTGTACAATTATTTGTATTTTTTATTTCTTTAGAGTAATGTATTTTAACTAACATTAATTAATTTCAAAGAAAATTTTATATTACTGCCACAAATGGAATATCAGCATCAATTAACTAATTTCCTAGTACTTAAAATCTGGGTACTCCTTAATATCATCATGTGTACCATCAAGACAAAGCTTACCACACTTTAGAAAATACAGCTTTTGGCAAATATGACCTATGTCAGAAATAAATCACAAACTTAACTCATTTGCATCTCACTTTAAAGGGGCTATTCAACTGTCATATTTCAGTATTGTAGAATGTGCCATTTTTAAATTCAATCCTGGCTTCCTTGGTCATGAGGAAGAGCTATCTTCTTTTCCCTTTGTCCGTCCATCTGTCTGTCTGTCTATCTGTCTGTCTGTCTGTCTCCCTCTCTCTCTCTCTCTCTCTGGTTCTCTCTTATAATGGCTTTATTGAGGTATTCACATACCATAAGACTGATCATTTAAGGAGAATAATGCAATGGTATATGTTGCAAAGCAACCTTCTGAGGAGCTTCCAAGGTGTATTCTGAAACTAGTCCCCAGAAACATAAGGCAGGAAGAAACTAAAGAGGCAGGCCACTCCCAGATTGTTTTAATAGCAATGGGAATACAGTTTTAATAGCAAAAGGAACCTACATACGAGGCTTGTCTTGGGCTGTAGCAAGACAAATGGATCCCTGCATCAGCCCTCCAAATCTTAAAAGTTTATAAAGAGGCCCTAACTAGGCTCAGTCACATATACCATGTAGATATTTCTAACATGACATCACCGTCCCAAGGCTTTGTCTTTGGAGCAGCCTCTGGGAATGGGAAAGGTAAACAGAACCCACATTCCAAGGACAGAGGAGGGCATGAGGTGCCTCCAAACGCCCAGGTCTGGCTGATGGGTTAATCAGCAGTCATGTCTTTTTGATGACATTTCCCAATAGTATACTCGCATAGTTGGGCAGTCACTACCACAACCAATTTTATAACACTTTGATCACTGCAAAAGGAAACCCCATATCCTTTATTAGTCACCCTTACTCTCCCCCTACCCTCAGCCCCAGGCAACCACTAATCTAACTTCTGACTCTATGGATTTGCCTATTTTAGATATTCCATATAAATGGAATCATGAAATATGTGACCCTTAACTCCTGGTTTCTTATACTTAATGTTTTCAGAACTAACCCACATTGTAGAATATATCACTATTTCATTACTTCTTATTGCTAAATACCATTCTGTTGCATGAAAATACCACAATTTGTTTATCCATCCATCAGCTGGTGGACACTGGGTTGTTTTCACTGTTTCTCTATCATGAATGGTATCAGCATTTATGTACAAATTTTTATGTGGATGTTTGTTTCCATTTTTTTACATTATATGCCCAGAAGAGGAATTGCTGAGATGATAAAGTGTCTTAGCACTGCTTGGGTTTATATTTTAAAATACCTTTTTGACCTTAATTAAATCACTCAGACATAATGGTATTCTCTTCCTTAATTCACTCATTATAAAACTAGACAAACAAATGCTGCTTGCTGTATGTATCACAGAGGGGTCTCCCCAGATGGAAATGATCTAATGATAAGTGGGCAGAAACTGAAGAATCTGGATTCTGCCACCAATTTCGCCAATGAGGAAAAATTACTTTATCTACCTACTCCATTGTCCTAATTTGGAAAATGAAGAAATTAGACTTGTTTTTGTCTGACATTCTTACCTTAATACTCTAATTTTATTAACATGTGAAAGCATTTTTACAAGTTAAAAGCAGATACATATATATATATATATATATATATATATATATAGACATACGCACATATACACACACACACACACACACACACACAATCACACACACACCCCTACTTGCTGAGAAATGACCATGTCCCTTGGTGAAATAACGTCAGCACTCAGTCTTAGGAAAAGCATGCCCAAATTAGGCCATTTCCTCAAAAATAAGACATATTCTCATGCAATTCTCAGGAGCTTATGTCCCCTCTTAAAGGATGGGAACATATATATTTTGTTTTTTATGTAATCCTATTTTCTTAAGCAAAGAAATTACTACAAGGGGAAGCCAGGTGTTATCCCTATGCAATATATTTGCAGCACATCCCTGGTAACCATAAATTGCTTTGGAAAGGAACATTGAATTAGGTCCTCTAAGGTAGCCGGAGTCACAGTGAAGTTATTCCACAGAGAACTGCTTTGGAGGCTTGGAAAAAAATGAGCATATAAAATTTAAAAAGTTACAGATAACTCTGAGATAAGAGCAAAGGATATACTTTTACCAAAACATATCAGGATGATTGGTATTTGGAATCTTCGGGTCGTGTAGTTTCTTGTATATTCCCAGTTCACACAGGCTATACACTAAGATACATATTTATCTATATGTCTCTATATATCTAATATATTTATGTAGCTCTGCCTCTCAATTTAAAACAACAGTTTATTATTTTCTTTAATGGTTCTGTGTGTTGACGGGACCCAGTTGGGTGGTCCTCTCTGGTGTCGCCCATGAGGAGATACCTGGTGTTGGAGTCATCAGAATGTCAGAGATCCAACATGGCTTGAGAGCTGGCCACCTCGTCTCTGCTTTAATGCTTTATTTTTTTTTTAATATTTTAAACGTTTGTTTATTTTTGAGAGAGACAGAGACACAGAGCATGAGCCGGGGATGGTCAGAGAGAGGGGGAGACACAGAATCTGAAGCAGGCTCCAGGCTCTGAGCTGTCAGTACAGAGCCCAGTGTGGGGTTCGAACCCACGAACTGTGAGATCATGACCTGAGCTGAAGTCGGCCACTTAACCAACTGAGCCACCCAGGTGCCCCTCTGCTTTAATACTTTAATTCAGGATACTTCATTTCAGATTCATTTGGCATTTATAAATTTATAAAATTTTGTACATAAATACTTTTACATGATTGATCATCAGGACAGGACTGATTAAGAATGAGAAAACAGATTCTAATATGATAATGTGCCCCCAAAACCATGGCTATAAGTGTAAAAGAAAAAATCCCAGGAAGTGTCCTATTCCTCATCTACTATTCTTTTCATTATAACATATTACTTCTAATTCTAGGGGACTGTGGTTCATTACTGGAAACTTTGATAAAAATACTTTCCCTATATATACCAGCACTTGCTTCCCAAGAATGTACATCAATTGACCGTTATACAACTCTTTATGATCTAGATTAAAATTAGATCAAATCTGGGGCGCCTGAGTGACTCAGTTGGTTAAGAGTCTGACTTCGGCTCGGGTCATGGTCTCTCAGTTTGTGAGTTCAAGCCCTGCATCAGGCTCTGTGCTGACAGGTCAGATCCTGGAACCTGCCTCCCTCTGTGTCCCCCTCTCTCTCTGCCCCTCCCCCATGCTCTCTTGCTCTCTCTCTCTAAAAAATAAACATTAAAAATTTGATTAAATCTGTCTTTACTTGAGAATTCAAATACTTGAAAAATCAGTTACCTTCTAAGATACCATCTTTTCTCATTCTCAATCATCTGCAGGGTTTTTTTTCCTCTCAACAGCCTTATAAGTATTAGTCAGTGTTTTTAAGATATTTGTTTTGTTCTGAAATCAAACATTAGGTTTTTCTATCAAAGGTATAGTAGTATGATGTTCCCCATCCCCCATTACCTTCCTTCAAGGTAGTACAATGGGAGCCAGATATAACCCTGCATGCATAGATAATTTTTTCTTTGGCATCACAGAGAAGAATCCTGAAATTATAAATCTGGGAGCTCCTATAGGAACTATCACTAAGCTACTACTCTCCCTCCAGAAAGACTGAGATAAATCTTTGCTCCCTACTGTTTTAAAGTCCTTTTAATTATAAACAGATGGCCCCAGGGATTTTATCCCCTTTTAAAATATAAAAACAATACTCCTGGAGATAAATCTCTGTCTATGGAAGTCTCTATTCATTCACTCTGTAACATCCAATGTTTGTCCTTTTACTTAGTGTTCTTTGCTTAGAAGGCCATAATTATGTAAAAATATTTTCTTTAAGTTCCATATGAGTGTGTCAAGGATTCAATCTTCAGTACACTGGTTATTTCATACTACAAAATTTGTCTAGTGTTTTTCCTATACCAGATACTACATAGATGCTCTTGAATCTTCAGTCTCTCCTTCAGCACAAAAGTATCTCTTTAGCTTCAGCTTTTCAATCTAAAGTTGCAGCTGACAGCTCCATGAAAATGTCTTTTGGGCACCTGAAACCCAGTATGTTCTATAATAAAACATCTACCTTCCCTTCCTAAACCACTCATCCTCAACTTTAGATACTTATATGTTGGAAGTATAGAGTCAAGAAAGTAAAGACACTGAAAATCACCTTTGTCTTCTCCAATTTACGGTTATGTCCTTACTTTTAACAAACATCTACTGTATACTTACTGTGTGCCGGGCACTAAGAATCCAGCAGTAAACAAAGCAATCAAATTCCCTGCTCTCGGGGAGCTTGTATTCAAGTAGAGAGACGATAGGCAGGGAAACAAGTGATAAACTAGTATTACAGATGGAAATGAATGTTTTGAAGAAGAATAAAATGATCCAGGGATTTCTACTAACCATATCACCAGAAAGGGTGATCTTTGGCTTCTGCCACAGGCTTTGATACCGGAAACTGAACAGCTGAGTTGTACAGGAAGAAGACAGGCCATTTCAGCCTAACCACATTCCTTAAAAAATATGGTTCTTGCCCCAAATATAAACAAGACCAAAATGCCTATGTTTTGAGGCAGCCAGAGATTGACACCGCCCTCTTCCATCCCCTTCTACGGCACATCTCAAGAGGAGGGCGGTCCCCTGCATGCTTGAGTGTCAAGGTGACATAGAAAGCTGATGAAACAGAGAAAGACAGTGAGAACAGGGTAGTGTGGGTCTTAGCGTTTTTTCATGAATCTCCTTTGGAGAAATAAGAATCACCCCCTGCCTCATAATGTGCAGAAAGAAATTTACCACATGCATGTTAGAGCAGCTCTCTCCTCACGCTAGATTTGACCACGTGTTTCCACTGCACAAGAACTTGGCTGTGCTTCCCTTCCCATGCCCACTCATCTTACTATGTTAACAAAGAACTTATGGAACTCTCCAAGAATCAAGCAAAAACCATGAAAACAGTGGGATAGATAATAAACATGACAGACAATGGAGATTAAGCCTAAGGATGACTGGCAGTATGAGAGGGAATTCTGAGTAAATGGGACAGAAGCAATAATTCATGGTAACGTGGAAACAGAAATTCTAGAACTGAAGAATGAGCTAAAATCACATTCAGTATCAGGTAAAATTTGTGAAAGATACCAACATCGAAATCTACTCTTTAAATAGTTAGATTTCAAGCATGAAGAAAAAAAGTGAATATGTTTAGCTCCTTACATACATAGACCCTGAATATTAAAATTCTTCATCTGTGTTTTGATCCTAAATATGTGCTGTTCATGTACAACCCCAGCAAGAACCATTTCATCTCAAAGTGATCCAGGCAGGGGTATACATACAGGATATTTGGGAGTGGGAAAGCAGGAGATAGTTAATGCAATGTATTACTATAGCACAAAAGATAAGTTTAATAGGAAAATTGCTTCCAGAGGAACATGGCATGAACCAAAGGTGGAGAGGCTGAGAATCCTCAGTAATGGGTCTCTTTCCCTCCTCTTTTTGACACAAACAACAACCTCTCAAAAGGGAGCCTCGGTGGCTCAGTTGGTTAAACGTCCAACTTTGCTCAGGTCATGATCTTGCAATTTGTGAGTTCAAGTCCTGCATTGGGCTTTGTGCTGACAGCTTGGAGCCTGGAGCCTCCTTCAGATTCTGTGTCTCCCCGACTCTCTGCCTCTCCCATGCTTACGCTCTGTCTCACTCTGTCTTTCAATAATAAATGCAAATATTTAAAAAAATTAAAAAAGGAAACCTCTTCAAAATAGAAAAGAAGGAAAACAAGATGGCTAGAGAAATAAAGGAGAGTACTAAGAAAATGCTCGTAAAGCAAAAACAAAGTATAATTTTAACAACAAAATGTAGATCTTTTTTCTAAGTTTCTCTTCCTTTTCTGTGGACAGGTCTTTAAAAATTATAGCATTTCCACTGTTTTCCATGTCTCTACCACTGCTTTTCATAAGATAAATCCTAGACAAATCCCTCTAGATTATACAGCAGAAATGGATATTTCAAATGTAATATTCAGATAAATACTACTTCTAGAAGAGTGAAATGCAATAATGATCACAATTAAGGCTTACCAAGATTCTGAAAGAGAACTAGTGCCTCACGTGGACAACAGTCTCATACTTTGTCATATTTCCTCAGCCAAAATAACCTTTTTTGAGATACTTGCTTTTGTAGCCTTTTTCAAATCCTTCATGCTTGGATCTATTTTCTGGATTGAGATTTTTTTTTTCATCCTAGACTCTGAACATCAATAGTTTCTGACATCTCCCTTAAAATACTGATGCATCTTAGAGTCTAATCTCTTTTGCTGCTTCCTGAATTTGATTCTGCCCTCTGAGAACTGCACATGAGACAAGGGGAAGCTTTGGTCAGAAGTTCTCTCCATCCATAGCCTAAATATGTAATTTCCATAAAGAGTATCCGTCTATGCAGTTAACTGACATTAAGCAGAAGAAAAAGAAAGTCTGTTCATAATGTTTAAAAAAATATAGACATGTTGAAAATATGTGGTCAAGACCTGAACTTTCTTATAAAAATTATTATTTTCTTTAAGAGCACTGTACCATGCACTTTCTGCAACTGAGCTGTGTGGCCTGGGGAAATTGGTGGAAGAGAATTTTTCCAGAGATGTACTCACCCATATGAATTTGTGTCTTAACTTCAATGCAAGGAGAGAACAGCATGCAGCCACAGCATTGCAAAAGCTGTTTCTTTCAGAGATATCAAAATGTTTCTGTGAAGCTACTTAACTCTCCTCTAAGAATCCAACTGCTTAGTCTTCAGTGCAGAAGAACACCCATAAACAAAGTACAGAATAGAGGAAATGGGGGAATGCAAACTAAACAAACATATTTAGTAAGGATTAGCAGGAAAGGCAGAGTTTCCAGGAAAAAAATCCTAAGGAATATTTACCTTTTCATTTCCCCCTAGATTTTATTACAGATGTGTCCTCTCATTTGGAGAATTCAACTTCTTTCTTATTCAGAATCAGTTTTATTATAGTGAACTTGTCAGAAGTCTGGAGTCAACAATCACTGGTGTTTATCCACAGTGGAGACCAAGTGGGAAACCTATACCTCCACTCCCCAACTCCCCTCCCACACACACAATAATGAGATACCCCAACCCCCTCTTTGCTCAGGTAGAGTCAGAAGAGGCCAGTGGGGAGACAAGACTTTCATAGTCACCAATAGTAATGAGACTACCACCATGCACTGTCAATAAAACCACACAGGGTGGTGGAGCTCCCAGCCTGCCAAGCAGTAATAAGACTCGCGTGTCAACAAAGACTAAGAAAGCTGGGTTTCTATAGCCACCTGACAATAATGAGGCAACACCCTTCCTTCTACGGAAGTGTTGTCACAGATCTTCAGCTAAATCAGAAGGTTTAAATAAGATCTAGGTTTAGAAGGAAAAAAGTTTCATCACACAGAGAACCACGAGGATTTCTAACAAAATGAAGAGAGAATAGGTGTCAATAGCAAGATGGCAGAGTCGTTAGGATTATCAGTGTGCTCCCCACCAGGTAGCATGTTATAATGCAAGAAGTCTCAGACATGCAAACTTATAAACACTGCCGTGGGGGGTCATTGAGAGCACATGACCACCAGCTGACCCTTAATGAGTCCCAGGCCATCAGAGGCTTCTCACGCCCTTCCTGTCCGTGGAATGTACATTCTGCTTGGTTTCTCACTCTCAGAAGCAGCCCTAAGGGCATAGCCCTGAGATGGTGATGTGGTGTTGAGACCATCTGGGGGTGACGAAACCCAGTGAAAGCCTCTATATAAAGCTTTAAGATTTGGCCTGTGAGTGCACAGATCTACTTGTCTTGGGGCTAAAACAAGCCTCATAGTTCCTTGATTTTTAAACCTGCCACCTGCCAATCTCAAGTTGCCTGCCTCTTTGTCTCTCCCTGCCTCTTTCTTCATCTCTTTCTTTGTCTCTCCCTGCCTCTTTCTTCATCTCTCCCTGCCTCTTTCTTTGTCTCTCCCTGCCCCTTTTTTCATCACTTCCTGCCCTCTGCATACAACGGCCAGTTTCACATTATATCCAGCAAACTCCCAGGAGGTTTCCAAACCAAGAAATAAATACAAACAAGCAAATACAAAAGCAATCATAATCACATGACACCCTCGTTCCCTGTCCCTGTAGACAATGACAGGCACCCTTCATGAAAGTTTCATTCCAAGGTAAATGTGACAATACTTTTACAGCAGGAGCAGCTAACCTTGCAGTCAGAGCAAATGCCAGAATCTTTCGTTAAATGAGACACAAGACCCAGTAAGTCCTAGATTCATCTTGGAGTGCCATGCAAGAAGCTACTGGGCTCCCCAGATTCCAGCAAAAGCAGAGGTACCCAAACAATATTTCTAACAAACCCACATGTTTGGTCATTACTTATTTTACCAATGCAAAAATTATTTCTAACATATCATAGGCTAAGTGACCAATTACCTAATGCAGTGATACTCAAATGCTCACAGAATCCACTGGGAGTTGTGTAAAAATGCAGACTGATTCACTATGTCTGGGTTGAGGCCCTGAGATTCTGCATTCTAACAAGCGTGCAGGTAATGCCTGTTACTGGTCCCTGAACTACCCTGAATAGCAGGAGGCAAGTGCAGACTTGAATGGTGATACTGAAGTGTCAGTTTGAGCCTCCTTTAAAATGTAGACTCCTGATTAGGATCCTTAAAATGGTCACAAACCACCATTAGAATGTGGATTTGAGTAAGATATACCAAGTGTTAAACAATTACTTTGGTGCCACGTAATTCTCTCACCCAAGTATGTATAATACAGCTAATGCTGATGTATTTTAAGGTAAAGTACAGACAATCTAATAGCCCATTTAAATACATTGGGCACAACCAAAATGCCCATTTGAGAGAGAGAAAGACAGAGACAGAGATGAGGAGAGAAGAGAGGGATGCCACTACTCAGTATAAAATTTTGTGTAAGCAGTGTCCTTCTGGCTCCACATCTCATGGCAACCTGAGAATTTCCAGGACAGAGCACAGTACTTATTCATCTGTCTTCTAGCTCCATTCCCTCAAACATGTCACATATAAGCATTAGTTGTATTTTCCCCAATGGGGAAAGATAGGCCCACTGGATGACATTTTATAATAAGCTTTATTTATTAATAGGTTTGCACCTAAAAGCAATGTTCCTACTCACTGCTATTGGAACCATATATGAATGATGTTGTTAGCATCCATCAACATTAAATACAATAGGCTCCCTTGATATCAATATGTGTTGTTTATACCACTGCCATCTAATCAAATTAGATGAGTTCTTATCCCAGCCAACTGAAAATTACTATGTATCCTTGTACAATATAATCTCGTAAAATATTATCGCTTTGGTTAGTAACAAAATATATTAAGATATATTTTCTGCCATTAGGTAGATAAAGATCTATCCACATGTATCAGTTGATAGTTACGTTGTGCACAATATTATTCTGAATCCAGCTCAAAGTCTGTATTGTACTAATGGCCTCATTAGTAATTTTCAATATAATTCAAGGTTTTGGCTCTGATTCCAAATAATTCAGAAGTTTGCATTTGGAATTTTTGGTTACTTCATTCTGATCTCTGCTTTAACCAGGTCACTTATGATTGAGACAATTACTTAGACTAAATTCTCAATTTAAAAAAAATTAAATTCATGTTTGGAAACTCCTCTTACATTTGTCAAGCACTTATACTAAAAACTGGGATATAAAGACTAATAAGATAAGGACATGAACCCGTAAGAATGCATAATATGGAAATAGAGATATAAATAATAGTTGATTACTATAATGGAGTGAAATGTGTGTTGTTATGAGGTAGTACCAAGTGATGTGTAAAAAATAATGAAGGGTAAAGAATAACCAACTGTCTGCACAAATCAGGAAAGACTTCAGAGACAGTTCTATTTGCTAAGCTTTGACAGAAGAGCAAGAGGAACATAGAAAGTTGAGGGGAAGAGGAACATTCTTACAGAAAGATATCCCTAAAGAAGAAAGGCACAGAATTATAAATGGCTCTGTGTATTCAGAAATTGTCAAGATTTGGTGAGTGGCAGGAACCAAAGCTGAAAAGTCAAACACTGATGTAACATAAGGAACCTAGTGTGCCATGCTAAGGCATCTGGACTTTATTCTGAAGACAGCATTTATCTAAAGAAAGTTTTAAAGTAAGTGATAGGAAATGCGACTTTTTGAAGAAGGGAAGTCTGTGGTAATATGGAGACGTACTTAGAGGGGAAATTAAATGAAGATAAGGAGGAGATCAAGGGCAAGGCAAATGCAAAGGCTTGAGCAAGACATATGAGGCTGAATCTGTTCTAATGACAATGAACACAGATTCTAGATTCCAGGCAATGGTCTTGACAGATGTGTGAGCGCTTGAATATGAGGCTGAGGGACAGCCACCCTTGAGCCTATATAGAATACCACCCCTTGAATTTATAGAAGATAGGGTTCTGATTGTGCCCTAATGTTTGACTTAAAGTCTAATATTTCAACCTCATCCTTTCCTTAATTCTCCTTTCTGAATAAGTTGGGTTCCTAGAATGTGTTGGGTTGGCAAGAAAATTAACTGCACACATGAATCGTACTAAAAGAATGACCATTACACCTCACTTTATGTAACTGCCACTTAAGATACTTGAATTGTCCTCAAACTCCATTTGAGTATGCGCCTTTGTATCCTGAAAAAAAGTTCAGAAGAGGAAACGCAGCTATTGTTAACCTTCTAGTGAGTCATTTAAAGTTGTGTTTGGCTGCATATAATAATACTACTGTGAATAAACCAAAGGATCATTTAACACACAGACACACACACACATACACACACTCAAATGCTGTGGTGTTACACAATTCCAGAGAATCTCATATATGTTGCAGCCTTTAGAATTGTGGTCCAGTGTGCCCCACATGCAGAGGCTGTGTTGTAGAGGGAGCCCCTGGGGGTCATGGAGTGTGTTGGTGCTGAGGGAAGTGGGGGTAGTCAGGGCTGACAGAGCTGCTTGAGTTCCATTTCCCTGCTCTGCCATCGGGCATGACCTTGCCTCCTGACTGCAAGGCGACTGCTGCAACTCCAGAGACTGTGTCCATATTCTGAGCAAAAGGGAAATAGAGAGTCTTCTCTAAAGTGTCCGAGACATTTAGCTCAGGAACATTTGCTTGTGTCTCTTGATTAGAACTGACTTGCACTGCATTCCGTTAGTAAAGACCAAAGGAGTAAGGATATTAGATAGGCAGTAGATAGCATCCATTATACCCAGTAATCTGAGTTCCAACACTGTCTAAAGAGACTGAGGATGAAAAGGGGCTGAAGAACATGGCACTCCACCCACAATTTCCCTGATTTATCATTTATCATTGTATATATTTTATATAAATTTTTATTGTCTCTCTTTCCTACTTGAAAATAAGTTCGCTGTAGGCAGAAATTTTCCTCTTTGATTATACCCTGTATTTCCCAATGCTTAGAACTGTGGCAGGTCCAAAGTAAATAGTATATGTTACCTGAGTAAATGAATCTTAATCCCAGCTAGTGAATCAATGGAACTGAATCCCCCTTGCAACATGGTGGAAAGAGAACAAGGAAAGAACTAAATATGTGCTAGAGATGTCCCTGTTTGCTTTCCTTTGAAACTCTTTGGAACTTTAAAGAGAAACTTTCAAAAAACTCAATCAATAAATTAGTTGTGTGGTCTCACAGTTACTTCTAAAGGGCTCTGTAGTAAGAGAAAAAAAATCAGTAGGTAGAACTAAAAATATTTCAACTTTTCCTATGACCCAGGGAGCTTAGAGCAATTCCTTGAGGCAGAAGGGCTCCAGCAAAACCTACAGGGCTAAAATTTGCCACCAGACGGAGCAGATGAGAGATCCTACTTTTCTAAAGATGCCATTAGAAAGAGCAGATGCCCTGCAGCAAAAATTTTTTAAAAAGGCATCTTAATTTGGAGATTTCTGGGGTTCTCTGCCACCCCAAGTGATTACTTTCACAGGAAGAGAACATTGGCTCTGATTCTCTACTTTGCATGAATGAAGAGCCTCTAGGAATTGATATCCATTATGCACTTCAGTGAAAAGAGAGAATGTCACTTTTCCCCTGGCAAAAGTGGTCTGTGGGTCAATGAGGCTAGGGAGGGGAGCCCTCAGGGTGGGAAAAAAGTTATAAATGCAGGATAGGAATTCCTTGAACTGAAAGATGCAAAATAGAAACTTGACAGATTCATACCACAGAAAGTCCAGACTCGGAATCGTAGGAAAAGTAAACAGCCAGTGTGTTAAGCTTCTTACATATGGAATCTGAATCTGGCATCCTAAAGATCTGTCAGGTGAAAATGTTCGAAATCAAAATCTTCAGTAATTTGAAGGAATGATCTATTAATTACCTCTCATAATGGGATAGTGATTGCCTCAGTTTTGTTCTGAGACTAGCCTTGAATTAAACTAACCAACTGCAGAAACATGGCTTACAAAGGTAAAACAATAACATTTAAAATACCTACCTTCTGGGGCACCTGGGAGGCTCAGTCGGTTAAGTGCCCATCTTCAACTCAGATTATGATCTCAAGGTTCATAAGTTCCAGCCACACATCGGGCTCTATGCTGACAGTTCAGAGCCTGAAGCCTGCTTCAGATTTTGTTTCCCTGTCTCTCTGTCTCTTACCTGTTTGCTCACTCTCTTTGTCTCTCTCAAAAATAAATATTTTTAAAAAATTTTTAATACATGCCTTCTTATTATAGATGAGTCAACTGAAAGTGTTACACAGTTACTCTGGGATTTTACCTTTGTTGATATTTTAGGAATTAAAAAGAATGTAGGGGCACCTGGGTGGCTCAGTTGGTTTCAGCTCAGGTCATGATCTCTCAGTTCCCGAGTCTGAGCCCCACATTGGGCTTGCTGCTATTAGCACAGAGCCTGCGTTGGAGCCTCTGTCCTTCTCTCTCTGCCTGTGCCCAGCTTGCACTCTCTCTCTCTCAAAAATAAGTAAACATTTTTTTAAAAAAAGAATGTATTGGAATAAACTCGGTGTTTGTTAAATTCCACTTAAAATGTGTAATTTTATTGATCTCATCAGAAATTATCAGATAATATTTTATAAAATCAAGATCTGCACCTAAGATGCACTTAGCCTTTTTTTCCAGTAAATAAGATGCATCTTTTCTGCTTCTAGGTTCTCAAAAATTGAAAATAAAAAGTAAATTTTTATATATAAAAAAACAAGGACATCGACATTGTAGGTATAGAAATGTGTTTATATTGTAGATAGCAAATTAAAGAGATGGTGTTTTGCCATCTGAGGAATCCTAGGCTCAGAGAAAACCACATTCAGATCCCTGAGATACCATTTCCTCACTCTATGACCTTGTGATGCACTGTGTATTTCTCAAGTCCAATTTCCCAATATTTGAAATGAAGATCTGAATATCTTTTTCCAAGTATTAAGTGATTTAGTGGGAACACTAGGCAAATATGCTTAGCACACTGCCAGGCAAATAGCTGTTTCCTGATAATTGTTTGTCAAATATGAAACCAAGTAAGTATAAAAAAAAGACGAGGCAAGAGAGTAAAACAAAGCCCTCCTGACCAGCTTTTTGTATTTTAGAATAGGAAACCTATATAGGAGATTTGATGGACCATGAAAAACCTCCCACCTGGAATTATTTCCCTTTCTGGCCCTGCTTTTCAAGTAGAGGCTAAGAAATCTCTCCTGGGTGCAATTACTGGTGAATAAGCCTCAATCCCAATATAGCAAAAGTACAGTATGACCTCTTTCTAAGCATTCATTTTTAAAAAAGAGATTTGGTGGTAGATAAGGGGTTTGCTTTTTGATATTTGAACTCTCCTATTATCCTCAGCTCAATTTATTATGCAGCCATCATAGGCCCCAGGATGCTTATCTTTGGGACCTGTGACAGCCTTGGATAAATTCCAGTACAAATCATGCAAAATGGTTTCTCTGAGTTGCTGTGGATTTCGACCCCCTAAAGAGTTACGTTTCCATCTTATTGATCCATGTGGAAACATTTTAAACAATCACACATGAAAATCTTTCTTCTAAAATTCCTCATTGGCTAAGTTGAATATTCACACAGTGAGTGCAAAAAGCAGAAGGTAAGCCTCATACATATTGGGGACAAGTTGTCTTATAGTAAACTCAGTCAAGGAGGAAGGATTTCTGCGTTCACTGAGGAATGGCCCACTACTAACCAGGTCTAGCACTCTAGATATGGCAACCTTGCTTCATCCACCTCTATTACCATCTCTTACCCATGCCACATCCTGATGAATTCATAGCTCAGAGAATCTTGATTCCAGTCCTTGAGTGAAAGATTCTGCCATGTCACTGCAAGTTTTGCTTATGCCCTTACCTCTAAAGTGATTAATATCTGCTCATATAAGGCATTAGTTGTGAAAATCAGGATAAACACAATGCTGGCCATTACCTGATTCATACTAGACAAATTTAGAGATAAAACTTAATACAAGGATACTCCAGCAACCTCTAAAGAAGAAAAAGGAGCTCTCTTAGGATTGGTGAAAATAAATAATACTTTGGGTTTTAGGTAGTCACATGGGCCTCTTTTATGAAGTTTCATTGGTAGGAACCAATGTCGGCTGTATGTTGTATATTATTTGACACTTTGACTTTCATCTGAATAAAAGGAGTCATGGTTGGATAAGCAGCAGACTCTGAGAATATCGAGTGGCATGTGACAAAGTGACAAAAAAGGAGCGGCACTTCGTATTTCAGTTTGCAATCATGAATAGGGTAGTGGATTGGATGCCTAGGTCATTCAACGTCAGACTGAATACAGGCGTGCCTTGGGGACAATTCTGTGACTTTGGAATTGGCATCCATTATCACATGGCTATGCCAGAAGGACACATACTCTAAAATTGTTGTCAAGGAAGGAGAGATAGATGTAAGCCATCTAGTTCTGTCTTATTCTTTCACTCTTCTGGGACCAATGGAAGGCAAATACTAGGAAGAGGAACTTCAAGGGAGGTGGTGATCCCCCTGTATCCATCACATCAGGTCCTACTCTTTTCTCTGAAGGGAGGAGGTGAAATGATTTGCTAAAACTAGGTCCAACATACCTGCTAGTCTCCTAAGACCACTGATTAAACAAAATACTCTCCATCCCTTTTTTTAATTTAAATTTATTTATTTATTTTGACAGAGAGAGAGAGAGAGAGAGAGAGAGTGTGTGTGTGTGTGTGTGTGTGTGTGTGTGTGTGTGTGTGTGCGCGCAGGGGGCAGAGAAAGGGAGAGAGAGAGAGAGAGAGAGAGAGAGAGAGAGAGAGAGAGAGAGAGAGAGAGAATATCCCAAGCAGGGTCCACACTGTCAGCGCAGGGCCCCATCCGGGTCTCAACTCACAAACCGCAAGATCTTGACCTAAGCCAAAGTCAGATGCTTAAATGACTGAGCCATCCGGGTGACCCTCTCCATACCCTTTTTAAGGCTATTGACATTTCCATTAAAAGGTTCTTACAGAAAAAAGCAAGATTCCTCAAATCTCCCAGATCAAGGGATCTCGTCCCTACAGATCTTTACCTAATTCAACTCCAGAATCCCACAAGAACTGAGCCTGACTTGGAATGGCTTACATGTGGTGCATTTCCATCATTCCCCCTCTTATACCCACAACCAACATTGCTACTCAGTAGATCACATCTGCTCTTAAAGCCCTTCTCAAAGAATATTTCATTTTTTTCTTTTCTCATATCCCAGAACAAAATAAAGATCGAAGTGAGCAACTAATTTAGCATACCATTGTTTGAGCTGTGGCTCTCTAGGCTACTTTGGGGGTTCCCCTGACTGTTTTTATAGAAGTGTGGCAATAAGAGGCACCTGTTGGTTCAGTTGGTTCAGTATCCAACTCTTAATTTTCTTCAGGTCATGATCTCAGAGTTCCTGAACTCCACCCTGGATGGTTCCTGAGATCTGCACTGACAGCAGGGACCCTGCTTGGCATTCTCTCTCTGTCCCTGCCCTGCTTGTGTACACTTGCTCTCTTTCTCTCTCTCTCAAAAATGAATAAATAAATGAACATTTTTTAAAAGTCACACTTATGTTTAAAAAAAATCTGTGGCAATAAGAATTAATGCAATTTCTAAAAGGAGGCTTGCAAATTTTCCAAAAGTGTTCTATGTACTTATCAGTATCAATTTCATAAGTACCAAGCAGAGTTTGATCACAGTTTGATCACAGAGCCACCTCAGTCAAGACCCACATTGCTATCCCTTCTGTTGAGGGTCACAGAAGGCAGAGTAGTGGAGGCCTTGCACTTCATGTTTGTTGGGTGAGATGTGCTGAGAAACCAGGTGGAGGGAAAAGTTACCAATGGGCAATGGCCAGGGCACTGACTCTCTCGCCAGCTCCAACAACTCACTCTTCCTCTCCTCTCATATCCAGCTCAGAGGACTTTTGTCCGTGTTTCTGAGATGGCTCTCAAGCTCACTTCCCTCACCTTGTCCATTGCCTAATGACCCTTCTGACTAAGAGGCTGTCTTAACTCCTGTTCGGTGGCTCTTAGCTGCAATTGACACCATACTCTACTGCCCAGTCAATCCTCTGGAAGCACGCTCAAGACCTCTGACATATGTCACCATTCAGTCTTTATGCAAACTCTTTAACCAGGCATATGAGGTCTTCTGAATTTTGGCCTTACCCTCTCAGCTCTATGTTCTACTCCTGCTCTCCTTCTTACAAAAATTTATTATATGCTACTGTCACTGTATACACTGTGCCCTTGAGATTCTCCCTCTGTTAGTCCCTTTCCTGGAAATTCTGCCTTCTTTCTTCCCTTTTAATGCCCAAATACAATGCTTGGGCCCAGAGCAAACTCTGACTCAACAGTAAAGCATTCCTTGATCCTCTGTCCTGGGACCTACTCACTCTCCCTGCTGTGCTCTTAGTAAATCAGACTGCATTTCCATCTAGTTGCGATCACAGTGTCCTTTATTTTATTGTTCACTAGATTGGGAGCTCAGAGAATGTAAAATTGTTATCCGGTATAACTTAGGGTCTGTCATTGCAGGCAGAAGAGCCTGGCACAGAATATAAATACAATAAATATTGAATGGTTCCACCTGCTGCTCTGGCTTTCCCATTTTACCACCTGGGTGTTTATTTACAAAGGCCTTATGTTGTGATGGTTAAGAGTTCAGCCTTTGGGAGCCAAACTATTTGGAATTGAATCTTGGCTCTGTCCTCTAATATCAGTGTTATCTTGCAAATTACTGCATGGGGATAATAATATGGACCTCACATGGTCAACACAAGAATTCAATGAGTTGATATGAATAAAGCATTTAGAACAGTGCCTGGTACCCAGAAAGTATTCAATAAAGGTTAGCAAGTTCATTTAGCTAAACTCTCCCTCATGCCTGTGATCATTGAAGAAAGAGAACAGGGTGGTAAGTAGTACTGAGCTTTTGTTCAAAATGAGCCAGGGAGAGAGAGGGTCTGGAGCAGAAAATGCCTGGCAGATTCTGCAGTCCAGGAAGACAGTGGGGCCAGGATGAGGGAGTTCACTGAGACAGGAGCAGGCAGGTCCAGAGTCCCAGATGGGCAGAAAGGTCAGAGTCTGTGACAGCAGCGCCATGAACAGCACACAGAATACCTGGTCCAGGGCAGATGTGGCGTGGCTGTCCACTCCAGGCTTGCTTTCCCTTCCCTGGAACAGGCAGTCCTGGATACCTGAGCAATTACAGAGGAAACCAAAGACCTCATGTGGGCCCAGCCCATGGAGGGAAAAACGTAGATCTATCTCATCTTATGCAGACATAACCAGAGAGTATGTAGCTGACACATCCCCTGAGGTAAAAGTCTTTATATCTCAATTTTCTATATCACGCCATGCCTTTTTTCTTTTTTTTCTTTGCAACCTTCACAGTTATAGGTCACCACTCCAGAGAACGTATGAGCTGTAAGGAACGCAGTGCAAAATGGCAACTCTTGAACTCGTCCTCCAGTACTAACTCATTTTCTCCTCATAAAACATTCAGAGCATTTAAAATTATTACTTTATTCCTGAGTCATAATGTTGTTGAAGCTTATAAAAATCATTTCAGTGTTAATTCCCCTGGCTCAACTCTCTTAAATTCTTCCTTAGAAGTTGTATATAATTTAACAAGAAAAAGTTTTTTTTTTTTCTCAACACCAACTGGAGTAATCAGAAAATAGATGGAGAGGGGAAAATAAATAACCGCTAAATGAATACAGAGTTTGGAGTTGGGAGTTAGAAATTAGGTCAGTCAACTAGTCAGCCTGGTTGGCTGACTTCTCTGTTAAAAATATTATAAAAAGACCTTGCTCTTCGCCCCCCAGGCATTCGCACCATCCCCCACAGGCTGAGTGTCCAGATGAAGCCAAAGAGAACGGTCTTTTTTTTTTTAATTCTTTCTTGTGGCCAGCACATAGATTCCAATGTTGATAATCAGTTCTGGGGCGAGAGATGGCTAAGAGGAGTGGAGTGCTTGGAACGGTCCCCAAATATGCGTTCCACATTTGCACCTCAGGAGCGGAAAGCTGGCCTTAAGAGGCACTGTCCGAACAATGGAAGAAATAGAACACACCAGAATGATTCTAAATCCAGCTCCAGCATTCCAGTTTATTTCTGTGGCCAGACATTAGCATTCACAGTTGAAAGTGAGATGTAACTAGACAAGGGAGACAAATAGGAGTGTGTACAGAGCATAGTCACAGAATGAGACTTGGTAGAAGGATCAAGCAGTCTGTATTAGTACAAATGTTGCCATTTTTTTTAAGTGGAAAAATGTAATCAGCTGCCCAAAGTTACTGCTGGACAAGGGGGTCAATGGAACTCTCCCATTTGACATTGAACTCTGGGAACCATCAATAAATAGCAAAGGCAGAAACTTCAAAGAAGTATTAGCTTGAATAACAGAGGAATGTTAATTGGTTACTTGATTAATCGCGGGGTTTTCTTTACTTTGCATGTTTGTTTTTGTATCTTGGATGCAAAGTGTTAGCATTTTAGATTTTTGGATGACTGGCTCTGGTTTGAGGGGTTTCAACACAGCTGTTCTGAGCTTAGTTTTGTTGTAATTGGTAAAAAAAAAAAAAAAAGTTGGATCTATCTCTCAGGCTATTGGAAGTGGAAAATGTTTACTGGATTCATTTTGGAATATTTTAGCAATAAAATACTTGAATAGTGTTGGCAAAACCATAATACAGTCAATTTTATTTTAGCATAATGTTAATTACAATATCACATTATAGTAAAAACCAAATTGCCATAAAAGTATGAGTACAGAAAGGTCTATACCCTTCCATTGTACTTCTTAAAGTTGGTTATTAGAACTGAAAAACTTAATATAACATCATTTGATTACATCTCCATCTAAGTCTAGATAAAACTTAGAATAAAACAATAGGAATAGACCTAAAGAAATCAGAGTTCTGTACTCCCCAGATGAGTATGTTGCATATACTCCCCATATCCAGAAACTTTTTAAGGAATGTTGACTTGTATCTCATGTTCACTAATCTTAAATCCCAAAACCATTACAATTTTTGCATTTTCAAATTCTTTTACCAAATGCCAAAGCATTTCCTTTCACTGTTTCTTTGCAATTTGATTCAAGATAGTCTAACAGACGGGGTAAAACTACTTGCAGAAATAGCACACATAGCAGTGTTAGCCACTTCATATGTGTGTAATATACACCTGTGCTGGTCCAGCCTCAGTGACACATGTGCAATTTGTAGGGTATGAGTTGCAGCCCAGTTTATTTTTTTTT
>NC_043703.1:125020206-125066302 GCF_006229205.1 Suricata suricatta
AAGACCTTAAAGTCAGTGCTACAAGGTTAAAAGGCCAGGCAGCTCTGGAATTTTTATATGTTTTAATTTTGTTTTCAAAGCAGGGTTATAATATAATAAAATAGATACTTTCATAATATTATTCTGGACCGATGTGTCAACACCAGCCCAATGGATGCAATGCTGTTTACTGAGAAAGACTTAAAGATCTTTCCGTTTCAAATTGCAAACAAGTGTCTCATTTGCAGAATATAACCCACAGATATTTTGTATGGCTCAAACAGTGATGAACAAAGTTGAACCAATATTTAAAAATCGAAAAATTTCACATGAAAATCTAGATTTCTGGATTCACCTAAAAAATTAGATGAGTTACAGTTGTGCACATTTTCTATTTCTTCTTGATTCAGTTTTTGGAGGCTAAATGTTTCTAGGAATTTATCCATTTCTTCTAGGTTGTCCAATTTGTGAGCACATAATTTTTCATAATATATTCTTATAACCTTCTCTATTTCTACTGTGTTGATTGATATTTCTCCTCTTATTTCTGATTTTGTTTATTTGAGTCCTGTCTCTCTCTTTCTAAATGAGTTTGGCTCAAGATTTATCAATTTTCTGAATCTTTTCCAAGAACCGGTTCATGGTACCATTGATCTGTTATATTTTTTCAGTTTCTATTTTGTTTATTTCTACTCTGATCTTTATTATTTCCTTCCTTCTGCTGTTTTGGGGTTTTATTTGTTTTTCTTTCTTTCTAGCTCCATTAAGCGTAAGGTTTGAGTATTTATTTGAGATTTTTCTTGCTTTCTGGGGTAGACCTATATAGGTAAAAACTTCCCTCTTAGAATAGCTTGTGCTGCATCCCAAAGATTTCGTATCATTGTGTTTTCATTTTCATTTGTCTCTATGCATTTATTGACTTCCTCTTTGATTTCTTAGTCGATCCATTTATTACTTAGTAGCATGTTATTTAACTTCCATGTACTTGTGTTCTTTTCAGATTTTTTCTTGTGGCTGACTTCTAGTTTCATAGTATTGTGGTCAGAAAAGATTCATGGAATGACTTTGATCTTACGGAATTTGTTGAGACTGGTTTTTGTGGCCTAATATGTGATCTATTCTGGAAAATGTTCCGTGTGCACTTTAAAAGTGTTTTCCACTGTTTTAAGTAGAAAATTCAGAATATTTGTTAGCTCTATCTGTCAGTGTGTCATTAGAAGCCACTGTTTCCTTTCTGATTTTCTGTTTAGGTGATCTATCCACTAATGTAAGTGAGCATGGGGAGGGGGTTAAAGTCCCCTACTATTATTGTATTGCTATCAGTTACTTCTTTTGTATTTGTTATTAGCTGCTTTATGTATTTGGCTGCTACCATGTTGAGTGCATAAGTATTTGCAATTTTGTATCTGTTTGTTGGATTGTTCCCTTTGTGATTATGTAGTGCCCACCTTTGTCTCTTGTTAAAATCTTTGTTTTAAAGTCATTTTGTCTAATATAAGTGTTGCTACTTTGGATTTCTTTTCATTTCCATTTGCATGATAGATGCATTTCTTTCCCTTCACTTTCAACTTGCATGTGTCTTTTGGTCTAATGTAAGTATTTTGTAGGCAACATACAGAAGAGTCTTTCTGTTTTATCCATTTTACCACCCTGTGTGTGTTTTGATTGGAGCATTTAGCCCATTTACATTCAAAGTTATTATTCATAACTTTGTACTTATTGCCATTTCGTTGTTTTTACTGTTGTTTTATTGTTCTTTTGTTCCTTTCTTCTCTTTCTCTCTTCTCTCACAGTTTGCTGACTTTCTTTAAAGATATACCTGGATTTCTTTCTCTTTATTCTTTGCATATCTATTAATGGTTTTTAATTTGTGGTTATCATTAAGTGTATCTATAACATCTTATGCATATAGCAGTCTATATTAAGTTAATGGTCACTTAAGTTTAAACTCATTCTAAAAGCATTCTAAAAGCATCTAAAATATTCACTTCTCTTCCTCCATGTTTTAGGTATATGGTATCATAATTTACATCCTTTAATTTTGTGGATCCCATGACTAATTTTTATAGATATACTTAGTTTTAATGCTTTCGTGCTTCTTACTTTTCTTCTTTCTGCCCATGTTCTTTCCACTCAAGAACTCCCCTTTAATATTTCTTATAAGGATCGTTTTGTGGAGATGAACTCCTTTAACTTTTGTCTGGGAAACTCTTTCTCTCTCCTTCTACTCTGAAATGATAGCTTTCTCACATAGAGTATTCTTGACTACAGGTTTTTTTCCTTTCAGCATTTTGAATATACGATGCCACTTCCTTCTGGCTTGCAAAGTTCTGCTGAAAAACCAGGTAATAGCCTTATGGGATTTCCCTTGTTTGTAACTGTATTCTTTCCTGTTACTGCTCCTAAAATTTTCTGTTTGTAACTACGTTTTGTCATTTTAAATACTATGTGTCTTGGTATGGACCTCCTGGGGTTGATTTCATTGGGGGTCTCTGACCTTCTTGATCTTGATTTCTGTTTCTTTCCCCAGATTCCAGAAGTGTTCAGCTCTAGTTCTTCACATACATTCTCCTCCCCCTTCTGTCTGTCCTCTCGTCTTGGGATCCCCATAATGTGAATGTTGCTATGCTTAATGTTGTCGCTGATTTCCGTGAATTTATTTTCACTTGTTAATATTCATTTTTCTCTCTCCTGTTAAGCTTGATTGCTGTTCATGAGCCTGTCCTTCAGGTTTCTGATCTGCTCCTCTGCTTCTTCTTGGTCTGCTATTTATTCCATCCAGTGTATTTTTAAATTCAGTTATTGCATTTTCTCTGATTAGTCCTTTTTTTTTTAAGTTTTCTATCTGTTTGTGCTCTCACTGAGGTCCTCCACTCTTTTCTCAAGCCCATTGAATATCTCCATAAGCATTACTTTAAATTCTTTATCAGGCATATTACTTATCTCCACTTCATTTAGCTCTCTTGCTGTGATTTTGTCCTGTTCTTTCATTTGGTACATCTTCCTCTGTCTCCTCATTTTGTCTAATCCTCTGTGTCTGTTTCTATGTTTTAAGAAAGTCAGTTCTATCTCCTGCTCTTGCAAGTGGTGGCTTTATAAAGATGAAGTTCCTTAGTGCCCTGCAGTATACTACCTTCTGTTCATCAGGACCTGGCACTAGAGGGGTAGCTCTATGTGTGTTTGCTTACACCCTACTGTTGGCGCTGAGCCACTTTTGCCTTCAGTCCAGTTGTCTGCAATGATCCTCTTTGTCTATTTGGGGTAAGATTTGGTCCCTGTGTTGTTAGTGGGCTGGTTTGGGGTCACCTTGGATTTGAAGGGAGTCAGAGCGTCCCTTCTCTAGAGCTGCGGTAGTGCTAACTACAGGGCACTCTCCCTGTGTTGTCTCCTGAAAATCTTTCTTTCGTGGCCAGAGCCTGCGGTCAGCCTCTGGGTCTGCCTCCAGCCACCTCTGGGGCTGATAGAGACAGGTTTGCGTGTGGTTGTATTCCCCTCTCCCTGGGGCATGAGTCACTTCAGAGTGGTGTTGGCCTCTCAGAGCTGCTTGCACACTGCCAGGCTTGTGGCACCTTTTTGGATGGATTCCTGCTAAAGGCATGTTGGAGGAGAAAGCGAGGGTCAGGCATGTGAGGCAGCAAAAGCTGTGCTGGGCTGCCGCAGGAGGGAACCTGCAGCCACCTGAGAAAACTGCTGCTGAGGCCATGGGGTGGGGGGCGGGGGATTGGAGGACGTAGGTCTGCAGAAGTATGCAAGAGCTGGGGGCCCTGGTAGGAAGCTAGGGGAAGAGTATTCGAATGCTGCGTTGCTTCCCACAGGGGTCAGTTTATCTGGGGATCAGGAGAGGGAAATAGTGCCCAGCAGCTCCTTTGCTCTCGTCAAGTTTCCCAAAGATCCTTTCCCCTCCAGCACGTGCTCTGAGATTATTAAATAAATCTCCTTCACATATACCCCAGATGTCTTTCAAATTGCTGATTCTGTGTTGCATCTCAGCAAAACTTTCTGTTGTGCTCTCTTCTAGTGTGGGGACTCAGTTTTCCAACATCCTCCAGCTCTCCCAGAGCCAAGACCACTAATTTAAAGCTCTAGGTGTTCAGCCCCATCGATCATAAAAACTCACAAAGCCAGGCCCCTCTGGCTTTTAAAGCCAAATGTTATAGATACTTACCTTCCCATTGTCGGTCCCCTGTACTGGGGTGCCTGGTGTGGGGCTCTGCTTCCCTCTCCTCTCTTGTGCCTGGGGCTCCCTCCCTCCCGTGGGTGGCCTATGGGTCTATTTGGCTCCTGACAGAGAACTGCTTTTCCTACCCTCTTGAATGTGGCCTCCTCTATACATTTAACAGTGGAGATTCTGTTCTGCCCGTCTTGGGGTCATGTTCTGGGTTTTTTAGACTGATGTGGGTGTTATCTAGTTGTATCCATGGGACCAGATAAGCCCAGGAACCTCCTACTTGACCATCTTCCCTGGAAGTTGTACCTGCCGGCTTCAGACATTCAGAATTCCTAAGATGTGGACACGGACAATAAAATCTAGGGACATGGTAGAGAGGGAGTTTAGGGGACTGGGTGACAAAAGGATTGCAGAAGTAACCAGGGGAATAACAGTTGAAATAAGATGCCAGTGGCTGATGCCTGTGTTATTGCAGATGCAGACATCTGTTTTCCTCCACCCTACAAAGTTCGTCTAGCTGGCCAAAGAATTAAATTGACATGAGACAGATTCACAGGAGAAAGGAACCAAATTTAATTACAGGCTCACAGAGGACCAATAATGAAATTGAGACCCAAAACAATGACAATAGCCAGTTTTTACTTATCAGACAAAAAGACAATAAATCTGTGAGGAATAGACAGGACAATGAAAACCTATGTGTAGGAGTTTTAATTAATAAAGAATTCTAAACAGGATTTGGGCTGGGGCAGTAAATTTGTAAAAATGAGCAAGGGTTCTTTATACAGCCTTCTCTTCTCTGAATTCCTTATCTCTAGTGATAAGAATGTGTCTTTACCTCCTGGTACAGGGAGGTACCTTTCACTTGGGAGATTCTCTTCCTGCTTTCTGGAGACAAAGGGAAAATCAGGGAGTTCTTTCTGCACTGCGTGTTTTTTGAGTAACTTTTAATTTAAGATAACCAATATGCCAGAGTGGTACATTTTGGGGCAGCCTGCCCTTGGCCCCTTCACATCCTGAAACTGGAGCCTTGTTTACAATTCTTATCTCAGATGTGGACATTTATAAACAGTAAAGTTAGCCATTGCAAAGGGCCCTCTCCTTTCAGTGAAGTGTTTTAATGACCTCTTCTGCACCTGTTGATGAGGAATGAATTCTTGCCTTGGGGCTGTGTAAACGGACAAACCCACAATAACAGACACGGGCCCCATGAGATGAACAGCGATCAATCTATCACACACACTTAAAACGGGGGAGGGAAAGATCCAGACGCCATGCAACCATCAGGCAGTTGCAGTGAGGCCCGGGGGGAACAGCCGGTGGTCATGTGGGAACTAGGCTCTGCAGTGGGTTTCGCTGGGAAATCTTATTCCCAGGAGCAGAGTGAGGAGGTGAACTTGTGACTAGGCCATTTAAGGTACTCCTGCCTTGCCCCACTTGCCAAGGAACACACAATATGGGGACTTAATTTTAAGGTTTCTTTCACACAGAAACCAGAGTTTTAAACAGGAAAATAAAAAGTAAAAAATAAATAAAAATATAGAAATATAAAATCAGTAAAAATATAAAAATTAAAAAGCTTACAGTGAGCTAAGAATAATGCCTGGAAAGGACAGATAAAGGCAGCCACGAACCAGCTCTTTGCAAAGCTTAGTGGTGAAAGCAGGAAAAAGGAGGGGGCGGCAGGAAGAGAAGCCTGGAAGGAGGGCAGTCTTCCCCCAGTTTGCTATAGAAAGAGTAATAGCACGTTCTTTCTTCTTTTTCTTACTGTGTCAGGAAGTGTAAGACACGCTTTTAATGAACTATTCTATTTAAATTGTCCACAAAACTTTGAAGTGGTCATACTACAGTACGGAAACAGAGACAGACTCAGCTACTGTTGCAATATGTACCGGGAGAAAGGCCCTAGGGGACAGAGATTTACATTCAGTGATTTGAGGGCACAAGCCACCTGTGGAGAGTAGGCAGAGGAAGGTGAACTGCAATTAGTCTCAACAAAGACCTCAGATGAGCCCATAGGAAACTCTAAGAGCCACTCTCAGAGGGGAATTTAAGGCCACCAGCCCCTGGAGGTCTCAGCAACGTGGGGAATTGGTGCTGCAGTCCTGAAGGGAGGACTCTGCATGTTGCTTGCAGGCTTCCACTCTGAGGGATTCGATGATTTATCCAAGGTCACAGAGTTATTACTTCTTGGTGGTATGTTCAAGTTCAGGTCTGTCTGATTCTGAATTCACGTTCTTTACCTTAATACTCTGCAAGTAACCACCCAGTGATATTGTGATTTGTAAAAAAAAAAAAAAAAAGATAGATTTGGTCTTCATCCATGCTTCCTAGATCACAGCTCCAAAACCCTTGGAATTTCCTAGCAGATAAAGAGCAATGGGAACATCTTTTGTTATAATGTTTGGTCACTTGTCCTTAGTTCTTGAAATCCCTTCAGAGCCACAAAGGTGAAATGAGTGTCTTATTATTCATAGTAAGCCCCTTTCCCCAACAATTGAGTTTATATTAATGAGATGACTTTTGGAAAGCACCCAAGGTTGGGGCTGGTTGCCAGGGGAGCAGCAATGAATAGGAGGCTGGAACTTTCAATCCCAGCCCTTGATTTCTGGGGAAGTGAGAGGGGCTGGAGGTTGAATCAGTCACCAACAGCCTGTGATTTAACCAACCATGCTTATGTAGTGAAGCCTCCATTAAGAAAAAAAAAGAAAAAAAGAAAAAGAAGTAGAGGGTGTAAAGAGCTTCCAGACTGGTGAACTAGAACTCTTTCATGTGCCATAGTGCCAGGCCCCAAACTCCATGAAGACAGAAGCCGTTTTGTTCTGGACCTCACTTACGTATCTCTCCATCTGTCTGTTGATTCATGTCTTTTAATATCCTTTGTGATAAACCAGTAATCTAGCAGGTAAATGGGTTTTCTGGGTTCGATGAGAATTAATCAAACCCAAGGAAGAGGTTATGAATACTGCCAATCAGTAATTGGCAGGTCAGAAACACAAGTGACAACCTGTACTTTCCATTGGCATCCGAAGTGGAGAACAGTGTTGTGGGACTGAGCCCTTAACCTGTGGGATCTAATGCTATCTCCAGGTTGATTGTGTCAGAATTGAATTGAATTGATTTGAATGGTAGGGCACCCAGCTGATGTCCAAGAATGTCTTGGTGGTGGGGAAATCCCTCACTCTCACATTGGAATTACAGTCAGAACCGGTATTTACTCTAATGCAGCAATGGGACAAGAATATTCTCCTGGAAATGTAATTGCTAAGTGAATCTACATTAGAAGGCCAAAGCACTGGCCCCATGGAAACACATTCTGGGCAGCATACACTTGGAATCATGTGATGCCTCTGGCCATTCTCTCTTCTTGTTTCTCCTTAGTTTATTGTTGGTCACTCCCTCTGATTAGATACTCTCTATTCAAAGAACTTTCCCCAATCTCTATTTGAAGGCTTATTTTGACCATCTGCTTCCTAAAGTAATTCCTTGATTGTGATATATATATATGCAAAATTACCTTTAATGTCATTTGCCTTGGCACTTTGCAAAATTTTCAGTGTGACCACATGTATACCCTTGAGTTGTAAGTGTTCACTAGAACAAAAACGACAGAAAACAAGACCGCAGAAAAGTAAACATAGAGATGATGTCACTCAAAATGAAGAAAGAAAATTCAGTATGTGCCCTGAGATATTTACGCAACAAATGGAGCCAGTAGGCCAGAAAAGTGTGATGGGGTCAGTCCATATCTAGCAAATAGGATAATGTTCAATTTATTATTCACAGTGATAAGAAAAGAAGAAACTAAGTGTGCTGGTCAGTAATGTAATGGATATGTAGGTGTATGTGTCGGACTGCCTGCTTGTCTGAGATCAGTCGTGTTATAATTAGCATTCTATGTAACACCTCCCAGTAAAATAATATGCATTTGAATTATACACCTACATTTGGCAGGTAAGTTTGCCCAGTCTGCTCTAAAGCAGAAGCAATTCAACTCCGCTGCTCCTTGTCCTAATGTAGTGTCAACCTAGGAGAAGCAGAAATAAAATTCTATCACACCCCTAGCTGGGTAAAAATAAGAAAAGTTTTTCACATTAAATGTTTAAATGCCAACTTGAAAAGCATAAAAACAGTCTCGCCAACTAGAGTTTCAGAAAACTTGAACTTCTTTGAACAGAACAATCTCCAGTGGCTAATTATCTTCATGTGTTGTACTTACAGACAACTTCACTTTTGCTGCTTCACCGACAGCTCACTTTTTCAGATTATGTAACAAAGGGACTGAAAAGTCAGCTGGATTGTCAAGATCAAGAAAACAGATCAAGGGGTTAGAGCCACAACTTTCTTATTTCCAGGATTTGAGCTTTTATTTCTGGGCTGGGTCTGTTCTGGATATTCTGGTTTACATTCCGAGGCTATGGTAATGCCACCCTTGTATACAACATCTTTTAGTCCATGGTCACAATCATCTTTGTTTGTTTATCAGCTTTCTCTCTAAATGTTCTATAGGAGCAGCTTACTTTACATTAATCTCTTAATTCTACTTGTTGAGTTCACTCATCCCTAGTGTTAAGCGTGCTGATAAAATCTGTCTTCTAACATTGCAGAACTGAAGGCAATGCTTCTTGATGAATTGTCCAAGGTAAATACACGTTGGAAAGTCTCTTGTTGGCTAATCACCTGGCATAGCACATGAAATTGTCTAAAGTTACTAGTTGGTAAAACATGAAATCACAAGGCTTGGATAAGTGTGCTATATGGCAACACTAGGTTGGATAATATTTCCTTAAACCAGTCTGAGAAGCAACCAAGTCCCAGTAAAAGCCAAAAACCAGTACAGTTCTAATCTATCTAAAATTATCAAACTGATTATCAGCTAACTCAGTTTATATTAATTGAAATCATGCTTTGCCTTAAAGTTCATTATGTATAAATGCCATCTACTTTTTGTAACAAGCTGGTAATAAATCTGTAATGGCATTTATTTTGGTCCTAGGGAGTCTTCAGTGTAACTAACAGCCTCATCAAACACTCAGAAACATAGTTTCTTGAACTGTAAGAGCGATCTTCACACTTTGCCCTCCTGCATTTTATCATTTTATATGCTTTCTCTACTTTCCAGTGCAGAAAAGAAAAGAAAGGAAAAGAAAGGAAAGAGGGAAGAGAAAAGAGAAAGGAAAGAAAGACAAATGTCTATTTCTCATTTATGGAATTATTTAATTTCTTTCTTTTTTTAATATAATTTATTGTCAAGTTAGCTAACATATACTGTATACAGTGTGCTCTTGGCTTCAGGAGTAGAAATTTAAGTTACATTGTCTTTTCCTTTCTGCTTCTTTTTGTGATCCCACTTTCAGGTAAGAAAGTTCTTCCCCATCCCGTGGGTCAAAAGCAAGTTTATCATGTTCTCAGAGAATTGACATCTTACAGAAAAATTCTTAAGATTTATCCTTGAGTTGCTGAAGAATTGCTCTGGAGTGTTCTGTGAAATCTTGACCTAGTTAGTGGGAGGACTGGGGCTAGGCATTGTACACTTGACTGTACTGCTGCTTGATCTTGGTTAAGCAATAGGTCCTGAATCATTCTGCTGATTCCTAAATTACCAATACCAAATGCTGGCTTCAGGATATTCAACTCTGAGGTATGCCTGCTTCTTGCTAGCTGAGGGTACATCTTACCTTCTTGGAAGTGCAGCTTCTGTTTTAGAACAGATCCAAGAAAGCCATTCATTTTTGCTTGGCTAAGGTTGGGATTTCTATCTAAGACCCAGAGTGGAGTTCTCTTGCTAAAGGTGAACACAATAGCAAGTGTCTCACATTTGGGGAGAGTTGTGATCTCCCCTTCTCCCCTGCCGGGAGGAAGGAGGGGAAAGACAGGAGTTACAATTCCAGTTATAGATTGAAAACACAAGTAAAAGCCCACTGAGAGGAAGAAAGCCATGGCTTTGCAAAGAGTAGCAAAGGGCTTAGGAATTTTGGAGTCCCTGGTGGTACAGCTGCGTGATACCAGTCTTGTGCAAGTCCTTCCACAGAGTGACCTCAGGAAGCAGATCATGGTTTTTATAAATTTCAGTGGCTTCTTTCTTCATTCAAAATAGTAGTCAGAAAATTTCCAGTAGTTTTTGTAATAAATCCATAGTCTCTAACCTGATCACAGTTATGCTAGCTGTCAATAGGGTGGGGGCCCCAGTATTAGGCATGTATGTTTTTTAGCATTTGTGTTAATCAAGCTTGACCTCAAAAACCCAAGCCCCAGTCTGGCTTTAGCTCGAGCTAAAGGAGCAGGTGGCTGTGGGCAGAAGCAGCAGTCACTGGGCACTGTGGCCCATCCTGCTGCTGCCAGATGTCATCCCGCTGCCCCTCCCTCTCACACCCACTTCCTCTTCTTTTTCTCTTACTTTAGTCTACAAGATAAACACAGCAGGAAAAATGTTCCCTGTTTGAGACCAGAGAAAACAGAACCTCAGGGAGGTCAACTCTCCCCTAGTTGAGTCAGGAGTTTGTTACCTTCTTAAATTTTTTTTTAATGTTTATTTATTTCTGAGAGAGAGAGAGAGCGCACAAGTGAGGGACGCACAGAAAGAGAGGAAGACACAGAATCTGAAATGGGCTTCAGGTTCTGAACTGTCAGCACAGAGACCAACGCAGGCTGAACCCACGAACCACAGGATCATGACCTGAGTGGAAGTCAGATACCCAACCTACTGAGGCACCCAGGCGCCCATTGGAGTTGGTTACCTCCTTCCATCACTGGTGTCTCTGCATGCTTCATGTTAATTTCCCTTTTCTTTCCTCTCCTGCTAGAAACTTACATGGGCAAGGTGCCAAGCAAACCCATTTATCAAGAAAGCAATGCATGTGAGTGTTTAATAATAACAATAGCAGTAATTAAAAGTAATTAGTCATTTCTTAAGCCTTACCTAAAAGTCACAATCTATGCAAAAACATTTGCAAATTTTGCTTTATTTTTTTTCTATTGTGGATTGACTTTGTGACTCCCCATTATTGTTTACAAAATGAAGATTTTAAAGAATGAATGGAAATGTTTTTAACTCCTTTGTATTTCAGATTAAATCTGTTTTATATAAAAGGCAATTGATTTGTATCTCCTTTAGAAAATGTCCATAGATAGAAGGAGGTAACATGCATCAGTGTCCCACTTTAATAAATTATCCAGATTAGCAACATTTTTCATATCTTATCTGCCTTAAATAAAATTCTAAATCATTTCTGTAAGTCTTTGAGAGACTTAAAAAGGAGGAACAATTTTAATTTACTTTTTTTGGTTGTTGGGTATAGTGTTCACCTCAACTGCTGAAAAACAAAAGAACAATAGATGAATATCTCCATCTAGAGCCTGTTTTGGAAAAATGTAATTGCTCAGAAGTCAGCCTGTGTTCTGATGCTGGGTTGCCACGCAGCTCATCAGCATGAAGGGGAGAACATCAAGGACGTGACTAACCTCAGTTTGAGATGGATGCTGTGTGACCGGGTTTATATTCCCCAGGATGCTGGTTTCGTTTCTATTCATGTGTCCTAAGATTGCCGGGCACAAAGTAATTCAATGCTTTATAGCTCAAATGAACCAAGTGGAGCTCTAACTTCTCTCTGTGCCTGATACTATCCCTGCATGAGCAGCAAATAAATAACCTGGAGTCTGTGTGGTAAATCCCATCATAAAAATGAGCAAAGGGTGCCCTGGAAAGAAGAAAAAGTGACACTTAAGCCAGACTTGGCAGTTCAAGTAGAGTCTCCTGAATAAGTTGATATATGAATTACATCTTTTTTAAAGGTGGGTTTATTTTTAGTTATAATTCTATGTTGTTTTTGTGTACATTTTGAATTTTCATTAAAAACATTCATTCTATCTGCTTTTGCATCTTACACTAGCAAATATTCATTTTCTATTACTCTTTCCTTTTTGTGTTTCTGCCAGTGCCTTACTCTTGGCTTATCACTCATTCTCTGCTCTTTTACTTATGTGAGTTGTCAGTCTTTCTGACATTATTTACTACTTTCTCCTCCCAGGAATTCTCTCTTTGGAACTCTCATAGAACTAAACTGTAGCAAGTGCTGTTAATTTGCCATCAAAGCTTTTAAGCACTTAGCATTTCTGTGCACGACAGCTTAGACTCACATCCACCATCAACAGACATTCTTTGGCCTGAGCATTCTCTTTGACCAGTGGAATCCACTCTTTTTTTTAATGTTTTAATTTATTTTTGAGGGGGGGGTGGGTAGGAGCAGAGAGAGAGAGAGACTCACACAGAATCTGAAGCAGGCTCCAGGCTCTGAGCTATCAGCACAGAGCCCTACAGGGTACCCGAACTCATCAACACAAGATCATGATCTAAGCCGAAGTTTGTGCTTAACTGAATGGGTTCCCAGGCGCCCCCGGAACCCATTCTTAATGCACATGTGATATTCCAGCAATGCCAGGGAATTAAGAACTCCAAAGAACCACCCCTAACCAACGACTAACAGCAATTACTGAACAAATACTTCAGCTCCTTCACCCTTCAGCCAAGACAATTCTGGGAGATATGTCTACACTGACTCTTGGCATAGACAGAGTTCCACAATGAAGTGAAGATTTGGTTGCCCACAGATATAACTCGGAAACTTTACTGACTTTCTTCTCTTCACTGCCTCACCTCCTCATGCATATACTGCTATTTCCTAAAGATCATTCACCAGATAAATTCTGTGCACTCAAACCTTGTCTTGGGGTCTGCTCCTTATAGAATCCAAATGAAGACAAAATTTTAATTCTATAGTTACTTCCTTGAATTTTTCTTTTCAGGAGTGGTTTCTTGTCACTGGAACGATAAATATTGGGGATTCTCAAGGTCCTATCCTCTGACTGAGCTCATCCACATTCCTGTTTTCATTTACCATCTATAGGTTGATGATTCTTAAATAGATTCCTCTCGCTCTGGTATAACTTTTGAAACCCATCTTCACCAGGATGTTCCTGCCTCATGCAACGCTGTGAACTCTTTGACGATGGGCCCATCTCTTATTCTTGCTTTATTTCTAGACTTTAAAATAACACCTGACATGCCATACGTATTGAGTAAATTATATTTGAGTTGATTAGATAATGAAAGTACATTAAATGTAAATTTATTATATGCAGGCACGTACTAGAATTATTCTGCACCAAAATACTAACAAAAGAAAGTGTATTTGGTCAATCCACACAAAAATATATTCAAATCTGTGAAGAAGAAAAAGAAGAAGGAAAAATAATCCATGTTTTGGAAGCATGATAGCCTTACTAGCCCACTGACTGACTTTTCATGTTCTAACTGAATCTGTTGGCAAATACTCAATAATTTGAGTATCTGCTGCTGAAAATCAGAATTTAGTATCTGTAGCTTTTGTTCCCCTTTTAGTTAATCAGCTATTCAAAAACCATCTTGCTCAACTGAGGCCAATGTGTCTAGTTTTCAGGAGATCTGTTAACCATCAGGAACTATATATCTCATGTTTCAGATAAGCGGGAGCACTAGCAAGACCTCTCCTTTCCATTTAGAAAATGGAAGCCCGCCAGATAAAGTACCCAGATCAACTGCTGACAATTAAATAGCTAGTTGCTTAATGCCAATAAAGTATTTCATGTATGACAACCAAAGTTGTGAGCAATAAATTAGGCACATTTTTGCTATGAATCCTTTAAAGAATCATCCACTAGAATAGCAGAATGTTAACATTAATTGCAACCTAAGCCAACTGCCATGTTCTATAAATGAAGAAGCTGAAATCCAGAGACGTGAAGGAGCTTTTTCTAGACCCAACACAACTGGTGAGCCAAAACTAAGACATTACCTTCATGGTTTATATCTAGACTTTCCCCTACCCCATTTGTATATTGCTGCAAAACTGTAGTATTAAAGACATTAATTATAATAGTTTTGCACCCCATTTTATGGGGCAAAATTTATAAGGCAAACTTGTTAGAATTAGAAAAAAAAATTCACACCTGGAAGGGAATTTGGAGATCGTTAAGTATAACTCTTTTTCATGATAAATATGTCCACTCCATAATATATAAAAATGTGGGTCTCAATGACACAGTTTCCAGTCTGACATGTGAAAAGTCTGGGATCGTCACTTTTGTTTTTACAATTACAAAAAAGCTGAACAAACAAAATCAACAACTCTTCCTAGATCCATCAAAGAACTGAGGTCACAGGACAAACCACTATCTTGAAAACTGGAGAAAACACTGAACACAAATAATCACAGCTTTCCTGCAGCAAAAGCTTCTGCCGGAGTCTGCTAGGTAATTGAATACTCCCTGGAGATGAAGCATTTGAGAGATAAAAACTCCTGGGGGCCCTACCTTAGGAGGTTCTCTTACTTTCTTGAGTTTTATCTCAGTGAACTCCACCAATTTTCACTGTGAAGATCAAAGAAAAATCCCTTCATGTTTCTAGCAGAAAAAAGGGGGAAAGTAACAATTTTTAAAAGAGGTTGGAGTGCTTAATTCTTCTCACCTGTCTGTTCTCAAGGTATACTATTTTACCAGAGCCTTACTGACCTGGGGAAGGGAACTACCCAACTCCAGCACTCTCTAGTACTTCTCTCTCACCTACGGGGAGAGAAGTACTGTGAAACACTTCTAAAAGGCACAGCCTAGGGACACAGGCTACTAAAACCCTGAGACCTGATTGTAGGAGTATAAAATCCTGCCCCTCCCCCACAACTTACCACTATACCTGGTCTCCTGCACAACAGGTGATTACATTGGACAAGAAGGCTCATAATTTATTTAAGAAGGAGTCTCTAGGGAAACACAGGGCAGTAAGGAAAATAAAAACAAGGACATCAGAGGAAAGGAAATTTTAACCTCTGATACCACAACTACAGCAAACAGTAATTATAGCTTTACTCCTTACCAGATAAGCATAAACTATCACACTAAAGGCCTATTTGCCTCAGTTCCTTTTATACAGTACATCATGTATGATTTTCAACAAAAGCTTACAAGGTATGTTAAGAAAGAAAAACATAGTCTAATTGACATATATACAATACTTCATCCAACATATTCTTCTGAAGCTCCCATAGAGGATTCATCAAGATAAAACACATTCTGGGCCATAAAACACACCTAAACAAATCTGAAAGACCAAAAAATCATAAGACCATGAGGGTATTAAACTAGGAAACAATAACAAAGATAGCTTGAAAAATACTAAAATATTTGTAGATTAAACAACATACTTCTAAATAATAAATGGATGAAAGAAGATATCTTGAAAATTGTTTAATATTTCAAACTAAATGAAAATAAAAATACAATTCAAAATGCATAGCATGCAGGGGAATTGAATGGATATATTAGAACTGAAGAAATATCTAAAGTAAATAATCTAAGCTTCCACCTCAGGAAACTTATCAAAAAAGAAAAGCAAATTAATCCACAGTAAGCAAAAGAAAATGATTACAAATAAAGCAGAAATCAATGAAATTGAACACCTCATCACAAGGGTCCATATGAAAGGAGGAAATTGTAGTTTGAGAGATAACCAAACAACAAAATAGAAAACATGGAGGAGAGACATGTGTCCATGAGTCAAAGAATGCCAACAGCTACCAAAGGTTGAAAGATGCAAGGAACAGATGCTCTCTTAGAGCCTCCAGAGGCACTGCATCCCTGTGGACACCTTGATTTTGGACTTTGGCCTCCAGAACTGTAGGTGAATAAATTGCTGTTGTTTTAAGCCAGGAACTTTGTGGTAATTTGTTACAGCAGCCACGGGAAACCAATACGGTATTCAGTAGCAAGTTTCTTAGGTGAAATTCTCAGAGAAAATACTATACAGCTAGCCAAATACTGGCCAATGGCATCAAGATACAGGAAATCATTTAAGCTGAATTGCCAGCCTCAATAACAAGTACTGGCCATGTCAGGATATTCCAGAAATTCTAAGTACTTTTCTCATAATGAGTATTTTATTGAGAAGATTTGGTAAATGTCTATGCTTTTTCAAAAGTTATATTGATTATGCTAATTGGCTCTTAGAAATTCCATTTCCTTGTTTAAGCCAAGTCAAACTGTATAGTGGACTTGGTATGAACAAACAGAGGACAAATTTATGGTTATGAAGGCATTATCAGCCAATGCAGATTAATTGACTTAGTCCTTTTTATGCGGCTCTGCCTGTACTCCTGTACTAAGTTTACCCTACCTGAACACTCTGTCACAGGAGAAAATCCAAAACCTCTGTTTCCCTTCACTTCTCCATCATCAAAACTTACAGGCTCAGCATTTTCATTCCTTATTATTCTGTTCTTCTTGGAAATTTTCTCACACTTCAAGGTCCAGCTCAAAGCTATAGATACTCTGAAATTTGCATAGGGTTCTTTGCTTCCTAGTTAGTGAGATCTCTTTTTAGAAGGCAGTTTATCCTATCTTGAAGTAAATTTAATGTTTGTCTATTTATGTTTCCCACCAGACCAGATAGGGGATGAGATCCCATAGGATCACCTGGAAAGCCTTGTTTGTAGTTCATCCATCTGTGCTATCCCTGCTCTGAAATTCTGATTCAGTAGGTGGTAGATGGGAATGAGCTCCCCAGATAGCTCTGAAACTCCCCTCCTTTCTCACTCTCTCATCTTCAACTTTATACACCTAGCATATAAACATTGCACCTGAATTATGATGAGCATTTTAAAAAAGGCCTATTGTATTCCATTAGTTAATCAACACTGATGGATTTTGTTCTGTCTACTGATTTTTATATTAGTAGACACCAAGAAAATAAAATATAAGGCCTGTGACCTTATAGAATTTAGATTTTAAAGTAGTTGTTTACATGTTTGAGGTTACAGTTCCCTTTGGAATCAAACCTACAGGTTCATATTTTTAGATAAACACATACACAAACTTGTATATAAATTCAAGGGACTTGAAGCCTTCTGAAAACCATCCTTAGACCCTCTAAGCTTAAAGCATAATGTAAAAGATAGCATTACATGGAGGAAACTCAACAAATACTCATTTCATTAATTAATCCATTAGATAATGAATTGTCTTATGAATGCTTTATAAACTCATACACAAATCTCCTGGGCTGCCTGCAGCTATCCCTAGACTTTGAGTTGAAAACAAGAAGGATACAGGTATTTTCCTATAACCAGTGCCTTCATGTCTTTGCTTGTGACAAAGCAGAATGAATATATGTATAAAAACAACATAAAAGAAAAAACAAAAAGACACAAGAAATGAGTCAGACCTGAACCCATCTCATATCTTCTAGAATGAATAAAACCAGGGGCACCTGTGTGGCTTAATCAGTGAACTGTCCAATTTTGGCTCATGTCATGAGCTCAGTTTCTGAGTTTGAGCTCTGTATCAGGCTTTGTGATAGCAGTGCAGAGCCTGCTTTGGATTCTTGCTCTCTCCTCTTTCTCTGCCCCTCCCCTGCTCTTGCTCTCTCTCTCTCTCTCTCTCTCTCTCTCTCTCTCTCTCTCTCTCTCTCATTCTCAAAATAAATAAATAAATGAATAAATAAATAACTCTTAAAGAGAGAGAGAGAAAACAAAAACATAAATGGCCAGTCTTATCATCCTGAAAACATAAATGGTCAATCATCCTCCTGTCACTGCCCCAAGTTCTCAAGGAAAGTAAAAAGATAGTCAACCAGGCAAAATTACTTTATTTATTCAAATGAAATATTTGCCTGAAACAATATTAAACTTTCCTAATTGGTTAGACTAGAGCTATAAAGAAGTCTTTGACCCAACACGAATGAGCCAAAAAGGGAAATCAAAAGCCCCCAGTCCACACCCAATTCTCAATCTTCTGATCTACCTTAGTACCTCAATGCTAAATAAAACTCCAGGGTAAAGATGGAGGAAAGAGGAGGCTTCTCTTAAAGACCTAAACCTATAGGACTAAACTACTCTTCATGCCTCCCTCATTCCTGGGGAAGGGCTGTGATTCTTACTATCTCTCTTAAGCCCTTTCCTCTAAAATAAAAGAGACCCTGAAGCCTTTTATTTCATACCAGTTGGGAAGAAAGAAATTGCCAGAGAGATGAATTACAAAAGGCTCCAAAGAGGAACACTCAACCCAAAGGCTCATCACATTAATCCTTCCCTTGATCCCATAGCCAACTTCATCACAGCTCAGTGATGTAGTCATGATCCTTAGACCTGTACCCACCTATATCAGTTCCCCATCCTGAGACCAGAGTGGAACCTTGAGCCTAATGATTGCCAAGCATCTACCCAATACACTTGGCCTATAGAAGAGCTGAAACTGAAAGTCATATATTTGGATAGCCAGCCCAGTGCAGTCTTTATCTTTAAGTATAAACTTTAGGGGCACCTAGGTGGCTCAGTCAGTTAAGCATCCAGCTTTGGCTCAGGTCATGATCTCATGGCTTGTGGGTTCAAACCCTGCATCAGGCTCTGTGCTGACACCTGGCTCAGAGCCTGGATCCCACTTTGGATTCTGTGTCTCCCTCTCTCTCTGACCCTCCCCTGCTTGCACTGTCTTTCTCTGTCTCTCAAAAATAAATAATTTTAAAAGACTATAAATATTAGTTTTAATTATGTTATTATTATAAGCAATGAGGTTATCATTTTGAGAATAATATCCATTCCAGGAAAAACATAAAAACAATTTTATCTTCAGTTGGATATTCCTCAGGACTGTGATTTACTCCTTTACATTCCACAGATCTTTTTCACCTCTAAGAAGCACAAAATTTAATCTTGTATTTTCCACCAATTCAAAGTAAACTTAGATAGGCCAGCATTTATAACTGATTCATCTTAAAATATCTAATGCAGTTTTTTGCACATATAAGAAATTGGGTAGAAGATTATTGAGTTGGAGTGAGTACACAAGACTGGGAATCCACAGCAAAACAGCATTTTTCCCATAACTTCACAAGCCAAATTAATGGGTTTAACTGACTTAGTTTCACATGATTAATACAGCTATGTACGCATGCGTCTTAAGCCAGCTGCAGATTGAAAAGCCACTTTTCAGAGCATTTAAAACATTATAGGTTGTATGTTGTTCAAATATTAAATAGCTGACATTCAGATTTTAGACTGAATTTTTATGTTTTTCTTTTTTTTTTTTTCACGCATGCAAAAGCAAAGGGTGGTTTTATTACGGACTTAGGCTCGCCGGGCCTAAACGCAGGCTCACAGACTTTACAGGCAGTGGATCCATGCTGAGAGCCCCGAACAAAGGCAGGGTAGGGCCTTTATGGGTTTGGGAAGGGGGAGTTACAGGAAATCGTGACACAGGTACAGGGGTCCAATCATTATAGCATAACATCATTGACAGTAACTTTAACCAATTACAGAGTGGACCCAGGACCCTCACGTAGGGCGTAGCTTCTATCTTTAGGCCTGCACTTAGAAATGTTAAAGGTGTTAACTGGCCTTTCCTGATTGGATTTACAAGAGTTGTCCCTCCTTCCTTGGGCAATGTGTGCCCTTCTATTGTCTAATGATTCTGAGAAGCTAACACCTAGGCCTCCAAGGTCAGAGGGGAAACTTGAATCAGACCTGCATTCTTACATCCCCCCTCTGTCTTGTAACTGACCCAATTCAGGGGCAGCTGTGTTACCATTGTTCTGGTTTAAGGCTACATGCTCTTAAGACCATTAACTGAATAACATTTACATGCTCTTTGACAAATGCTATGATCTTAAGAGCATTTGGTGTCATAAATATTTTCAAAGTTGGTTGGAAAAAGAGACTGAAAACAAATAACAACAACAACAAAAACTAGCCTCTGATCCTGCAAAGAACGTCTCAGCAAGAACAGAGATCTTTCATAGACTTTGGGTGCCAATTCATTTTTTAACACATTTTTTGCCCTTGGCCAAAAAAAAAGAAAAAAAAATCAAGACAAAAGTGCACAAAGTAAAAGAAACGGTTCCCTCATTTTCTGACACCATTTCCCAGAGGAAAACACACATAAACCTGTTTACTTGTAACATTTCCTAGTTCTTCTATAGGAATTACTTATACACAGCACACAAAAAAAACAGGGAAGTAACCCCAACATTTCTACTCTATCCTCATTCAGAAGCAAGTTTTACCTGACAGTTTTATCTTCTTTTGGCCATAATCTCATAGGTAAGCTGAAGGTTAGCATGGCCAGCCATTCAACAATGAATGAATCACTCACTATTATAGATCTTATAAATTAATCACCATGCTCAGGAAAATTGTGTCAGTCATTGTACAAACATCCATCAAGTTCCCTCTATATTCACTGAATGAAACTAGACTTTATGTGCGAAAGAAAGAAAGAGGAAGGAAGGAAGGAAGGAAGGAAGGAAGGAAGGAAGGAAGGAAGGAAGGAAGGAGAGAGAAAGAGAGAAAGAGAAATAAAAGAAAGAAATGAAATGAAATGAAACAGAGGATAACGTGACTCAAGAAAGGTCTTTCTAGGGGCACCTGAGTGGCTCAGTCAGCTAAGTGTCCAACTTCAGCTCAGGTCATGATCTTACAGTTGGTGGGTTAAAGCCCTGCATTGGGCTCTGTGCTGAATGCTTGCTCAGAGCCTGGAGCCTGCTTCAGATTCTGTGTCTCCTTCTCTCTCTGACCCTCCCTGCTCATGCTCTGTCTCACTCTCTCTCTCAAAAAAATAAATAGATATTAAAAATTAAAAAAAGAAAGGTCTTTCTGACAGATCCACCTCTCAGACACCAAGTATGTCTGCCTGTTTAGAACCTCCTCAGCTCCCACCCTGGCTAACCTTCATAAACCTTAATCCTTGCCAGCCTTGAGAGCTGATACCTGCCAAATGCCTCTGCCTGCCCAGATAACTCTTATAAAACAATCTGATTGTCCAAACCACATGATTGTAGCTATTTTTGGAAAACACAATGGTTTGTTGAAAGAGTGCATCGTGGCTAGAAGGTTGTCAGCTGAGGTAGTCTTCTGAGTCTACTCTCAGGGACCATGACCCCCACTGGCGGTCTTCTCTGTGTCAGAAGTACGTCAGCCTCACACAGGCATTTGCCCTGTGCCAGGATTTCTACTTGAGAAATGCAAAGGGTTGGCAGAAATGAAGTGTGGCTTCCCTCCAGCTGGCCACAGGGACAAATTGTCACAATCAGTGCAAATGGCCCATGAGATATTTTCTTTGACAGTTGATTTTATTCTTTTACTCCAACATGTATCTGAATGAGCGTGGTTCCCCCACGCAGACCTTTTAGCCAACTCCAGCCTTGACAGATACATAACATAGTTTTAGCAGCGGCTGTAAATGAGTCCTATGCCTTTCCTTCATGGACATCTAAACAAGATGATGTGAAATATTTGCTGAGCTTCTTAAACACTTCCTTACACAGTGACTAAATGCTGCTACCTATTTGAAAACCACTTCAGTGCCCATAATAGCTGCCCTAGAAATCAGCGTCACTAATCTCACACTATTCCTGCCCATGTTGTGGCATCACTGAGGCAAACATCTGTTGGATGGAGGGAAAAAGCAACAATGTTCCCTAGAATCAGACACTCTTTTGCATCTTTTTACTTTTCTCTGCCCCATTTTAAAACTGAAATGACTAGAAGTCAGAGAAAGCAGAGACTTGTCACCAGATGCTACTTGCCACATTACAGGAGTCCATCTGCTCCGTTGAATACCCTGCTCTGCTACTTCATGCAAACACTCCAGGATAGCTTTTAAATTGATCTGAATCTTCTCCAGTTTGTTAAGTCAGTCTTTATAACTAGCCATCCTTATGAATGTATCAGCAATTGATATGCCATACGCATTTCTCTCCCCTTCCAGGACATGGTACGTTTGACATCAGCAGGCAGAATGGTTCTTCAGCAAGCTTTTCAGCCCAAGGAATGGTAGACACTATCAACAGAATGAGAGATTCCAGGAAAAAAAAGAACCTTCATTAGTACACCCAATTTTAGAGAGGGGATGTGAGAATTCACTGCTGCCTTATCCTATTACTAAGAGATGTGCTTTCCATCTATTTCTCCAGTTATTACACTCAAACCTCATGCACCATTTTCCAGTTCTGCTAACATACTAATAGTGTGGTGTCCTGTGTGCAGAGTGCTGTTGGCTAAGAAGACCAGGGCTTCCAGGGCCACAGGGAGTTAGTATTAGTAATCCAATTAGCATTAAACCTGTCTTGGTCAAGGCCCCTTGAGACATTACCAATGCCCTTTTGGATTTCAGACCTATGTGAGGCTTTCTTCTTCTTCCTAGGCAAATAAGAAAAATATTTAAGACAGCTACACTATTTAATCGTAAGGTCCAATGCTTCTACCACAATTGTATCATCTGATTGTTTTTATATATAGTCACTTTATAAAATTGAGAGGAGTGTCTTCTTTGAGGAGCTCCTTCCTCTGATTTTTGGAGCCTCTTATTCTATCTAATTAGATCATTTGGTACCACCACAGAGCCTTATCTCTGACAGGTCATCCTCTAGCCTTTATTCATCAGCAGAACAACCTTTACTTGAGAAAGAGAAAACTATGAACACCAGCGTTAACATCAAGATCCATAATTAAGTTGATGATATCAAACCTTCTCTTTAGACCTCAGATCACTTCAACTTGGCTTTTATAAATACAACCCTGACATTTTATTTTTCATCTTTACCTTGCCCTTCGACTTTGACAAGATATTACCGTGTTTTAAACAACCAGTCAAAGCTTGCCCCTCTTACATGTCCTAGGGCAAAGAAAACTCTTTGAAAAAGCTAGATATCTTAGGCACAAGTTAAAGAGAGCATTTACTCTTCTTTCTACTCACTAAGCTTTCTTTGTGGACTCATTTTTCCCCAGCCATAGCTAGGAGTATTAGCTACGTTTCTGAGCTTTTCTTTCTATCTTTCTTTCTTTTAGTGAACCATTATGTACAAAACTAGATAAATTATAATTCCTATCATGACCTGTTATTGCTTCATGCATTTGTCTTTTTCTTGTATTATATTGCATGTATTCATTTAAACTATTAAGATAGTAAGCCTTCACAATGCAGGCAACTCCAAAATTTGAATATTGCCAATAACTTACTTCTACCCCCAATCCATCCCTCTGCCTTGCTTCCCACTCCCAGAGGTCAATGTAACCCTGAATTGTATGCTTTGTCTTCCTCATATGCCTTGTACTCTTTTGCCTTCTTTTTCTAGTTTATCACTCAATATACTCACAAATATTCAAATATGCTGTTTCATTTTATTTTCTTTAACCTTATATGAAAAAAGGTAGTATACTATGTCATATTGACCAAGCACCAATAATTATAACTTATTATTATAACTAGTGTTGATATGAAATGTTTTACAAGGCTTTACCTACCCCCTTTTTTTCTAGTACTATTATTTCCACACTAACTCTAATGCATCCTTCACAGAAGCATGTTCCATAGTATATGAACAGGTAGCAAGTTATAGAAAATGCTTCATGGTCAAGTCAGATCGGGAATTTCTAGACTAAATAATGTTAGATCATAATCCTTTCTGTGCTTTTGGTTTGGGAGGAAATATGTCACAATTTCTCATTTATCTAAATGATGTTTATTTTAACTCAACAAGAGAGGAATATGATATCCAAGTGATCCAAAGCTTATTTGACCATGGAACCCTGAACCTGTGTATCTCAGAACACACTTTGGGAAGTGCTGTCCCAGTGGCTAATGGGCAACATTCATCACTTTAGTAGCGGTGTCCTATTCCTACTGGTATACCTCTCCTTGACATTTGACATAGACTCTTGCTCCCTATTTCCTGAAGCTCTCTTGTCTGTTCCTGGGCTCTGGTAGAGCACACCCTGCAGATTCTAATGTCCAGAGTTGCTTCTCAACTTCTTTTGCTGAGTTTTCTACTTCTGCCCACCCTTCATGGTCTTACCCTTGCCCATCTTCTCCTCAGTGATTCCAGTCACTCTGAGATTTAACCTGCACTTAAGATTCTCACATTGATGTCTCTAGCCCATACCTTTCTCCTGGTCCTAAGTCATATATCCAGCTGCCTACTCGAAAAGTCATGCATTCAAAGCGGATCCCAATATCTGTGATCAAGGACTTGATAGTCTATCTCTGTTAATTTAACAGCACTCCCATTCTAGAAGCAGATCTCTGAGAGTAATTCCTACACTGTTCCTTCTAATTCAACTCACATCTCATCAAATAGCATTCTTGCCCCTTCCATCTCCTTAACTGCTCTCTTTGTTCTTCTCCCCCTCTCCTCTCCTTTTGCACCTACTGCCTTTTTCACCATATTTCTCACCTCCAGTTTTATAGCCCTGATATTTATCCTTTATTCTACTGATTGGTTGATTTTTTTTTTGAAATACGAATCAGATATTTTTTACCTCTTTATATAGTTTGTAGCTCCAGATTTGCTACAGACCAACCTACTCATCATGGTCCCCAAGCTCCTTAATTCTCTCACTCCCAACCCATCACTATAATCTTACTACTAGATACAACTTTCCATATACCCCATACCCCATACAGTTTGTATAGTACACCATCATTCCATCCCACTTTCTAGAATGAATATCTCACCTGTCTCTAAAACAGTTTCTTAGTTTGTGTTCTCTCAGAAGCACAGTCTCAGAAAAGAATACCTATTGTCAGAAAAGATTATAAAAGTCTTTGAAATGTCTAGCAGACCGTCCCAGGTCATCTCCACTTTCCTTAGTCTTTAAGCTATCTTATAACTCTGTAAGTTGTAGAAAACTATTAGTAATGCAAATGATTCTTATCCATCCACATGTAGATTGTGCCCAGTGAAATGCAATTGATTACTGTCCTATCGATATTGACCAGTTCTACAGTTTGTCTCTGTTTGTAAATTTATTTCGCAGCATGTGTTATCTGACACCTACATGTCGTAGTTGGAATTCTCCTTAAATAAGGTTGTCTTATATAGCAAAATCAAAATAATAGGATGCCCAATTGTATTTGAATTTCAAATAAGTAATTCTTTTTTAATATTAAGTATGGTCCCATGCCATATTTGGGACATACTTATCCTGAAAAATTATAAATTGTCTGAAATTCAAATTTAACTAAGCATTCTATATTTTATCTGGTGGTCATACCTTTGATCCAGTGTGACTTCTTACCAGTTCCCTTATTTTCCTCACTACTCAATAAGATAGTATTGATATGTGTTTATTTTATAGTAGTATGAGAGTCTTGATTTTACTTTTATTTTTCTTATTTCTTTTTTTAAATTTTTTAATGTTTATTTATTTTTGAGAGAGAGACCACAAGTGGGAGAAGGGCAGAGAGAGAGAAGGAGACAAAGAATCAGAAGGAGGCTCCAAGCTCTGAGCTGTCAGCACAGAGCCCAATGCGGGGTTCGAACCCACGAGCTGTGAGATTATGACCTGAGCTGAAGTTGGATGCTTAACTGACTGAGCTACCCAGGTGCCCTTTGATTTTACTTTTAAAAAATCATCCCACAACAATATAAATAGTTCATTTGGGAAGTAAGGAAATAGGGAAGTGATACAGGAAAGGGAAGTCAGCTAATAATTGTACATTATAAACTAGTTAATACTATAGGTAACTGGAGTTAATATTCCCTGGGTGACTCCCAATCAGTGTGGCACACATTCCTCAGATTTATCTCAGCCATAGGTAAGGATTTATCCACAAACTCCTGTACTTAACATTCTGTCCCAGACCTTTCTCCTAACCACAAATCTTGTATCTATGACTGAAGGCTGTTTGAAGAGAATGGTTTATTCCCAGTGTGTCCAGCCTGTCATGGGTGTGACCAAAGAGCCAGGACCAATGACGTTTGACCCAGTAGGCACTGATGTTGTAAAGATTAAAAAAAACATAGGCAGGCTACAGACAGCTTAAGCTGCCCTGCCCAAAGGTACACATTCCTCAAGATAGTGACAAATACCTCCTTCTCTATGACACCTTTGTTATTCCCAAGGTCGTTAATAGTCCTTTACTTTGCAATCTCCTTATCCTTCATAAAGACTTCTCTAATAGAAGGTTTGACAAGCATTGTGCTTATTTTCCTCAACATATGTATATTCTGAATGCATTATAAACTTCTGGAGGGTAGGTATTAAATCTTATTGGAATTTATATCCCCAATTCCTGGTAAATGATCTAGAAATTTATGGAATGAATGAACGAATGAATGAGTGAATGAATAAATAGCAATTTGAGTGGGGAGGACATTTGGAGATGTCTTCAGCAAAGAGTTATGTCTAAGCAGGGTCTTGAAGGATAATAAAGGGTCTACATGACAGAGAAGTCACTTCAATAAGGAAATCATTATAAGCAAGTGAAGAGGATTTATATTCAGGAAAGTATTGTTTGCTCTTTTTGATAGCAACAATTTAACTTTCCCTATATATGTGGGTGCTTTTCTACTTTTGCACCTGAAGCATTTTAAAAGTCCAACATCAAGGAAGGTCTTTAAAAAGAATGACAGGGGCCCCTGGGTGGCTCAGTCGGTTGAGTGTCCAGCTTCAGCTCAGGTCAAGATCTCATGGTTCATGGGTTCCAGCCCCGTGTCAGGCTCTGTGCTGACAGCTCGCTCAGAGCCTGGAGTCTGCTTCCAGTTCTGTGTCTCCCTCTCTCTCTGACCCTCCCTGCTCGCACTGTCTCTGTCTGTCTCTCAAAAAAAATAAAGACAGGGCCATGTTGTGATAGTCTCTACCAATCTTCTCCCAGAGAATATATGACCCCAAAGCATCAGTAAATGTTTCATTGTAAGCTATTCAGCATTGGGAGGCACTAACACTACTGCCATTTACCTCCAAAGAGGTCATAATTTCATTGTATCTTCTATTCAGTTAAAATTTTCACATCACCAGGGCGCCTGGGTGGCTCAGTCATTAAGCATCCAACTTCAGCTCAGGTCATGATCTCGCAGTTTGTGGGTTCAAGCCCCGCATCAGGTTCTGTGCTGACAGCTCAGAGCCTGGAACCTGTTCCAGATTCTGTTTACCTCTCTCTGTCCCTCCCCCACTCGTGCTCTGTATCTCTCCATCTCAAAAATAAACGATTAAAACTTTTTTAAAAATAAAAAATGAAAAAATTTTTCACATCATCTTCAAGATTGGTGTATATACAAAATAAACCATTAAAGTCATTCACCTTCGAGCCCTTTACCAGAAAGTCCTCAAAAAATTATTCTTTTTATTCTGATATAATAACAGAGTTTCCCACATATAAAATGTCTTGCTTTATAAACCTAATAATGAAAGCTCGAGTACCTCTGTCACTCAGTCTTGGGACTCACCAGTTATTATTTTAAAAGCTGGGAGATGAAAGACTTTTAAAGCTACAAACTAGCCAAATAAATCTGTGAGTAATGAATAGCATGACTAAGGTGACTAACAAAGTACTGAGATCACTGTAAATGAATACTTTGACATAAATCAAGAAATCTTAATGGGGGGATTTAAGGTTTATGAAATATCTCTAATTATGTAGAATAAAGGAAAGCCAATGCCTGCTCTATGAGGCAATGTGGAATGTGGAAGCCTTCCCGGGCTTTACCAAGAAGCATACCAGTTGCCTTGGTAATCACAATTGACCACTGGGACAAGATAGGAAGCCAAGTCTATGTGGCTGAATCTTAGGGACAAAAACATAATAATAATTTTAAAAAGGTCTTTGATCACCAGTTTAATAAACTTAATATAGGAATCAGGCAAACCCAGTTTTGATTGGAAGGATCATTCATGTCTAATGAAGAGGAATTGTGTGTTTACATATGAGCATTCATGTGTTTGCTGATTGTGATCAAGTCCTGATGAGGAACCATGTTATGAATCTGGTAGATTCATTTATTTTGTAGATGGTCTTCAGCCAGTAAAGATGGTCCAGGCCACATCTCTAAGAGATCCCAATTACAAGTGTTCATAGTGGACTTATTTTAGGACTTTGGCAAGATCTTTTTTATTGATGTCAAAGAGCTATAATATATCCAATCCATTTTCTCCCCTTCTTATTCTCTACCAACTTCAATTTCCATATCTATAAGATGGAAATTCTAGGGGTGCCTGGGTGTCTCAGTTGGTTGAGCATTGGACTTCAGCTCAAGTCACGACCTCATGGTTCATGAATTTGAGCCCCACATTCTGTTCACTGCTGCCAGCACAGAGCCAGCCTCAGACCCTCTGTCCCGTTCCCTCTCTGCCCCTCCCCTGCTCATGCTTTCTCTCTCTCTGTCAAAACAAATATTTTTTTTAAAAAGAAGGAAATTAAAACAGATTATAATACCTTAAATGACCATTATAACTCAATAACTGTATGAACATTTCTTATAGCAATGCAATAAGGAAGTGGTGGGGTGGGAGTTGTGAATTCCCTATTATAGAGCACCTGCACTATTCATGAAGTGCTGTAGTGTTATTTGCAAATGGACTTAGATCAGTTGTACACTCTGAGGCAAACACCAAATTGTTTTTAAAAATTGATAATGCTGAGAAGATGAAATAGAATCATATAAAATGCTCAATTAAAAACAGAGAAGACAGCATAAGTGGTAGAGAAAAACAAAGAAAAATGGAAACACATAAGAAAGTTATGAGCATACTAAATGTTAATGCAACTGTATCGATAATCACTTTAAATATGAATGATCCAAGTGCACCAAATAAAAGACAGAAATTGTCAGAGTAAATAAAAAAATGATTCAGTCACTTGAGGTTGATACAACCTTCTTACTCCAAATGAGTAAATTGAAATAGAATATCAATTTTAATGGATGTGTATTTTCATTTTAAAAATACAATTTAAGTAGAGGCATTATTTTCACAAACTTGGAGTATATTTATTTTGTTCATAACATGTGAATCTAAAGAGAGTGGAATTGTGTAAGGCATAGAGAATAGACTATGCCAAGACTGGGGGTTAAAGGTGAGCCTGACTTGTTGGAAAATCTAAGAGGAGTGCAGAAGGTTAGAGAATTGAGTTTCTGGGTCGGTGTGGTGAGAGACACTGAGCTGAAGAACAAAGCAAAGAGTACAGATATCACCGATAGGGCCTCATTTTGTGAAACACCACGTGATTTTCACACCAAGGTCCATAGAAAGGCATTGGCAGATTAGAAGGAAGGTGGGGAGTTGAATAGATTTGCATTTTAACATATTCACTGCAGCTCTTCAATAGGATGGATAAAATGGACACTAGAAGTGAAGACATTCACAGGCAGACTCACTTAGAACAAGACATGATAGTGGCTGGGACCAGGGTGGAGTTTCCAAAAGATCTGACCTCATGATTCATATGATGGGAGATGAATCAAGACTGATAAAGCATGAATGACCCTACGTATATAGAAATCCCATTTAGTGGTAGAGGAGCTGGTTCAGGCCAATGGTAAGGAATATAAGCAGTAAACAAGAAAGAATAATAGAAAGGACACAAAGGATATAATTGTTCAAGTTAGAAATAACATTACAAGTTCTATTTATTTTTAAAACTACAGGGTATAAGGGGTGCCTGGGTGGCTCAGTATGTTAAAACTACAGGGTATATATATAAATTGGCTTAAATTCATTAAAGTAATACATAAATTAGATAGTTTATATAGTTGGAAAAACAAATAGATGATAAACCTAGGCATATTTAGAACAGAGTCTCAAAATAGCACATGTAACTTATGTGCAGTAGAAAAAAAGCCATTTTTTTAGAATAAAGCAATTTTAATAACCTCAAGTCTTCATGCATAAATGGTAATGTTGGTTTCTATAAACTACTGTTTTAAAAGGGAAATGTTTCTATTACATGCAATACGAACAATCAATACCCCTTTATCACAGGTACAATGGTACCTCACCATTTACCTATCTTTCATCACACTTCACTTTACAAAAATATGTACTGTCAAGTTTTAAGCACAATGTGCAACGTTAACAACCCAGATGGACTTTGCTCAGATATGTTATGGAAAATTGATTTAATAGGGAAATAATTGAATTTCATGCAAATAGTTGTATTAATCACTGAAAATAGAAAATATTTTAGGTCATTTCCCAAACACATGGAACATGGGAACCTTTAAAAAAGTTAAATCAGGGGCGCCTGGGTGGCTCAGTTGGTTAAGCGTCTTGCTTCGGCTCAGGTCATGATCTCATGGTTCGTCGGTTCGAGCCCCACATCAGGCTCTGTGCTAACAGCTAGCTCAGAGCCTAGAGCCTGCTTCAGATTCTGTATCTCCCTCTCTCTCTCTCACCCTCCCTTGTTCATGCTGTCTCTCTCTGTCTCTCAAAATAAATTTAAAAAAAACACTTTAAATCAATGAATAAAATTAAACTGAACAAGACCGATTTTCTCATGTTCAAATCTATTTCAAAAGACAAAATAAGGCAGATGAGGAGATGCTGGCAATTCTGTCTCATTGACCACAGTTAATTAAAAATTAAACCCACTTATTCTGAATTATGTAAGATGCCTAAAGGAAAGGGACACAGGACATATAGAAACTCTGTTATCACTGCAAAAGTAACCAGGATTAATTAAAATATAATTAATCTGCCAAAGTTTATCTTATAGTATTTTAACATTATCATTAGCCCTCATATCCTAGAATAGATGCAGCCCAGCAAAATTGACTCTCAGATGAATTCTACTGCCCCACTTCCTTCCATAATTAGAGCTAAATTCCTTTAAGAGAAGAAATAGGAAAAGGAGGAAAGATGAGAAGGAAAAGGGACAAAGAGAAGTGCCCGACTTTTGATTTTGGCTCAGGATCCTGGAATAAAGCCTGCTTGAGATTCTCTCTCCCGCTCTTCCCTCCCTCCCCCCTCAAATTAAAAAAAAAAAAAAGTCCTTACAAAGGATGAAGAGGAAGGAAAGACAAGAAAGAGAACATGAGGAGGAAGAAGTGGAGTAAAAAAAAAGGGAGAGATGGGGAAAGTAGGAGAAGAAATAATGGAAAGGAGGGAGGAAGGGAGGCAGGAAGGAAGGAAGGAGAGAGAAAGGGAAGCAGGCAAGAGAGCAGGAAAGAAGGGAAAGAAGGAAGGAGAGAGGAAGGAAACAAAAGAGGAAGCATGAGGATTCAGGACTGGATAGCTCCTCTACCAGCTGAAGGTGCTGTTGGACAAGATTTCTGTAATTGGTACATCAGCGTTCTCTGTTCTTTCAGAGCATTTGCTGGGTTCCACCCTCTTCCCTCCACAGGATATCCTCTCTGATATCCCTTGCCATTTAAAAACTCTTTTCTTGGGGCAGCCCAGTGGCTCAGTTGTTTAAGTGTTATGACTTCCGCTTAGGTCATTGTCTCACACTTTGTGGGTTCCAGCTGACAGCACAGAGCCTGGAGCCTGCTTGGGATTCTGTGTCTCCCTCTGTATCTCTGCCTCTCCCCTAATTGTGCTCGCTCTCTCTCTCTCTCTCTCTCTCTCTCTCTCTCTCTCTCCCACCCCTCTCTCTCACTCTCTAAAATAAATAAACATTTAAAAAATAAAATAAAAAACTTCTTTTTTAGTTTGGAAACCATGACTCATCACCAGCATGGGTCAGCTCTATGTTCCTTTCTCTTTTTCCTCCAGATTTACTTCTACTAGAACAGAGCCTTAACATGCTCCGCTGAGCTCCCCTAATAGTTACAGCTGCCTCACACATATACGTGTCCGTGTGTGTGTATGAGGGAGAGAGAGAATTTTGTTCTGTGTTTTCAAAACTTTATTAGCAGCATTTACTTAGAGAAAACAAAATGTTGCCGACATATCTGACACTGGAGAATTGGGAAATTTTTAATGATTTTCTAAAATGTTTTCAAAATGTGATTTTTATGCTAAACTCGGCTCATTTTTGGTTTAAATCTGAAAAGAAACTGGGTTCCTCTCAATGTTTCCTTTGTGGCAAAGATGGACAATAAACTAATCATCCTCCGCTACTCAGAAATCAAGCCCAATACAGACAGGCAACACATGCCCATTGAATAGTTTTCTGTGTCAGAGGCTGTGCTGGGCATTGTCACAAAGGTAAGGCTGACTGGGCCACCTGCCCTCAGGGATGCCTGGGCACACAATTCCAAGGAGCTCACCTCCCCTAGGAGGCTGCGTGTGACCGCCCTGGTGCTGTGCGGAAAACAGCCTGCTGTGGATCCTGGCCTCAAGGTTGTAATCTGATGCAGGAAGTGCGGGAACAGAGGTAGGATAGAGTCCCTCAGGATGAGAAAGTGGTTCCACAAAGCAAATAACTTCTGAGAGGAGCCTTGGGGGATGTATTGAATTCAGCCAAAGAGGAAGGAGGGGCAGGTTATTGTAGCAGAAGAAAAGGCAAGCCTAAAGACATGAAGGAGTAAAAGAGCATGAAAGGTTCTGGAAGTTGACATAAAGTTCCACCATTGCTGGCTGTTTTTTTTTTGTTTTTTTTTTAAAGAAAATCAGAAGATCAAAGGCAGATGGCCCAGTCAGTTAAGCGTCTGACTCTTGATTTAGGCTCAGGTCATGATCTCAAGGCTCATGAATTTGAGCCCCGCACTGGGCTGGGTACTGACAGTGCAGAGCCTGCTTGGGATTCTCTCCCTGTCTTTCTGCACCTTCCCTCTCTCTTTCTCTCTCAAAATAAATAGATAAGCTTTTAAAAAATATAAATAAATACATACACATATAACTAAATCTGGCCACACGGAGGGAGCATATAAATATAGAGCCGAGCAGCGATTGCACGTTGAGGTAAGGCAGTCTCCAGTTTGCTCCAAAGGCTCATACCATCCAGTCTCCTGCCTGTCCCAGGACATGTCCCTTATTTATAAAATCTGGGCGGCCCACAGGCATTTGACCTTCTAATTCCTGGCTTTAACATGACAAGTCTACGCCCTTCGGTGTGGTGCTCTTGCCCTCACCCCATGACTCTGCTCTCTTGGGTTAGGCACAGCCTGGCTCACGGCACTTCCCATGAGTCCCAGGCTCACTGCTCTGAGAGCATCCCCGCACAGGTGTGCACACGATGGATGCTTTCTCCTTCCCATCTCTTCATCCATTTGGGATGCTGTCTGCTCCTCTCAAATATCTCATATCTATACCTCTTTAAAGATTCATATCAAAGATTTATATCTTCCATGAAGACAAGTTAATTTCAACATCAGTTTTATGAGGTTTTATATGAATTATAATACAGAAAAGAAGAGGTCCAGGAGTTTATGAAATTTTACCAAAGTCCTAGAGTTAGCAAGAGATGAAATCAAGATTTGAATCCATGACATCTGATTACAAAAGGCAAACTCAAGCATCCTGTGACTGTGTGCAAAAGGGCACCCCCATACTTGTAAATGCAGTCTGGATTCTTCTCTGCATTTGTTTGTTTTCCTTGTTTGATTTTGCCTTTATATTATTCCTTCTCAGGTTGCCTTTAAATTCCTTAAATTTCAAGGACTGAATCCACCACTTTGTATATCTTATATTACTTAGATTTGGATTAAAAGCTAGCGTTGTTCAAACATTTACATTGATCTAAGCATCTGGCAAAGTTTTTTTCATGTAAATTAATCATTTCAAATCTGTAAGACACCTAGATATTATTATTATTATCCTTACTTTTTAGATTTGGTCATTGACATCTAAATCACTAGAGAATAGAAGACTGAATTTGAATACAGAGAGCCTGACATCAAGCTCCAAGCTTTTTTCTCTACAAAACCCAGTGCTTAGCATCATATTAGATACAGAGAGGACATTTGGTTAATGCTTGTTAAATGAATGAATAGTTCAAAGAAGAATTCAATGACAATGTAATAAAAGTCACCCAAGTAGAGATATGTATTATGATAATACAAACTTCTTACAAATCAATCAGTTCCATGGATATCATCCTGAAGAGAACGAAAACCACGGAAGATTTTGAAAAGGAAATTAAGCTATGGCCTTCAAAAGATTAAACTGTGGAGACAGCATAAAATGAAAGAGGTGAAAGACAAAACAGACAGGACACAGTTGTAACTCAGAGATGATGTGTTAAAGGATTGCCCTTGCTACTGGGTCAGGATTTGAAAATGTGTGCTCCTTCTCATAGAACACTAATGCTCTGAATTGGAGTTTGGAGACTGGCCATTTGCATATTCAGGCCCCTCCTCCTCATTTCCTCTTACCCCCATGCTTTCCCTTGCGAAAGTTGTGTCCTATTTTTTCCTACTACCTATGGTGGGAGGTGGGAGGGAGTTGAAATAGAGCATGTCTTAATAATCTTTGAATACCTCAAGACCATATTTCCCATACTGTGTCCAAATAAGGTTCAGAAATACTGGAATAAACCAAGTAAAACAGGTATCTGGTGTAGGAATTCTCAAGAATTTACTTTCCTATGTGTCTTATGATTTCCCAAAAGAGAGATACAGTTTGTAGTTTTTCCCATACATTTGGGAAAAGATTCTCCCCCTTCTCTGACCTCCAAGTAGTATTTATTTCTAGGGATCAATTTCCCTGAGCACAGTTGAGATAACACTATTTAAAAGATTTAGCACAGTGCCGCAATTAAAGAAGGTGTCCCCTAAATGTTCATTAAATGAAGATGAGCCTCTGTAAAAGCCTATCATATTTTACATTTTAATTATGTTGTTTTACAATTTTCCTGGCATTTTAGTACTGCTACTTATGTTGTGATATATTTTTCTGTTTACCCACTTGTATTTACAATGCTTCATCTTAGACTACTAGCTTTCATATTCTGCATCATAAATCCTCCTTGTTTGTATAATTTGATTATCTCTACCTTTGTTGACCCATATCAATACAGAACACATAACACATTTCCTTATATTGGCTGGTATTACTCAGAGTTTTGATACACCAGATCGGTGGCTTGCATGACAAAGATTTATTTCTTTCTCATGTTACCTACCTTTTGCAGCTTGTCTGACTTTGCTCCGTGTTATCTTCATAAGACCCTGGGACCCAGGCTAAGAAACATGCATGGAACGTGCAAGCCTTCAGACAAAAAGAAAGGAGAACATAGCAAAACCTCACAGTACTCTTAAAGCTTATGCTCCAATGTGGCAGTCATCCTTTCCCTCATGCTTCTTTGGACTAAGCACCTCACATGGCTGAACCCCATGTTAGTGGGCGAAGAAAGTATACTCCTCTCATAAGGAGGGGGCAGCAAATATTTTTTAACATTATAAGGTCTTTCCGCTCCACTGTGTTTCTTCTTTCTGGTCCAGCCTAGATCTTATAAGCAGGTAGCAAATTATCAGATCATTCTGGCTCACACTTTTAACAGGTGCAGTAAAGAATGAGGTTATTACAGTTTTATTATTTTAATTTTATATTCTAGCAGATTTGCTCAGTCTTCAGATTCACCCTCCTATGAACTTCCTATTAACTAAAATTCTGGACAACTTGCTCCTACTTCTGGAACATGAAAAGGCCGTCATGTCTTCCTCTAGCTAAAGATATAATGAACTTAGAGTATCAAACATTCTTCTTTAAAGGAGTGGTAGATACCCCATTCTGAATCATTTTCTGATTGCTAGACTCCATTGATGTTGATTCTAGATACAAGAAAACTAAATAAAATAAGAAAACTGAAAACATTATTTGTCTTTGTAAAAGTAATTTTAATCATAAGCCTTAAAGTAAACAGTTTACAATTTATGCCTGTTTACTGTGTGACACAATAAGGATTATGTGCTCCATAAAAAGTCAGATAAACTGTGCTGTAAGTTTTATTTTATCACAACAGTAAACTCTGTTCATATATTTACTTACTGCTCAGGAATCATCAATCATCTGCTCACAACCTAGAATAATAACAATAATGATGATACACAGCACATGGTTAATAAAGTTGTTCATCTTTACTTTGAATAAAGCACAACCCCACTGACGATCATAAACCTCACCATTTTGTTCAATTGAATAAAAGTTATAGCATTTTCTTGGCAAACACAGACCATAACTTGCATAGTAAATGGTTTAATTCATAAAGTCAACAGGAAAATATATAGAAGCAAAACAAATACAATCAAAACACAAGTTGGTGATTTTAATACAGAGTTTTAAAGGATTTGATCTGATCAAAGTCGGAGATTCTCTGGTTATATATTAGATATTATCTAGAACTATGTTGCCCAATACCAGAGATACCACTTGCCTTTCATTTTTATAAGACCAGCACATTCGGAAGATACATAGAATACAATGCAAATGGTGCCCAGTAGAGTGTGATTGGTAATATTGAGTTCAATTCTCATTTAACAGATGTGGAAACTCAGACCCATGGAAAAGAGGCTCTCTGCCCTGACAGCTTCATAGGCCTGGCCAACATAGAACGGGTAAGTCTCATAATTTATGAGTGTTCGTAAGTCCTTCATGCCACTGTTCCTGGAATTCTATACATGTCGTCTTCAACTTGTGTTCAAGACTTGATCTGTCTAGAATCCAACTGCTTTAAGTTGTATCCCACCATTTTTTATTAAGCGTTCCCAAACTAAAGAAGAGAACAGTTATTGGTAGGGGAACAAATCCAATCTCTCAAGTTTTGATAGAAGGTATAAGAGGTAATGCATAGCTATGTGAAAACATAGAGAGAGGGGCTGTGGGATGATTTTGAACAGGAATCTGATAATACCCACCATCATAGGCAATGTAGTCTAAAGTCAGTCTACTCCTAATCTCATTTCCTATACTTCTCATTGGAGTTTTTATACCTATTCCTACAATTTGAGTATTTGGTTTCTTCTTATGGTTTGTGAAGACTGAAATACCAATTCTTAGCCAAATTTCAGTCTGTTCAAATAATTATTTAAATGTTTAGTTGCATTTTATAGACATAAACTAGTATAATACCAGTCTGACAAAGAATATATATATCCAGATTCATGACAAATTTAATTCAAAATAATACTGGGAAATATGATTTAGGAAAAGTAAGACTGGATTAGAAAGACAAAAATTAGGGGCACTTGGGTGGCTCAGCTGGTTAAGCATTCAGCTTCATCTCAGGTCATGATTTCAGGGTTCATGGGTTTGAGCCCTGCGTCAGGCTCTGAGCTATCTGGAGCCTGCTTCAAATTCTATGTCTCCCTCTCTCTCTGACCCTCCTCGGCTCACGCTGTCTCTCTCTGTCTCTCAAAAATAAATTAAAAAACATAAAAATTTTTAAATTAAAAAAAAAGACAAAAATTAAACACTAACTTAACTATGAACCAGACATTTTATTAACATTTGAGGTTTTTTTTCCTCTTGTTATTGTTCTTAATAACAAAACTCCCCAATTTTTAGCTATGCACTTGGCACAAAACTAAAGAACAGATTTCCCAGCTTCCTTTGCAACTAGGTGTTATCATGAGACTAAATTCAGGGCAATGAAATGAAGTGGAAGTGTTGTGTTACAGCTTCTTAAAAATGTCCTCAATAGATAGCTGGTGTGTGTTCTTTGTACCTTTTCCCATTATCCTTTCTTCCATCATTGGCTGGAATACAGAGGTGGTAGCTGTGGCTAACAATGTACATCACATACTATGTCACAGGTCAGTTGAAACTGACCTGAATCTCTGACATTTTTGTGAAGCCATAAAACATCCCTAGGTTTCATATCTCAAAATATTTTTCCATGTGGTAAAAATATCTAAGGTTCATAGTATGAGGTTTCTCTTATCTCAAACTAAACATAATCCCAACTGAGATTCCTTCAATTTAGAAATTCAAGGCCCAGGAATGAAACAAGAAAGGAAAATGCCAATTTGAATGAAAAATCAATGGTAGACACAGTATTTACACCAAGGTCATTTATGATGGCAAAATCTGCATTATTTCCTCTAGAACACACAATCTCCTGGTAAGTACCAAGAATGGTTAAACAAAAAAAAAAAAAAAAAAGAGAGAGAGAGAGAGTCCAAAGACCAAAAAAAAAAGGATAAATTAGATTCCTTGAGGTCTGACATAATCACTCAATACCAAACACTTATTCAATACCAATCACAGCAAAAATTTCTGCTGGGGGAATAAATAAAGGAAAGGAAGGAGTCAGTATGATTCCTAGGTTTTACCCTTGGTTAACTAGTGACTGGTGGTGGTGCTATTTGTGCAGGTGGCAATGAGACAGAAATCCAACCCACTACTCAAGGTTCAGTGCACGATCAGGGGACCTGGATAGACATTTCTCCAAAGAAGACATACAAGTGTCCAATAATTACAGGACAAGTTTCTCAACATCACTAACTAATCATCAGGGATATCCAAACCAAAACCACAATGAAATGCCACCTCACACATGGTAGAATGGAGAAATACCAGAGAAAACAAGTGATGGAAAGGATGTAGAGGGAGGGGAACCCCTGTACATTCTTGATGGGAATATAAACTGATACTATGGAAAAGAGGTTCCTCAAAAAATTAAAAGTAGAACCACTGTATGACCTAGCAATCTCACTTCTGGGTATATATCCAAAGAAATAAAACCACTATCTCAAAGAGCTAACTACATCCCATGTTTGTTATGGCTTTAGTCACAATAGCCAACACATGAAAATAACCTGAATGTCTATCCATGTATGAATGAAGAAAATATGGCATATATATGTACCATATGTATATATACATATATACATAAGTATATATATGTGATATGTACATATATAGATGCACACACACTAGAATATTACGCAGCCATAAAGAAGGCAGTCCTGCCATTTGCAACAACATGGATATAACTTGAGGGCATTGTACTGAGTGAAAAAAAGTTAGACAAAGAAAGACAAATCCTGCATGATGTCATTTGTATGTGGAATCTAAAAAAGCCTAGGAGTGCCAGGGTGGCTCAGTCATTTAAGCCTCTGACTTGGCTCAGGTCATGATCTTGTAGTTCATGAGTTCAAGCCCCACACCAGGCTCTGTGCTGACAGTTCAGAGCCTGGAGCCTTCTTCTGATACTGTGTCTTCCTCTCGCTCTGCCCCTCCCCCGTTTGCTCTCCCATCTCTCTCTCTGTCTCTCTCTCAAAAATAAATAAGTATTTTAAAATTAAAACAATAAATAAATATAAATAAATAAATAAGCCTAACTCACAGAAATAGAAAATAGATGTTGGTTGCCATGGACTAAGGGTTGAGAGAAACGAGGAGATATGGTAAAAGGGAACAAACTTTCAGTTATAAGATGAATAAGCTCTGGGGTCTAACACACACACACAATGACTACGGTCAAAAACACTGTGTTATACACTTGAAAGTTGCTGTGAGAGTAGATCTTAAATATTCTCACCACACACACACTCAGACATACACACACACATGCACACACACCCTGGGTTTAAAAAATGCTAAAATATATTCAGTGTTTCTGCAGCTTCCAAATCAGTTTCAATGTAGGACTAGAGTGGTAATTAAAAGTATAATCCTGCAATGTTTTCCCTCGTATTAATCCTTCTCTGTAACTTCCCTTTACATTTAGAACATACTCCAAAATCCTTAGCTGGCCTAGGGCGCTGCATGATCTGGAGCTTTGCGTCTTCACCGCCTTCTCTTTCCCACTTGGTCACAGAGATCTCCTTGGCATTCTTTGAAGACATCGAGTATTTTCTTACCTAACTACCATCCCACTTGCTGTTTCCTCTGCCTAGAATGCTGTTCACTCCTTGAAGGCAACTTCTCTGCTCACAAATCAACCTACCCAGTGAGCCCTTTCCTAACCACTACATCAGAATCAGCCCTTCTATACTCCCTACCCAGTTCCTACCTCTGGAACTGACTGCTTTCCCTTCCAATGTTATTCACAATATGTCTACTTTACTAATTTATGGTTTTGTTCTTGCCACTAAAAATTCTCTATCAAGGTAGAAAATTTGTTTTTTACACCATCGCGTCTCCAGCACTTACCAAATAATGGCTTATCACAAGTACTTGATAAACACTAGAAAGATGAAAAATAAAACAATAGACTTTGGGTTTCCAGTCTCACAAGGAGTTAGAAATCGTCACTCCATCCTAACAGTGAAAAAGCTAAGCAGATTGAAAAATCAACAATTGTTCTTAGATGCATAAGGATCCCAGGATCTGTGGAGGACACAGAGCCAACTGCTGTTCCCATGATTGGAGACAACTGCATTCAGGGAGTCACAACTTACCAGAGACTTAGGAGCGGAATCTGCTGGGGAAACCAATGCTGAGGCGGGAAAATCTGAACTCTAATTCATAAATTGTTGGAGGCACATTCTGGACAAGTCTGCGAGCTAAAAACCCAAAGAAGACCCAGTCACAAAAAGCTTCCACAGCACGGAAAGATTTATCTTCAGGAGCTTAACCAGATTCCCACAATAAATAGCAAAGAAAAATCCTCTCATGTTTCTGGCAGGGAGAGGGGAAAATGAACCATTTTGAAATACCACAGCGCCCCCTTGTCCTGAGCAAGGCCTGCCCTCAGGAGAAGCTAATCAACCAGAGCCTAAACTGCTGGGGTGTTATCAGAGCCCTGCTAATCTGGGAGAAGGGAAATACCACCAGGCAGCTCTAGCCTTCCACGTGGCAAAAGGAAAATACACAATTCCGACCCATGGTAACCATCCTGTCTCACCTCAAAGAGGAGGGAAAAAACCTGAGAAACACTTGCGTAGTTCACAGTGGAGAGGTTCAGGCTTAATATAAAACTGAGACCTAATCATAAATAGAAAGCTTTCCCTCCTTCCACACCTCACCACCATGTTACTAAAAGCCTATTCACAGCAGTTTCTTTTTCCTGGTATGTTATGTTCAGCCGGGAAGACTACATTCCAAACCATACTAATAAAACAAAAATCACAATTTGAAGAGACAGAGCAAGCCTCAGAAGCAAACATGGCAGGGATATTAGAATTATAAGACCTGGAAATATAAAAAAATATATGATTAATATGCTAAGAGCTCTCCTGGATAAAGTAAACAGCATATAAGAACAGATGAGCAATGTAAGTGGAGAAATGGAAATCACAAAAGGACCAAAGGACATGCTAGGGATCAAAACACCGTTAACAGAAGAGAAGAATGCCCTCCATGGCACACAGCCGAAGACAGAATATCCGAGCTTGCGGATATATCAATAGAAACTTCAAAAACTGAAAAGCACAGAGAACAAAGACTGAGAAAACAGAACAGAATATCCAAGGACTGTGGGACAACTATAAAAGTTGTAACATACACAGAGTGGGAATACCAGAATAAGAAGAAAGAGAGAAAGGAACACAAGAAAGAGTTGAAACAACAAGGACTGAGACTTTCAGTCACTGGAGGAGCTGGGTGGGGGGAGCGGGAGGGCGGCTCCCACCATATTGTCAAATCGATGTCAGACAGGACATTGCCTGCTTAGCTCGGGTCACTGTGTACATACCCTAGGCCAACTCTTCTAAGGGCTTTTGTTTTGTTTTGTTTTCTATGCTATGTTGCCTGTGGCTTTGGGTGTTAGATGGTCAGACAAGCAATATGAGATCAGCCCTCTGATCTCAAACTCCTAGTCTAGTATATTCGGTCAGAGAAAAAAGTCATTTCAGGGAAGCAATTAGTTCAACTAACTGCTTGACTGCTCTGGTAAAATTGGCCAGTTGTCTGACCTTCTTTAGAAGCTGGGAAGGAATTTTCTCCCCCCATGACTCTGGCAGAGATATTGCTTTTCCTTTTCCCCCACCCCCAAATCAAAGGGAGCTTCAAACCCTTGGTGCTTAAGTGACTCTACATTTTGTTGCATTAACAGATACACGGAAAAGTAATAGATATACATTTGTGGACTACATAAGAAGAATCTCTTATTTATTGGATTTAGTAAAAATCCCATTGCTGAACCTAGAGGGTACCTTTTGGATTTTAATAAAGCACACTTTGAAGTCGGTCTCCTAGTCATATATAAAAAACTCAGTAAGTATATTTCACCTGTCAGTGAACCGTTACCTCTTTCTGAAAGTTTGCCATTTTAGCTGCTAGCAGTTTCCAAACTCTGGATCCCTAGAATTTTTGAGCAGACTTTCAGGGTGCCACAGGGGAGAAAGGGATGCTAATGAGGCAAGACTTACATTTGCATAGCACTTTGCTTTTTATAAAACACGTTTCGTTATTTCAGTGGATTCTTAAAATAATTCTGTGATGAGGGCAAGAGTTAATATCTCCACTTTTAAAAATGAAGAAATAAAGATTCAGAAATGTTAAGCAACTTTTCTACTGTTACAGCTAATTAGGGATGGATCCAGGTCTGTCATGCAAGCCCTAGGGCACGGCCTGTAAAGCCGGGGCTCCTTTGACTGTTCGACATTGTTCCCGCTCAGAGATACCCTCCTGAAACCGGAAGTCACACACACACACACACACACACACACACACACACACACACACACACACGGTTGTGCCCCTGTGCCGTCTGCTGCTGTGTGTGAGAGAGCATATTTAAAAGAGTCTATGTAATATTTAAAATGTATTTCCAAATAATTTAAAACACACACATGCTGGAATGTACAAATGAATTAAACCAGCCTGATACCTGTGTTTTCATACATTCTAAAAACTGGTAAATACCTGCATCGTTAAACCAGGAGATACAACCAAATGTGTTTGAAAAATACATATTAGGCAAATTTCAAATAATGGGTCCAAAAGTCCTTTATCCGGTATGTAGTGGAGCTTGAATTTACCGAGGCTTGACATTGTCTCCAGTGATGCACGTTTTCAGGTGCTTTATGCAAATTAGGGAGAGAAGCACAGGTTTTCAGAGTGGAATTAATTAATAGAGGACATTTCCGAACACTCAGTGTGTGCACATAGCAGAGAGTCTGCCCTGTCACAGTGTCTTTGGGTGAAATCGTCTTGTCAGGAGCTCCTTTAAGTTCTTTGGTAAGTAAACTTCCTTGTATGAAATCCAACGGTGTACCCACCTTACACAAAATCTCCTTGTAGAGCAAATTGGGTTTTCGCAAAGGCTCAGGGCATTTGTTCAGAAGGACAGCAGGAATATAGTAGAACGTTTTTTAAAAGGACGCATGTCAACAGCAGCAGAAGAAGGAGATCTGGTAGCTTTGAAAGAAATAATGGGAAAAAGTAGGTCAGGACCTGCCAGAGTCAGAACCTGTCTATCAGCAGTCCTCATTTTCTTTTGGGTCCCTCTACAAATCCTGATGGCCTCAGGCCACACTTAAAGATTAGTCAGGGCCCTCAAGTAAAATGCAGCCACTTTTTCTGGCAGAGGCAAGAGCCTGCCAAGCTGATACCCAAGGAACCGGGGCTTGTCCAACAGCTGTATTTCTGCACCGTGTATTTTGCACTCTGGATGTCTATCTTGCTCAAGTCTCTGTAATTTGCAGTTTCAAATTCTGTAGGCCAAAGGTCAGCCAACTACCACCCACTCTGTGTTTTCATACTGCAAGTGAGCTAGGAATGATTTCTATGTTTTTCAGTACAAAACAATGACAACAAAAGGATAAATAAAATTCAAATTTCAGTGTCCATGAATAAAATTTAATTAGAACGCAGCCATGCCCACTCATCACAGTATTCTGTACCTGTTTTTGTGACACAATGGCACATCCAGTAGGTGAAACAAACACATGATGCCTGTCAACCTACAATATTTACCAGGCAGTCCCTTACAAAGTGTGCCAGCTTCTGCTCTTAGACTGACTGTTGTCCATGAATGTCTCGCTTCCTAAGTCCCCTACCTGGCCTACCTGCTCTGACCTTGCTGGAACCTTCAATTCCTACCTTGTCTCTTAGGCTTTCTGAAGATCCCTTGGTCTTAGCATCCCATCTTATCTCCACACCCCTGACACCCTGCATCATGGCACAATACCGGTAAAAATATATCTGTAAGTTTTATTCAATTAGCGTCTGATTTGCTAAGGGAAAAAAATGATCGCTTTCTGCCTCATGGCTCCTCATGTGCTTAATTAACACATTAGCGGCTAACGAAGACACCAAGGTACCATCACATGATATAGTGCTGGTATTTATCCATGTTTGTCGCAACTGTTCCCCACCATGCTCTGGGAGATGGAGCAGTCCTTCAGAGATTAGTTCAATAGCAAAGCAGCCAGTTATGAGAGCTGAAATAGAAGGGAAAAGAAATACCTTCCAAATCTGCTTTCTTGGTGCTAAGAAAAAACTTAATTTTCTATGGAGAACCAAAGAGTAAGAGTAATAGTTATTATTCATTATTTTTGAACACTATGTTCCAGTTAATATGCTTACAACTTTATTGTGATTGTCACACTTAATCATCAAAATTCCCCACGAAGCAGGCAGGTTTTACTAGTGTGAAACCAAGACAAGGCAGGGCCACACGGATACCAAATGCAAACCTGGAAGTAGGACTCATGTCTTCCTGACGTCACAGTCTACGGCAGTGACCACCACACTGCTCTGTCTCTTCAACTCAACTTAAGGATCTGGTTAAGACAAGTGGAAATGTGTTCTCCAGATTCTAAGAAGACAGGGCTAAATGTACATGGGTTAGGGGGAGTCGTAAGGAAAAAGAGAAACAATGGGTAGAGCAAGTTTCTGTAAAAGGAAATTTTTACTGATATTGTTCACTACACAGTGAAATTCAGTACAAAGTTAGTCTGTGTGGGGCCGCATCCAAAGGATCTGAAGGACCTCATACATATCAGCACTCTGCAAAGGCAGTAAGGTTCCAGTGTATGCAGTCACAGTTTATAGGATAGATACAATGGGATGGCATGTCAGAATCCTCTTGATCATCCAGACCAGCTCATTCGTTTTATAGATGTGGAAGTTGAAGACTAAAACAGGAAGGTGACCAGCCTGGTGTCGTACAACTGTCAGTGATGGGTACCAGATTGAGTGGTGATTTCCATCACGCTATGGACCATCAATGATACAGTGACAGGAGTGCGAGCTTTGGATGCATGCAGACCAGGGTGAGCACCCCACGCAGAGATGTCCTGACAGCTGGTAGTCAGCAGATCTTCTCCTATCGATACCCCCACCATCTGACACACCTTAACTCAAGTTAGTTCACTGTAGTCCACATAGGATAATTCCCACTAGTACAGGGTTTTTTGTGTTTTTTTTTTTTTTTGACAGAGAGTCAGCTAGAGAAAGCAAGAGAGCACATGTGCACAGAGCAGGGGAGAGGGGCAGAGGGAGCGATAAGAGAGAGAATCTTAAGCAGGTTCCTTACTCAGCCTGGAGCCCAATGTGGGGTTTGAACTCATGACTGTGAGATCATGACCTGAGCCAAAATCAAGAGTCAGACACTTAACCAGCTGTGCCACTCAGATGCACCAGGGCTTTGTGTTCTGATGCCTTCACAACAGTTATGACTTACATCTAACAAGGAGGAAATTTCAGTGAACAGAAATAAAGACACTGGATCTAGGTCACCCAACATAGCGGTGTCCTTCCTCCCACCTGGAAATGACTCCCAGTAAAGAAAAGGAACATCATTATGGGTTCTCATGGTTCCTCCAGGGGAGGCACTCTCCTTTCTTCTTCAGGACTTTCACCTCCATAAATAAAGTTTGGCGGCCATGATGGCAGAGTTGAGTGGGTGTGTGACAGAGACACATATCTGCAGCCTAAGATGTTTATCATCCAGCCTATTTTAGATTATGTCTCTCATGGGCTCAATAACTATTCACGGGTCAGATACTATTTTAAATCCTTTATGAACAAACCTCCCATTTTCCCAAATCAACTTAAAATAGATTCTTTTTTTTTTCAATATTTTATTGTCAAGTTGTTTTCCATACAACACCCAGTGCTCTTCCCCACAAGTGCCCTCCACCATCACCACCACCCCTTTTCCCCCCTCCCCCTTCCACTCTCAGTTCATTTTCCGCATTCAATAGTCTCTCAAGTTTTGTATCCCTCTCTCTCCCCAACTCTCTGTCCCTCCTCCGCTCCCCCTGGTTCTCCATTAGGTCTCTCATGATTTCCTGTTAGACCTATGAGTGCAAACATATGGTTTCTGTCTTTCTCTGCCTGGCTTACTTCGCTCAGCATGACACCCTCAAGGTCCATCCACTTTCCTACAAATGGCCATATGTCATTCCCTCTCATTGCCATGTAGTACTCCATCGTGAATATA
>NC_043703.1:125066402-125265198 GCF_006229205.1 Suricata suricatta
CTGTGAACCTATTAATATTTCTCTGTTAAAGGAGGCTTATTGACTGTCCAGGGCCTGTCATTTCAGGGAATGTTCTCTTAATGGTGTCTCTCTGTTTCTCTTGTTGTGCCTGTGAATATATTATTTCCCTACTCTGCAATATTTGTGACTTGCCTTCTTGCACACTTTGGCTTGTTTCTTGGTGCGGTCCTAGGAAGGAAAACAGACAGACACCCACAGAGGGAACAGAAGCACACATACACACAGACGAATTAAACAAAGAAACACATAAAAAGGGGGAAAGAAGAGTTAGAAAATGGAAAGGAAAGAGACAAAAAGAAGAGAAGAAGAGGAAATAAAAAGAAAAGAGAAAGAAGAAAAGAGAGAAAAAAATATATAGAAGGGGGTCGGAGACAACAAAGGGCAGTAGACAGTTTAAAATTGTATGACCAGTTGAGGGGAGAGGTAAGGATGAGATACAGGAGAGAATATCTGGGTTGCTAGAAGGTGAAAAAGTAAGGGAGACAGGAGAAAGGAAAATGAGGAGTAAAAAATTAACAGAGTTAAGTAAAGAAAAAGAAAAAACAAAAAAACGGTAATAATAACAAAGAAATAAGTATGAAAAAAGTGGAGAAAGAAGAAAAAAAAATTTAAAGAAAAGAAAAAAAAGAAAAAAAAAAAAGAGCAGCGGCTCCCCTTGTGGATAGGCGTGGTTTGATGTGGTAGGCCTTGAGGCTGTTCTCAGAGGCTCCGCCTTGGTGTCTATGGAGATTAGAATGGCGGCACGCCAAGCTCCGCTGAGCTAGGCACTGTAGGCCACTCTAATGAGTCCGATCTCCTTGGGCCGCAGTTGAGCCGAGTTGTATTTTCCAGACCAGCCTCAGTTCTAAGTTCCAGTCCATGCACGTTTGCACTACCTCAAATGAAATATATTTGTTTTGGTGTCTGGCTTCTTAGGGGGAGGAATCAGTTTGTCTTGGCTCAGGCAGGGATTTCGGCTACCCCTGCCTGAGGCAAAATGAGCAGCAGTAGGTGAAGTGCACACCTTCACAGACCCAGCTGCGGAGTCCCCACCCCCAGTCAGGATCACGATTGTAATGGGGGAAGGAGAAAGAAAAAAAAAAATTGAGACTCTCTCGGCTTCGGGTAGCTGTTGCTCAAGGTGCAGTGCGCTGCTGGAAATGAGCTGGGAGCTCCTGCAGCCCAGCGCGCGCCCAGGCCTCCACCCGCCGCAGACTCCCTCTTGGGGGTCACGAAGGTGTGGGCCCTATCTTTTCCGGTGGGTGGGCACCCAGGATTCGGGATTCTCACAGCCAGTGCAGGGAGTGAGATGCACCGTGGAAATGAGATGCGTGGTTCCGTTCCCAAAACCGAGTTCAGGTTCGCGCGCCCCTGGCGCAGCCTCTGCCGGGCGCCTCTGCTGCAGCCTCTCACGGTACCGCGGCCTGCCGCTGCCGCTGGGGGCGCCTCTCAACGTGCGCACCCCCGGGACAACTGCTGGGGCTGCTTCTGCGGTCGCTTCTCATCACGCCACCGCCGCCGCTGCAGCTGCTGCCGCTGCTTCCCCGCCGCCGAGATGGCTTAGGGCTGGAAGCTGTTAACTTCTTTTGCACCACCCGGATTCGGGATTCCCGCTACCCAGCAGTTGTCTATGGAGTGGGTCCCTGTCTCCAAGCGCGGCCAAATGTTCTTTACCTCTTCCCCAGAGACAGTACCTCTTCCCCAGAGACTGTACTATGAGCCTGTTCAGACTCTCTTGTCTCTTCCCTTTGTCTCTCGGGCTCTGCGCGCGCTTGCCCCACGTTGGGCTGGGGATCCTGCCTCCCCTGTCCTTCCCAGGCCGGCCCGTTTTCAGATCTCACCAGTTTGCACTCACTCAGGTATCCTTGAGGTTCTATTCTTTCTGGAGTCCGTATTTTCTCCTTCTGCTCTTGCAGATGAGAGTAATATCCTTCTCAGTTCGATCGATGGGGCGGACGGAGTTTACAGAGCTCCCTTCCTCTCCGCCATCTTGGCTCCTCCCCTAAAAGAGATTCTTTTGTGCTTTCATTAAAAAGTTTAAGTAAGGTCTTAAGAACAAGAACTGTATTTATTCATTCAACAAACGTAATTACACTCCTAGAATGTACATAAAGTTTTACCAGGATTTTGAGAAATCCTCACAAGAACCCTGTAAGGGTTTATTGCCCACATGTTGCACATAAGTAAACTGAATCTTTTACTGGTTAGATAACTTACAGATGTCTCAATAACTAAGTGGCGAAGTCAGAATTCAAATACTTTGCCCAACAAAATTATTGGTCAGGTAAAATGATTACCATTTTGCCAAAGAGGAGACTAAAGCACCGAAAGCCAAAACTACTTGCTCAAGCTGCACGCTTGCTAAACCAGAGAGTCAGGATTCATATATGGGTTTTCTGATTAAATTCTGGAGCTCCTTCTAGTGTTTTATCAAATGCGCCACAGACATATTCATATCCACTAATTTTAGCAAATAACCTTTCCTTAGGAAATGATTGCTAGGGATACAGAGGTATGTTTCTGAAATCCCATTATCCTCGGCATCTAAATTATATACATATTGTTCATGATTGGGGTGGAGATAAGCGGGAAGATTTCTGCCATGGGCAAGATAACAACTATCCCAATTGGAGTTCTTCAATTTTGTAGTTTCTCTGGAGATTTAATCTGCATTCTGGGCCTATAAAAACCATTCTGGCTCCTCATAATAATTCCAATTCCTTTGTAATAATATTTCTCTTTCATCTCCTTGCAAATAGAAACGCATTGCTTAAACCGACCATTTTTATTTACCTTGTGAATCATATATTAGAAAAACATAGCCAATTTGAGAGCAGCACAGTATTTCCTTGGGGCCTCGCACTGGGGGGATTACATGATACATCAGACTTGATGGCAAATGAAACACAGAGGGGCCCACTGATGCACCAAATCCCATTTTGGGAAGTCTGTTTCAGTGTAAGATTGCAAACAAGCCATTATTTTGTCAGTTGGAACAAAAGCTCTGATTAAAAATTAAAATACATTCTGTACTGATAAATATACAGCTGCCTAATTACTTGCAAGATTTATATTTTGTGGTGTTAATTCCCTCATAATGGTTATTTCTTACTCTCTATAAATCAGAACACAGCGATCTTGACAGTGACAAGCTTCCATAAACACTTGGTTGTCCCTTTTATTAGATAGATCAGTTCCTCATTATTAATGTTTTCAAAATCTCCCTTTAAAATATTTCACCAGTATGGAACTGTGTCCTTTTCATCAAAAGGCATTTAATGTAAGAAGAAGTATATATTTAGATACTTAATTGTGACTAATTTAAAATTTCTCTTCTGCCAACTGGACCTTCTAATTTGCCATCACCCAGTGTTTCCTTAATGTTCACACACATAGACACACGACCGAAACATCAAGCAACAAAGGCACTAGAATAAATAAGACAAAACAGAATAAAATAATATCTTTCAGTAGCTCCAAGGAGCTTTTGGAAGCCGGGGTGAAAGTTAAATGGGCACCATGATTGAGGAGAGATCATAAATACTATTTTGTAGGTTCATCTATTGTAACCCATGTATCCATCTGGTGCACAATGCCGGTGGAGAAGGAGGGTTTGGAGAGCAGGGAGGGGGGCTATTTGGGAGATCTCTACTTTTTGCTCAATTTTTCTATGAACCTAAAAGTCTCCAAAAGGTAAAAAGGAAAGTAAAAAGAAAAGAAAAAAGAGTGCAAAGAAGGCCTCTAGGTTTTACTGGTTTAGTGGCTCAGTGACATCATCGAGGACCCAGTTTCTTTCCACCCCTTCTCTGCAGCATCTTCCGTGGCTGTTTTGCCTCTGGGCTGGCTCCCCCCACAGGGCAAGATGGCTGCTGGAGTTCAAAACATTACACCCACACAAGACAATATCCTAAGGCAGAAAAAGCACAGTGTTCTCTGGAATCTTCTGCTTAAGAGGAGAAATCCTTGGGACATCTGGATGGTTCAGTTCATTAAGGGGTTAAGCATCTGACTTAATTTCTGCTCTGGTCATGATCTCAGTTTGTGAGATCGAGCTCTGCATCAGGTTCTATGCTGACAACAGAGAGCCTGCTTGGGATTCTCTTTCTCTCTGCCCCTCCCCAGCTTACTCTGTCTCAAAGTAAATAAATAAACATTTAAAATAAATATTTTTTTTTTTACAAAAAGAGGAGAAACCCTTAAGGAGACCTGTCTTTTTGGCTTCAGATCAGAATTGGGTCACAAGCACATCCTAAATAAATCACTGAATAAAAAAGATTGAAACCACTGAGTTATGATCAGAATTTACCCAGAGTCATGTGGGTAACAGGTGGATACCTGATCTTAAATCAGATGTTTATGGGGGAGATAAAAAAAAAAACGTATGGCGAATAAATATTCAAAAAGAAACCAACAATTTCTGCTACTGAAGATACTATTAGAAAAAATTACTTTCTAGTAGGCATTTCTGCTCCTTCTTACCTTTCTCTTTCCTGATGACAATAGGCAAGACCCAACACAAAGTGGGTCCCACAGCTGACTGAGGTAGTGAGCTATGCCGGTCCTGCACAGAGGGAAATGGGGAGCCAAAGAGGGCTATTCTTGCTGCTTTTATCTCTAAGTGAGCATTAGACCAAATTACTATCACAAATCTTTCGGGGAAGGCAATTTTGCAAAGTGACCCTTTTCCTTTAAAATTTATTGGCCTACCATAGACAAAGCCGCAATTTGCATTGTCAAGGACTTAGTCAGGGCTGTTGCTGTCTCCTTAAAGCAGTGTCATATCCAACAGTGTTCAGCGGGCGAGTATCATCAGAAATCTTCACAATTTGTTCTGATTTGTCCTTGTTGCCTCGTACCTTTAATGACTCCCTAGATTTAGAGGATAGAATCCAGTCTTCAGAGTTCCTCACTTCTTAAGCTGAACTGCTCATTTCTATGCCAAGGAATATACACAGCCACATGACAACTGAGACAGCTTCCTGCACTGGCTTTCAGTTTGGCCACACGTCAGAACACAAAAATATGCAGAGGTCTGAATCTTTGTGATTCTAATTTGGTAGAGCTGTGGTATGTCCCAAACCACAAGATTTAGGCAATGGGTGATATTTTTATTTATTAAAGCGCACATGGCTGTCTTATGGAATAGAGTGCAAAACTGCAAACATTTTTAAAGTAAAACTATGATCATGTTAAGAAATGTTTTTTGAAATTTCTGTAAGAATTTTCTATAGCTACTTCAGGCTATCACCCTAAAGATATTCACTAACTCTTATTGGCTAGCAGAGGATATTCAAGGGAAAGTGTGAAATACTCCCCAGGTAAGGAATAAACTAAATGCTCCTCTGTAAGAACCGTGGCAGGTGGAGGAGAGCTTTATGATGACTGTATGAAAAATTCATTATGCAGCCAGTGCCTAATAAGCCTGAACTTTCAGTCTTAAGAAGGTACAGATGTTTTTTATGGTTTAATAAAAATTCCTTCTTGAAGTTTACCTTATCAAGTTGCAATATTAAACTCTTCTGTCTTCTCGACCTTTCTGCAGCTGGTTCACTGTCCTTAAAACTCCTCACTCCACTTACTCTGAATAAGTAAGGATGCTGTGTCATAATCCACAATCAATCAACATAAATAAAACAATTCAGCACAGATGTGACCTGAATATACATTTAGAGTCTGCTAATTGCACAAAGCAGTATCACAAGGCTTCAAGGTCAGACAAACCAGCAATGAATTTACTCTGTGGAAAACACAGAGGGGGCCATGCTGCTATTTATGATTGTAATTGCTCATTTGCAGAGTTTCCGAGAGCTTGCCACTCTGTAGACATCCCATAACCATACCAATTGCTCTTTCCTCAGGTAGCAATGAGAGTAGTGTAAAAAAAAATAAACAACAGTCCCAAAATGGGGTTACTTGCCACCACAGCAAACCAAGACTTCATTGCAGGAATGTGATGTTTAACCAGTCAACCTGTAATTTCCTGATCAGCACTAGTAAGGCAATCTGATAGACGCCTGCCCTTTCCTCAAAGGAAGGTGACCTTCCTTGCCAGAAACAATCTTTTCTTTTCTTTTACTACTAACTTTCTTGTCCTGTCCCATTTCTGCATATAAAAGTCTAACATTTTGTATGGCTCCTTGGAGCGCCTTGCTACTTGCTAGATGGGGTTCAGCCCAATTCATGAATCATTCACTAAAGCCAATTAGATCTTCATATTTTCTCAGTTGAATTTTTCTTATTTAACAGTAGGTAAGGAAAAGACTTGATTACTAGAAAGCTACAGAGAAGTAAATTCAGTCTAGTCTAAACCCTCCTAGAGACAGAAAAATGGAGAACAAAGAATATAGACTTTGGATTTGGTCAGACAATGTTTGAAATCTGATTTTAACTCCCTCCTAGTGATGGATTCTTGAACACTTATTTAACTTAGCCTATGATGCCTCATCTTTGTGATGTGGATCAAAAACTAGCACTTGGTTTTGATTTCCAACAAGAAGCAGAATTAGCACAGGCTGCTGACTTCTTCTCCTGAGATCAGTGGTAGGTCAGGAAACTACTGAAACTTTTAGAAACCTGAGACGTAACAGACACAACTATAGAAAACACTTGGAGGCATGGAAAGCTGTTTGAGGTGCCGTGTGAATGGGAGGTGGAGAAGAACACAAGGAAACTTTTGGAGGAGTGTCTTTGTTATTCCTGATGGACCCCTGAAACTGAAAGTTTATGCTAATACGATGACTCAGGGTGGGGGCAGTCCATGCCAGAAAGACCAACCATGTGATTAGAGGGTTGGAGTTTGAGCCACATGAAATTAGCCCAACTTCTGAGGAGTACAGGAATGGAGACTGAGTTCAACCATATGAGCAATAATTCAGTCAGCAATGCCTATGTAGCGGAGCCTCAGTAAATTCTCTGGATACTGATGCTAGGGTGAGCTTCCTAGGTTAGCAATACTCTGAATACTATCATATGTCGAAGTTGGAAGAGTAACCCATCCCTCAGGACACAGAAGCTGTGTATTTGGAAGCCTACTCGTCCCAGATTCCACCCTCTGGATCTCTTCTTCACCTGATTCCGACTTTTTATCCTTTTTCTACAATAAAACAGCAATCATGAGTATAAAACTTTCCTGAGTTCAGTAAGGCATTCCAGCAAATTATCAAATCTGAAGGGGTCCATGGTGACCCTTAAATTTGCAACTAGCTTATCTGAAGTGAGAGCCCTGGGAACCTGGGAACTGGCAGCTAGTGTCAGAAGGCTCCAGCAGACTTCACAGTCCGGATGACTGTGCCCTTAATCTTGCAGTTTGGCTAACATAAGTAAGTACATTGGTAAGAAATGTGGAGCAAATATAGCAAAAGAACAGATTAGTAGGTGGGAACATTTATTTTGAGGACCTGGTCTAGAAAAAAGCAGGAAATGAAACAAACCAAAACTTTGAAGTGATAACATTTGAATAATGACAGAAGGAAAAAAGTATCATGGAAGGAAATATTTCAAGAGATAATTGAGCTAAACTTCCCAGAATAATAGGAAGGTAGGAGAGAAGAAAGGAAGGAAGGAATGAGGGGAGGAAGGAAAGAAAGGTCTGAACATCTGACTAAAACACTCTATAGAATGTCAAAAAAAAGTGAGAAAGAAAACTATATTATAGGAAATTTTAAGAAAATTAAAGATAAGTAGAAAATTCTAAAATCTCTGGAGAAAAAGGAATACATCACATTCAAAGGGAAAGATTATATTGACCTCAGCAACACTGGAGGTGAGAAATCAGTAAGGAAATATTTTTAAAGAATTAAAAGCAAATAGTTCTGAACCTAGAATTTTACATTCTGCCAAATTGCTATTCAAATTTGAGAGAAAGAGTGTGTTTGTGTGTGTGTGCGTGCGTGTGTGTGTGTGTCTGTCCTCTCTAACAGATAAGGGCTTCAGAAAATTTGACAATAATAACTTCATTGAAGACATTTTGGAGCAAATATTAAAATAGGACAAACAAATCAAGATGTTGTAAGTCAGCTCTCTTTATAGAGACATAATATAATTCAGTTTATAATTGTCAAAAAAGACCAAAGGACCATTATCATTTCCATGATAATGTAGAACTAAAATTCTATATAATATTAATAGTCTAAAATTTGAGAAAAGAGGAAATAAGTATCATACTAAAATTTGTGTCTGAGGGTAAAGATATATACATCAATTTTTACCAAAAAAGAAGAATATTAAAGAAAGAAGAGGTGGGATAATTGAGCAATAAACAAAGGTAATAGAAATAAATTCAACATATTAATAATTACAATAAGTATAAGAAGAATAAGCTCAACAATTAAAAAACAGAGATTATCAGATTGGGTTTTAAAAATACATGTAGAAGAGATGGACACACTTGAACCATAGAATTTGGAAAGGTTGAAATTAAAAGGATGGAAAAAGAGGTAGAAAATTCTAAAGAAAAAATTCTAGTATATCTCCATTAATATTAGACAAAAATGGGCTTTAAATTTTAAACATCTTCATTAGGGACAGAGAAGTTCCCTACACACTGATAGAAGTTTCCATTCACCATGATGGAAAATATAATAATTTTAGACATATATACAACTATTGATGGTTTTCTATATGTAATTCAAAAAACTGATACATCTATAGTTATAAATATATAAATTGATCATCAGAGTGGAACATTTCAGTGACTTCCTCACTTATTAATCAGTCAGTTGGATCTAATAAAGTATATAAGAATTTAAACACAATTACAAAGTTGACCTATATATGAACGTGAGTACAATGCTGCACTCAACTATTTCAGAATAAACTTGCTTTTCAAAAATATAAGTAACTTTATACAAATTTATCATGTACTGGAATATAAAGCAAGCCTAAATTTCAAAGAATAGCTATAAAACAGACTATTTCTTGATTCATAGAAATTCAGTTAAATATTAATTATAAAAAGTAAAAATTTCCCACACATTTTGAAATTCAAACCAAAAAATGTACCTAAATAACTCATGAGGAGATATATATCATAATTACCTAGAAGTGTTTAATAATGAAAACACTACATATCAAAACTTATAGACTATACTTAAAGTGGAGTTTTAAGGAAAATTTACAGCATCGTGTACTTGTGTTAGAAAAGAATAAACTCTAAACATTAATAAGGTACAGAACCAACTTCAGAAATTAGAATAAGCAACAAAATAACCCCTATGAAATTGGAAGAAAAGCAATAAAATAAAACCAGAAATTGGTGAAATAGTGAAGGTAATTTGTATGATTGTAATGATGGATACATGACAGTTTACATTTGTCAAATCCACAAAACTACCGAAGACAAAAAGTGACCTCTAATGTATATTATGGACTTGTAAGTGTAGGATATATGGAAAGAAAACACACAGGACTTTAGTTAATAATATATCCACATTGGTCCATCAGTTGTGATGAATGAACCACACTAATAATAGGAGAAATGGAATTATGAAATAATAGTAAATAGGAGAGTAAGATCCTTAGACTACTCAAAAGAAAATTCACAAATGTACATCAGGAGACATGTGTAAGAATGTTCAGGACAGTATTTTTCATGATAGCAAAAATCATTAATAGTATAATTAAGTAAATTTTGATTTTTTATAGGATAGATTATTACACAATAGTGAAATTATATGAATTACAGCTACACAGCCACACAAATAATAAATCTAATAATATGAAGTATTGAGCAATCAAAAGTTAATGCCAACAGATTATAGTCAATATTATAAGCGTTTTATAAAATTAAAAATGACAAAACTATGCTAGAGATGCATACATCTATGACAAGCCTGCATTTGTATCTGAAGTCCAACAAAAATAATAAAATGAAGGTAATGATGCCTAATTGGTAGAGTTGCTTTAAGGATGAGGAAAATGCATACATATAGAGCAGCTGGCCCGTGGTAGCTACGCAGCCCACAGAAGCTCTCTTGATTATTATAAGACTATTATTATGAGTATTGAAGAGAAAATAGACTCGTTTCAGAATAAAGGGACACATAATACTTTGCTGGATTTAGGTCAGCCCCAGAAAGAGGGATTATTAAAGGTCCTTCATCAATAAAAAAAAAGCCTCTTTCTGTTTATCCCCAAGAATCCCTTCTATGTTGATATATCTAATTGACCTGAGTCTATCCAAAATCCTAAAAGAAAATGTTATGCTTTTCTTCTCTTCTAGTGGCTTTAAAAAATAACAAAAGCCTGGTCAAAGTGATTTAGGAAAATTTGTCATCACAGTCAAACGACTTCTCTCCCTCAGATAGCCAACCTCTCTAAAGTAATCTCCATTGAGTACATGTATTTGTCTCCAGATGCTGCTACAGCAGTTCCTAGTGATTCCAAACACAAAAGGGACATGAATACTTCCCTGTCTTTCAATACCACTCCATGAAAATAAAATAACAGTCATATATGCAAACATAGGTAGCTGTGCAGTAGAGTAGAGCATAATACAGTGTAGGATACATCAGGGAAAAAACACACAGAACTACTGGGATTCCAAATCCCCTTCTGTTTTGTACTTAGAAACTGAAAAGAAAATTGAAACAGGCCAGGCATTTTGCTGTGGCAAGCCAAAACTGCACTGACAAAGCTGAGAGGCACAGGGATGATTTAGTTTCTGATGTGAGCAAAAACTAAAATTACCTGTCATTAATAGTAATGAGACACACTGAGAAACTCGTAGAAACTTGGATTCCTTGTTCATTAATAAAAGTCAAAATGTAAGCTAACTTATCAGAGAAACTGGGGGAATAAAAATATGCTTTGATCCCTAATGCAAGGAAAGGCAACAACTTACCAGAATAACACCCCCAAGACAAAAATACGTAAATAATAGACATCAAGGACAGCTCCACTGATCCTACAACTCGTTTTGATTCTCCTCCAAAAAGACTCTACTGGTGAGGGCATGGTGAAGACAACCATCCCCACTTCCTACCCCTAGTCATGTTTTTCTTTGTTTTTTTTGTCTCCCTCTCTCACCACATGGCAGTTTTGCCAACCTCTAACCCACACTGCCTCTTCTTATGTTCATTTCCTGTACCACTGAACACAGAAGCCAGGTACCCAAAGCCAGAAACCTGCAAGTCATACTACCTTCTCCCTCAGCTCTGCCTAACCGTCTAATCAATCACAAAATTCTGCTGAGCCTGTCACCTTCCTGCTTCTTGAATCTGCTCATTCATCATCCCTACTGCTACTTGTTCATGCTACCTCTTGCCTGAATTATTGCAACTGTCTCCTGGGCTCCTTGCCTATTGTTTTGCCCTTGGATCCATTCTCCAAAAGCAGCTGGTAAAGTTGTGGGGATGCACATCAAACCTTTAGGGACTCACCAACAATAAAGTGATAACATTTAAACTCTATGGCAGAGCATTCAAGACCCCAAATGAGCCAGCCCCTGCTTAATGCCCCAAACTTCCCTCGTTCCACCCACCCCCCCTCTCATTTCTGTCTAAGCCACACTGTCTAAGAGAAATATGATGGGAGCCATATTTTTAAAGGGAAAGAAAAGAAAAGAAATGAAATGAATTTTAATAAAATATTGTATTAACCCAATACACCCAAAATATTAATTTTCCAACATGTGACATTAGCCACATTTCAAGTGCTCACTAGCCATAGATGCCCAGTAGCTATGTATCAGATAGTGTGAATCTAAGACACCTGCATTTCTTCAGCCTTTCCCATGCCTCCTTCCTGGATTGATTCCCCCCCTCCCCATTCATATTTCACCCCACTGTGGCTACTGTCCCTTCTCTACTGTGCCCTTCCTGACTCACCTTCACATTATGTCTCTTTTATGTATTCCAAGAATACCCTGAGCTTTCCTTGACAAGAAATATATAGACGTTTTTAGGTTTTCTTTTTCTTTCTTAACTCATGTCACACATATCTTAAAATGTCCAGCAATCAACACAATATTTAACAGTAAAATGGACATGTATGGTCTTTTAGCCACAATTCCTCTCAATCATGTGAATGTGAAGCCCAGCTCAGCTTCTGGGGTGGATTCTAAGGTCAAACCAATCAGCACATTTTAGCCTGAGGAATGTTGTGGGTCCAGGATAGGCATGCAAGCCAAGTTGGTCCAATCAGACCAACGGTAAAGAACGAACTCACTCCAGAGTTAAGGCAGAGGCTTTTGCTTTTTTTTTTTAACCATAGTATGTGATCAAAAAAAGTATGCTGCCCTATTGAAGCTGGCAGCTTCCTGATGAGGAGCCCTCCAACAGAGCAAAGAAAAAGAATGAACATTATGTAATCCAGCTTTGAAGCCTATACCTTGTCTGGATTTCAGGGTTTATGAGATAATAAATTTCCTAATTTTTAAGGCCAGTTTGAATTAGTCTTTTCTTACCTGTAACCAAAGTATATAACTGAAATTGTTAACTCATGTTAAATGCATGCTTATTATGTAACAGACTTTGTTCTAGACTTTTACAGATGATCCCCCTATCCAACAGTCCATATAGGCTTGATATTTTTGGCACTTTTTAAACTTTACTTCTTTGTCTTGTTGAAAATCATTTTCAGAGATAATTTCTTCCTATATTAATTAGGGCATTTTTTTCCCTTCTACCATCCCCAAGATGGGAAGTGTTCTCAATAACCATTGGCTGGGATTTTTGATTACTGCAGACCAGGGGCTGAAGCATGTCCCATCCATCACCTTTCTGCCTGTGAGTGTTCGTTGCTGTTAAGCTGTCCCTGCTCCACAATTTTATATAGGTTTGGGGGCCGTAGAGCATTTGTCTCTTTACTCTTTACACCATTAGCCAACAGGAGGGCCAACAAAATGTGACAGAATAGCACATTACACAGTGACACTGAACCTTGACTAGAGGGAAGAAAATGAGAGTAGGGAATATTCTCTGTGTGGGAAAACTGAGGTGGACATTTGGTGATCTGTGGCAGAGATGAACCTAAGTATTCAGAGTCCCTGTTCATTCTCCTCTCTCTGAGTCCCTCCTGTGCAGCTGAGTTGGGAGTCATATGCCTAAGACTGACCAAAGGAGTGTAACCATATGTAATGTAAGGTACTCCAGATCTGGCCCTTGTAAGGATCCCATGTGATAGTCCACATTCCTCCAGGAAGGTCTGTGCTAAAAATGGTGCCAGTGCAGAGTAGATGTCAGAATCCCTAGGAAACTGCTTAGAGTCTTCTCCAACCTCCATTAGATTGAAGCATGAGCCAAGAAAAAAAAAGTTCTTGTTAGTTTAAACCACTAAGACTTTTAAGGTTTTTTTTTTAAGCAGTTAGTGTTAATGCTAACTAAAATAACATTCGATAAATATTTGTTAAGTGAATTGAGTTCATATAAGATATCATTTCACTTAATGGAAAGTCCACAGCAACTTCTGCCCAAGCAAAAGAATATAAAATATAAAAGGAAAAAAAAAGAATAGAATAGAATAAAACAAAATAATAAAGATAAGATAAAATAAAATAAAATTCAAGACTGTACACTCCATGAGAGTCTATAGCATCTGTACCTAAATCATTCACAATTAAATGCTCAGAGATCAGCACATGCCTGGCACAAAGTATGTGCTTAATAAACATTTATTCCCACTTTTCCTAAAAGGGATTTGTGAGCTTCATAAATGCTTTAGAGTTTCATAAGTCCTCTTTAAGCTTGATTTCATGTAGAGATACATATTTTGTGGAATTATAGTTGATTTTCCTTTTGCCTTTATGCTTTTCTTTGTGTTTCAACATATATTGATTACTCATTATTACATTACAATTAGAAAAAAGAAAAAGTTATAAGAAATTAAAAATCAATGTTGGATATTTATAAGAAAACCCCAAAAAAAGTCTTAAATTAAGATTTTAAGTGAAAAGGCAAATATTAGAGAAACCAAGAAATACATTCAGCTATACATTAGCTATAGCAGTAGTCATTATGAAAGGATTCTATCAGACAGAAATTCAAGCAAATAGTAACATGAGACACAATTACAAGAAAAACCAGCCTCAAGTTTTTATTCTCTGTGTTACTTTGTACCAAAAATAAAAAAATAAACTGTTCTGGGTTATTTAAGTTTCTGGAAAAATAGTTTCTATCACCTGGAAGCAAAATAAATGATTTAACATTGTGATCCTTAAAGTACTAAAGTAAAATACACCATGCCTTTTTACCAAAAACTGGAATTAAGGAAGGTTACAGTGTCTATTTGAGATTTGGAGAAATAATCAGGAAATAATAAGCAAGGGGAGTTGAAACCCAGAAAGGATGAGGGAATCTGGTAGAATAGACCTTGAGTGCTTTGATTTAGCATCTTGTTCAACCACTCAGCATCTTACTCCCTAAGGAGTATTTATCTTTAAGTTTTGTGGGAAGAGTGTAAATTGCACATAGGAATTAATTAATTTAATGCTTCAGCATCCTACCTAATCAGATTATAAATCACTGTCTCAGACAGTATCTCTTATAATCGTGACATCTCTAAGAGGTAAATTTGTAGATTGGGTTATTGATTAAATGTGGGGAGGGTGAGATACATAAAACCTTAGGGATGACTGCCAGCGTTTGGCATGAGCAATTGGATGGCTAATGGTGCCGTTTATTGTGGCACTCTGCACTGCCTGATGTGTACAGGAATCAGCTGGAGAGCTAACTATTTCAGTTCTCTGGCCCACTCCCTACAATTCTGGCTCAGTAGATTTATAGGGAAGAGCCCAAGATTTTAAATTTAAAAAATAATAATAATAAGCCTCCCTGGATGATTCTGGTGCTGGTAGGTAGAGGAGTACCTTTTTAGGTATTTATCAACACGAGGTCCCCTGAATGAGATACATATTTAGGGGAAAGGTCTTGAGTTTTAGGGCCAAAGTGGAATGTTCTGCTTATGTGAATCTGAATAAATGTTTCCCATCTGCAACTCTAATCTAGCCCGGAGAAGAATGAGCATTGAGAAGCACATGGCCTGGATATTGAAAGATCCCCAAACCATTATAGTGGGGGTGGCTCTAGGAATCCAGGAACTATGTGGGCTTAGCAAAGGTCAACCTCAAAAGGCTGTATTTCCAAGCCCTGCAAGGGGAAGGAGAAGATAGATTACGTATTAAAAAAAATAAGGCAAATGACCTGAGGGAATGGGAGTACTGTCAACATTCATTTGCAATCCAGACACTTTAATATCTGCTCCATGTGCTTTATATTATTTTACTATCATTAAACTGCTAGCATGATTCTATGCTTACAAAAAATGACAAAGAGTATTGTGGGAGAGAGGAAAAGAGGGAAATACAGAGGTAAAAATGCAGTGGCAAATAGCCCTACAAAGATTCCTAGCAAATAAGGTAAGCTGCTTATAAGAAGCATGATTTGAACTTGAAGTATAGTGAATAGAACTGAGGCTTAAATTTAAATTAACCTTGCTGCCAGACAGAAAGTATTTCCTCCGGTAGAATTAGGCATGGCCAAGCAAAGAGCTATGTTGTTTATGCTATTATTGCTGGTTTTAAAAGTTCTGGTTTATCCATTTGTTTCAACATTCAAAAATGATAGCCTTAAAAGAAATATAAAATATCATTTTTGAATAGTCCTATAGGTGCAAAACACTCCTTAATTTCCAGGTAAGTATAACTTTGGCAATTTTCTCAATTTAAAGGAGAGCTGGAAATGTATAGAAGCCATACAGGAGATGATGATCTGCTTCTCTCTCTGGGAATTTTTCTCTTTGACGAAAAATGGACCAAATTATGAGGTGCTATTAATAGCCGCTGAGGACAATAACTTTGAATAAAATTCACAGGATGTACCTATAATGTCTTCATACTCAGTAATTTCTTACCAATTTCTCTTTTAATGGCTCAATACAATTCCATTGCTTTTGGCATTAAGAGGCTTCATTAACATATTTCTACTTTCATTGAATTCTAAAACTAAAAAGATAAGGTTGACTGGTACACAAGAAAAAAACATTTAGTGCATTTCAGCTCACCAGCCACTCAGTGTATAATTTTGTCCATGTTTAATACATCCTCACACCAAATTCTATTTTCAAAATCATGCATTTCAGTTGTTCTTTCCCATATTAAATAGGCTAGGCTACTTTAAAGTGGCAAAAAAAAAAAAAAAACGTGATTTTTTAAAAGTAGATGTCAAGTGACAGATTTAAATAATAATAAAAATAAATGGTTGGAATTTTCACTTACCCTTGAAGGATCAGGAAATTGGTGTTTTAATTCATTTAAATGGAATAAAAATACTCTAATCCATTAGGGAGTAGGTTGCTATGTAATTTGCTTACAGTGTTTGGCATTCACACACTCATTATTCAGTACATGATACTTTTTATAAAGATGTGTAAACTCTCTGGGCACAGGTCCAGTTTTTAAATCTAGTTTCTCTGAAACAAAGAAGTGCTTCAGGGCAGAAAGCTGTGAAAAATATAAGAAATGACTGAAGAGAGAGCCACCTATGGAGTGTTCGTGTGTTGCAGAGGATTTTCAAGGTAGAAGGCAATAGGCCATCCAACTGTTGTGAGGAGCTTCAGAGTTTAAACCATGAAAGGAGGAGGCTTCAGATAGAAACCAAATGGATTTAAAGTGGGAAGGCCACTGGAGAAGCCAGTTAGGAAACCAAGGGTTGGCCAGGGAAGGCCAATTATAGGTGTCCTGGGTCTGCACGGCTGCTGTGAACCTTATACAGATGACTGTGCCTTACTGCTCACCCTCTATTGATTAGGAACAACTGGATACCATGTGGAGCACTGTTGTAATCTCGTTGAATTTACATGTTTACCTCAGATGCTGTAGATAAGACTCAGAGTATCTGTTTCTTTGGCTCAAGCCACCTACACGGAGACGGAGGAGATGTGATTTGAACTCACATCTGATTCCTCGCAGGAATGAAATTTTCCTTCTAACTTTCTGGCATAAGTTACTCTTATTCATCAAAAAAATAAATTGTAAAATTATTTACAAAATTACTTAACAGTGCTTTTTCTTATGCCTCAGGTTAGCCACAACACAATTGTACTTGTTGTTTGTTTCTTTATCAATCTTATTAATTCTAATCCATGCTTCTTAGATTCAGGTTAGGTAACCTATAAAGTTATTTCTGGGACCTACAGGAACATGAAAACCTCAGTCCTCCATCCTTTGTAATCTTTAAAAATGCCAAAAAGATAATCTGTCCAAAAAAGTCTGACTATACTGCCTGATCCTTTGTCATTCCCATCTGTTTATGCTCTTGCTTTGCTCAACTTTCTCTTCCAAAATGGTCATAGCAATACCAATAAGGGTCATACAAATTGTTGTGTACACTTATGTTGAGCACATGGTATGTGCCCGAGTATCAATCATCTACTACCACAATAGCACCATGTAATGGCCGTCTCAAATCTTGGTGAGCTTTATCCTCTCACAACTAGATATGGATCAGCAGATTTAAACTCAGAGTAATTAAGCATCTCTGCTACCAGTCTATTTTTGACTCTTCACTGTGGGGTAAGCCCAGGTCCCTCTCATGTGTCTTCATTGTGGGTCCTAGCCTAAAGAGTAGGCATCTGCTCAAAGGCAGCAACCTTTTTTTTTCTTAACATTCATTTATTTTTGAGAGACAGAGAGAGATAGAGCATAAGCAGGGGAGGGGCAGAGAGAGAGGGAGATACATAATCTGAAGCAAGCTCCAGGCTCAGAGCTGTCAGCACAGAGCCCAACACGCTGCTTGAGCCCACAAACTGTGAGATCATGACCTGAGCCAATGTCAGACACTTAAGCTACTGAACCACCCAGGTGTCCCCAAAGGCAGCTCTTCTGATCGAGGCACAAGAGGGCAAGATGAATTATGAAAAAGCATCTCCAATCTCTGCTTGTGGCCTTTGGCCTTCTGCCAAAACAGGATAGAAGCCTACACTCAAATCCACATTCAAGTCTAGAGGAGAACACCCACCTCTAGAAAAATGAACTGCATATTCATACAGAAATACAGACATAGGAAAGGAACCCATGATTCCTTGGGTTTCCTGTTGGGACCCATGATTCAATCTCACAGAGAGCAATAATGTGAATTTGTCACATCAAGCTAATTCTACCAGCCTAGCAAAGTTGGAATTAATTTTCCAATACTCCCTAAAAGGAAACTGAGATAGAAAGTTTTTTTAAATGCATGCAATCTGACAGCTATTAAAGTGGCAAATGTGAGATACAAACTTAAGTCTGCCTGATTCCAAAGCTCTGTTGCTCTTCTCTAATCATGACATCTCTCAAAACAGAAGAGAGTGAATGCAAATATTTCTATGAAACTTCACATTTTATGAAACAGTTACACATCCATTGTCGTGTTGCTGTGGCTGTCAGAAAATTTGGACCTTTTCAGGATCTGTTATTCACCCTTCTTTCTGTCATTATCCACCTGCTGGTGATTACCATCCATAGTAGGTCGGTCACTTAGCTCTCTCCAAAATTAACTATACACACAAACCGCTTTTTGCTACTTTTCACTGAGCTAATCCTTAAGTTGAACACAAAAATTAAAGAAATGAACACAAAAATTAAAGAAATGTGTTTAGAAAAATTAGGTTACCATCTGGTATCAACGCAGACCATGCTGTCTTACTTCTCAAACTTACTTAAGTTGCTTTTGATTTTGTTTTAATATATATTGAAGGCCTACTATGTGTCAGCCATATCATACTATCATAGTTTGGCTGATAATAGCACAAGAAAGCATTTGCTCTTAATTCCATGTTACAAATAAGGAAATGGAGTCTACACAATTAAGTAACATGGTCAACTCTCTAGTGTGATTAAACTTCTAGTAACCTATGTTCTCTTTACCTGTAATTCTTATAAATTACCCCACCTCCACCTGCCCCCCAGGCTGTATGATGCTTAAGTACTGTCACAGAACTTTTACAGACACAATTAAGTCCTTCCAGAAAGACATTTCCTGAACAGATGTATCTTCACACAATAAATGAAGAGGGAAAAGAACGAGATTACCTTAATTTGAAAGATGATAACATTTACAAAAGATGAAAATTATCCAAATAAAAATAGTTGAGATTTTAAGATTGAAATGCCATCAAATACAATAAGTATTTGTAAATATGATTTTAAAATATTTTTTCTTTGACATAAAGAAGGATCTGAACTTCCAGTTTAAAACTATGTGTGTAATTTTTTAAAAAAAGCTACTACCGAATAATTGACACCAGAATATTTCTTGGTTAGGTTAATTTCAAAAGTATAGAACTATTGAAGTGCCTGACCAAAGGAACATTAAAACAGGACCAACATGTTGTATGGAAGTGTTGAGTCACTATATTGAAGACCTGGAACTGGAACACTGTATATTATATATTAACATATACTCCATGTTAACTAACTGGAATTTAAGAAACTTAAAACATTAAAAAGTATATATGTCTTTGAGGTGCCTGGGCGGGCTCAGTCCATCAAGCGTCTGACTCTTGATTTCAGCTCAGGTCAGGATCTCACATTTTGTGGGTTCCAGCCCCATGTTGGGCTCTAGGCTGATAGTGTGGAGCCTGGTGGGGATTTCTTGTCTCCTTCTTTCTCTGCCCCTCTCCCACTCACACATGCCCACACACATTCTCTCTTCTCTCAAACTAAATAAACTTAAAAAAAAGATAGATAGATGAATAGATAGATGATAGATAGATAGATGTTAAAATAAGACACTAATCTCTAAAAAAATAAAATATGACCAACAGCAAGGTGGTGGGGGATACTCTTGTTTCTCTTCAGATCATATAAATCTTTCTCCTTTTACTAAAGATTTCTGTGGAGAGGAGCAAGATGGTGGGAGACAAGTGAGAGAAGTATTTTCCTTTTCTGTCATAGGAAACTTATACTATGTAAAATTGAAATCCATGATAAGAAAAGGCACAATGATTCTAAACTTTTAGCAGTCCTTCTAATCTTTTTATCTTGAACTGAGAGAGAACTGCTAGAGATGACTATTTACTGTGATAAAGAACTATTTATTCAAAATGCAGTAACTCTTTCTGCTTCATTTTACTTTCTTTTAATAAACTTAAATAAAGCCAAAATTTTAAATTATACTTAAAATAATATATCATGTCCAATTTCATAAAATTATCTTCATCTGTCTAGACATATGCATACGGAGATATCAGTATAATATTTCCCTAGTAGTAACCTTAGGTGGTTTTTTTTTTGTTAATGGAATTTATGCTAATGTTTTTCATTTTTCTGTTTAATATTCTAATGAGCATGATCATTTTTATAAAAACCAAAAGAATAACTATTTTTAAAGAATTGTGTGTACAGATATTCAAAGAGTCATTTTCCAACTTCCTAACAAAATACTAACAAAATCATGTAGTTTATTTGATTCAACAAATATTGACTGAACACTTAATATATGCAATGAACTATGCTATAGACTGAAAACACCAAAATGAACAAATTCCTACACTGGAGGAGACAGAAATGCAGTAATAAGAATAATTTTAGTGTTATATGTTCTCAGATACAAAAAAGGAGTAGTTCCCCAAGTCTGAGAGCCTTTGATCAGGCCTCTAGCAATGAGTAACTACTGAGCTGAGCTTTGAAGAATAGTTAGGAGTTTGGGGAGTAAAAAAGAAGAACAGAAAAGAAAGAAAAAGGAGTAGGAGGACATGGAAGAAGAAGAGGAGGAAACAGAGGAGGACGAAAATCATTCCAGGCAGATCGAATAGCATGAGTCAGATCATAGAGATTTGAAAAAAAGGTATGCAAATTATGAACCTGCTAAAGATATGACAGAACAGGTTAATAAGATATAAATATAACGGGGGTGAGCTTCTAGAGCCAAGATAAGAGGCTGCATGATTAATGCAATCTTCTTGCTAAGAGAAAGCTAAAGAGACTCAGAACTCCAGGGCAACAAAAAACTGGAGAAGACTACCAGTCAACAACTATTTCTTGAGTAAGCTCAGGGCCCTATCACCTCTTTCCGTCCCTACCTCTGTTCCCGGGAGTCCCAGAGCCTATAAGCTCCATCCTGTGTCATTGCCAAGTCAGCCCCATCAGCCCACCTCCTGAACAGGATGTGTTAGCCTCTCAGTTGCACCACTGCAGATTGGGCAGGTGATGAGCCCTGCACCATGTGCACAGGAACTAGGGTCAGTTGCTTTTGAATCATAGCCTTCACTTAGCATCCAAACTGCTGGGCTTCTGCCTCCTTTTTTCTGCTTTTGATTCTCCAACTCACAGTGTGAAAACCTTCCTCTAAACTTAGCACCCATAGTTGAGGTACTCACACCCTAACCAACTCTTTCCAGGCTCCAATCTCAGAGGGACAAAGTAGGTTCCCACTTTCCATTGCAATTTGCTAGTTTTCTCCAATTCTGAACAAACCTATACTGCCATCTGCCTGGGGCTGAGTACTTTTGTTTGTCTAGCACTGCTGTGGCCAAGTCCGAGTCCCCACATTGGACCTCCCTAGGTATTCAGACATGCCATGATCAAGAAGACTACTGCACTTTCTGATGAATTCTGTAGCTGGGTCAGGTCATTTGAGGTTCAAACTTCTCATTGCAAGTGTGCTTTGCAGCCACCCTGAACTTAGGACATACCCTGAGAGGGAAAGCTCTAACCAGAAAATCTCAGTATCAAAGAAAGTCATCAAGGTCAGCTTTCAGATCTGGCTTTGTGCATAAGATTAGGGCTGAGAAGACACTTCTGTAGAACAGTCAGGTGTTAGACAAACTGTAGTGTCTTAAGGCTTATATCAGTTCCTTAAAATCACTAATAGTATCGTTTACTAAGAGAGTGAAGTCAATGTCTGTAATGTTATGTTTTGATTTGTTTCCTTTTTTATCATTTCACTACTTCTGCATTATACAAAGATGTTCCTTCCCATGCAATCTGAGCAGTGACCAGCGTGTCTTACCGAGATTCACGTTGACAAAGCATCTTCCTGGTTTTCGTCACAATTATATTTTTATAATTCTGTAGAGGGATATATATATATATATTCATGCATTGTTAATAGCTACTGTGAAATAGCTATGAAAAAAGGAATTGTACCTTTTTAGAAACATACTTTGATTACCCTCTTGAGAACAGAAAATGATAACCTGACGATTTCGCCTTTAGAGTCTAAGACCAAAAACATTAATAGGTAAATTGTTCTGGGTGGAAAAGAACATGAACTTGAGGATAGGCGAGCAAAAAAGGATAAAGGAAGGAAGGGAGGGAGGGTGGGGCAACATGGAGGAAGTGAAATCTTGGGCTATGGAGCAGCTGAACACTCGTAAGAATAAGAGAACTGACATCAGCCTTCTGGTTGTTCGCCTCTCTGTCCTGTCAGTTTTTGCATTTCCTCCAAATCTTCAGTCAAGTTTTCCACACATACCAATGTGCTCGGTGAGTGCTTTTATGATTTGTTTTGTTTCATTTTATGAAAATTAAGAGGGAAAGGTGAATTCCAAACCCAGAACAATGTGAAACAGAATAGAGGCAAGCGAGTAGGATAAACAACTTAGTTGAGCTGATTTCTTTCACCAGCCACATGTGAGCCTGAAAAAAAAAAATCACCTCCCTTCCCCCTCCATTATCTACAAACTCAAAAATATACATAGCTCTGTGGCATTTTAATAAGACATCATAGGCCTTTAATAATAAGATTACTTTCTTAAGGTTGATAATTCCCAAAGAAAAGGGAAGACATAAGGATCCCTAAGGCCAAACTACATTCATCCTTGATTCTCATTTAATACTGTATATTATGTAAATAACTAAGACTGAAGATCTTTAAGAAAGAAAGGACAGGGGCACCTGGGTGGCTAGTCAGTTGAACATCCGACTTCAGCTCAGGTCATGATTTCACAGTTCTTGGGTTCGAGCCCTGTGTCAGGCTCCGTGCTGACAGCTCAGAGCCTGGAGTCTGCTTCAGATTCTGTGTCTCCTTCTCTCTCTGCCCCTCCCCCACTCACACTCTGTCTCTGTCTCTCTCACAAATAAATAAACCTTTTTTAAAAAGAAAAAGAAAGGACAATGTTTCCAAGGATAACAGTGAACCAGCTGCACACTTCAGGGCACAGGAAAGGGCAGGGTATGGAATCCTGACACCAGGGGCCTTTAGCTAGAAATCAAAGAATTGGAGATGGCAAAGATGTTTGGATATGAAAAAGGGAGGTGGAAGAGCCTGGTATCTCTGTATAAGGTGACCTGGAATTAAAACTGGGGAACTTCCTAGGGGCTACCTCACATCCTCAAGGTGCATGTCAAACGGATAGTGGCGTGTTACTCAGATGTGTTTGAGTCCTTCCAGAATAATTCTGCCTTCTCCAGTGGTCTTCCCAATTGCAAGGCTGGTTTTTCTTTAAGTGTTAAAAAATATGAATAAGTAAAATAGATTCCTCTTCCCTCCAAAAAAATAAATCACTGATTGTTTGATTCAAACTCCTGCTTAATATGCATAGGCTTTGTCTGTATGTTTCTGACAGCGTGAAGATAAAAGGCTCCCACAAGGAATCCAACTATCTTTATGCAGTGAGCCCCTCTAGGATGCAGCAGACGAGTGGAGGAGACAGTACTTTTTGCTCTTTATTTCCTGCCCAGTGCCCTCAGGCTTGTCTCCCTGGGACCCCAAGAAATTCATGTCTCAAAAACTCTGAGGCATTACCCAGTTCCAGCCAACCAGAACTCATCCAAGAGGCTCCAAGTGTGTGTTTGCAGGGAAGGTTCTGAGGCAAGGATATTTTAAAACAGTCAGACTCAGCTCTGGTCAGCACTATCCAAGGAGGATTTCTGAAGTTGGGATTTTTGGCTTTCATTCTTTTAAAATACAGTTTCCCTGGGCTTCTACCAAACACTGCGACAGATAACCTAGGGGTAGGGTCTAGGAATCTGGAACTATAAACGTTCCCCATATGATGCCAAATATATCTAGACTTGGAAATCTTATCTTAGAACATTCTTAGCTATTGACTTTTAACAAGAGTCCCAGGAAATAACCCAAATCCCAATGGTGATTCTGTAGTTTCAAATCTCACATAGAATTATCTCCCTTCTGCCTTGATCCAATCAAAGAGACATTTCTGTAATAACCACTGGGTTTCCCAGTGGGGACTTAAAATAAATACATACTTAACTGTTCAATAAATGTATAAAGTTCATTTCATGATGTGGGTATAGTCATTTTCAAATTATCTATTTATGGTCTTAATAAAAGCTCAGAAGAGCAAATCCTGAGTTACTCTTTCAATCATGATCTTAGTGCCTAGAGGGAACACAGGAGAAAGAAGCACAGGCAGAGGATCGTCTTGTCTGGAAATGTGAGAGATTAGAGTTTGTGCTGGTCAGAATACACTCATTTATGCGCCTGCAACCACTCCTAGAATCAGAACAAATTAAAACGGAAAGCAGTTGTTTCTCCCTTTTGACCACCATGGGTCAGTGGGGTCTCTGGTTTTCACAGTGACTTGGAGACAAAGACTAAGCGAGTCATCTTGAACATCGCCAGCTTTTATCTGAGAGGGGGAAATTCTGGAGAATCTCATGCCAGCAACTACCTTACACTGTCAACTCATTAGCTAAACTAGTTATGTGGCCCATTGTACCACAGGGGAGCCAGAAAATAACAATCCTAACAGTTTTTCGGAAGGGTGAAGAACCAGAATGTTTGGCAAATGGTAACAACACTAAGCAGTTATTCTTCACGTCCTTAAAATACTCTGTGCTTTACACCATGACTGTTGCATCAGAACAGCCTGAACCAAGTATGTCCTTTTATCGCTTAGTGTTTTTTTCACAAGTTTCTTAATTCTCTGAGTCTGAATGGCTTCATCCATTAAATGAGGATAATAAAATACCAGCCTCCCAGGCTTGTTGTAAGAATTAAATAAGGTAAAAAAAAAAATGCAAAGCATTCTTCACACAAAGCACACTGAATGTTTGCAGATCCTGTTTGCAGACGTTGTTACTCTAAACAGGAGGAAATGGTTTTGTATAGCATGAAGTGGGTCTTAGCGGACACTGTTCGGGTCTTGCATAGCAGAAGTTGGATTGGACATGGAGAAGAATGTTTTGTCAGAGAGCGAAAATGAGACCCCCTAAAAGGCTTCTTATGAGGATGTCTCAAGACGCTTTCCACAGGGATCTCTAGGAAGTGAAAAGTAAACTACCTTTTGGAAGACCTACAAGCAAGGGAATGATCACCTGATTTCCCTTTTAGATGATAAAGCTGTTATAATTCATATAGTTTTCTATTTTAGGATTTCATGGTTCTCTTCTTTTTTTTAATTTTTTTCAATGTTTTATTTATTTTTGAGACAGAGAGAGACAGAGCATGAGAGGGGAGGGACAGAGAGAGAGGGAGACACAGAATCGGAAGCAGGCTCCAGGCTCTGAGCTGTAAGCACAGAGTCCAATGCATGGGGCTCAACCCAGGAACATGAGATCATGACCTGAGCTGAAGTCAGAGGCTCAACTGACTGAGCCAACCAGGTGCCCCATTCATGGTTCTCTTCTAAATTCCTCAATTTTCTCTTATCATTTACCCTCCCTCCTTCTGTAACAGATCTTTCAGTGCTTTCCTGTGCAGGGAGTCTTCACAGACATTGCCTCAGTGTGGCAGTAGCTAAACCTCCTCACAGAGTCTAACCCAGTCAAGAAACAAATTCCTAATTGTCTATATTTACTCCTTCAAGGAAGGAATGCCCCTTACTCATCTCTATACCTACGATTCTATGCTGAGCTAGCCTCAGAGCAGGTGCCCAGGTGTTTGAACAAATGAATAAATGAAAGTGGTTGAGTATTTTTACTTAAAAATTTTTTTGTTCTTTCAGCCTCCAATAAGGGCAAAACCCATCAATTTTAATTAAATAAAACATTAGATTGAGAGCAATTAAGACACTAAAAATATAGTCACTGATTTGACAGAAAAAATAGCCACCTCTTAGCTGTCACTTGAAGTCTATGTACCTTCTAAACCGTGTCTCTACCCTTCTGTCTCTACTCAAGCCAAATGTATCCCCTCTAGCATCTTCAAGTTACTTAACTAGGTCATCAGAACAACGGGATCACAAAAACTTGATTAACTTCTTGAATTGAATTTTCAATGCCTCACATGGATTGCTGATATATTACTTGGATTTCTTTTTCTGAAACTGAAGTCCTCCAGGTAAAATAGAATTGAAATCATGCTGTTATGACCATCAATCCCCCAGTCCCAGAGAAGTCACTTAAAAATGAGCACTGGACAGCCGCCTACAAAAAAGGCACAGGGGAAATGACAAACAATATGAATCAAAGGCAGAACAGATGGCCGGAGCAGCTGAGGCCTGACAGCCACACTCAGAATATAGTGTCCCTCTTCCCCATGTAGGCTGATGTCAGCTCATGTGACTCTGCCAAAAGAAGCAAATCAGAGTTTGCTGTGGCTCATAGAAGGTGGTGCAGACTAGCTGCCTTACAGAGATTTCTCCTTGAAGTATTTCATTTTCCTAACTACGTTAGCTGCACTGGGGGGCTGTGGATGCAAACTCCAACCCAGCTGCTTGTCCTTCCTTTCAAAATAAGTCAGAGTTAAAATTGAATACTAGTAATTAGGTATTTCTAAACATCTGGACACCTGGCTTTACATAGGATTTCATAGCTGGTTTCTCCAATAAGAATTTGAAAATTAGATTTATGCTTGGATTTTTTTCTCATAAAGGTAATACCCTGTCCGATAAAAATTTAGGATATTTTAATATGTATAAAAAATTTAAATTCAGTGATAAACAATACAAATAACTTGATTTATTTCTCTTTTTTTCCTGTGGTTGTCCATGTAAAGTCTTATAAACATTGTAGCCTTAAATGGTCTCATAAATACTCTTTGATTATGTCCAATAATTTTTTCACATTAGTTGTAGAGGTAGAATTACTGGGTCCAAGGATATGAACATATTTAAGATTTCTAATACATACTAACAAATGTCCTCCAGAAATTTGTAAAAATATTACAATTCAAAAGCATATTAAGATACATTCAGGTCACTGCCCCTTACCAGTTTCAAATATGATCCATATATATTATCTTTATCGATTTAATAGGGAACTAATAAGATGACATCACTCTAATTTTTCTATAACTGCTAATTTTGGACTTTATTATGCTACTTATCTGTTTAGTTTTTCCTTTAAAGCACATGTTCCTATATCTTTCTCTCCAACTGAGTTTTAATGTCTTCAGATCAGGGGCTTGATTGTTTTAGCATCATCTCTGGCACAATGTCATTCATGACACATGCATTTAACAAACATTATTAAATGAATTTTGTAGGCAAAGTTGATCTTAAATGATCAACAGCAAAGCCAGAGCAGGATTTCTGAATTCCCCCAATATACTGGAATATTTTATGTATATATAACTGTGGACATTATAAAATCTTTTGGCAAAAGTCCTTTGTTTTTTCATCTTTAAAATGAGAAAAATAATTTTAATGCCAGTTATAACACCGAAAAGTTGTGAAACCAAACCAGATAATGAAAAATGCTCACGAAAAAGTCAGAATATTCAGATAAATGTAATCATTGTATTTAAAATATAGGGTTAATAATTGTTAATATGTTTCTATTAAGGAAAGTTATTTGAAAATATTATTTCCAAGTTCTTTTTTTAAAGTTTATTTTGAAAGAGAGAGAGCACAAGTGGGGGAGGGACAGAGAGAGAGGAAGAGATAGAATCCCAAGCAGCCTCCATGCTGTCAGCCTAGAGCCCAACATGGGGCTCAAACCTATGAACTGTGAGATCATGAGCTAAGTGAAAATCAAGAGTCAGATGCTTAACTGACTGAGCTACCAAGGTGCCCCCATATAAATCCAATTTCAAGTTTTGTCTTCTGTCATCTATTATACACTTAATTTTTTTTTATTTTTCAACATTTATTTATGAGAGAGAGTGAGAGAAACAGAGGGTGAGTTGGAGCGGGGCACAGAGAGAGGGAGACAGAGTATCTGAAGCAGGGTCCAGGCTCTGAGCTCTCAGCACAGAGTCCAATACTGGGCTCAAACTCATGAACTTGGAGATCATGGCCTGAGCTGAAATCAGATGCTTAACTGACTGAGTCACCCAGGCGCCCCTATTATACTTTTTTAAACTCTAGAGTCTATATCTGTCCCCAAGTCTAATAACAAACTTCATAAAAGTAAAAAATATATAATCACTGTTATGTGTATGTTTGTGCTTTGTTATTAGTTATTTAATTTAAAAAATTAACATAATTTCCAAAAATAAATTCAAAATAATAGAAGGAGAATAAGAAATGAAGCCCAATATATAATTTGAAAAATATGAAGCCAAGGATATACAGAAATATGTACACCAAAAAGGTGTACAGTTATTAAAAGCGGGTTACTGGGACATCTGCATGGCTCAGTTAAACAACTGACTTCAGCTTGGGTCATGATCTCGTGGTTCATGAGTTCCAGCCACATATCAGGCTCTGTACTGACAGCTCAGAGCCTGGAGCCTGCTTCGGATTCTAGGTCTCACTTTCTCTCTGTCCCTACTCTGCTTGCTCTCTGTCTCTGTCTCTGTCTGTCTCTCTCTCTCAATAATAAATAAACATTTAAAAAAAAACTTTGGAAAAATAAAGTAGGTTGTTTTGAGCTTTAACTTGATTTCAGGGCTTTGTAGTAGACTACAAAGAATAGTGGAGAACCTGATTAGTTAAAATTTAAATTTGAAGGACAGAAGTTTCTCATGACAAGCAGTTGTTTTCTACCTCTATCAACTGCCACCTCAATTTCTTAGCACTTAAGTCTAAGAAATTTTTACCCAGGAATCTGATGCAAATGTGAAGTTGTATGTGAAGTTGTAGACAATATCCCTAATACCCAATTTACTTTAAATAAGCAATTTTCATCAGGCTATTTAATTCAACCTGAGCAGATAAAGCCAAAGAATAATTTCATAAATGCAATTCTATTAGGTACTAAAGAAGGTAGTCCAAGTAATCAGTTTTCCAACAAACTGGTTTGGTCTTCGAGTAAAATTCAGGCAATCTAAAGTACTTCAAAGCATTTTTCAAAATCCACTGGGCCTTTATTCCTCAAAGTCCAATTTAGAAAATTTGGATAGGCACCAGGAATTTGGGTTTTTTAAAAGCTCTCCAGAGAAGCCTAATATGCACCTCTATCTAAGAACCACAGCCTTAGAGAAATGAAAGGATTGCCTAGGCTTCAAGAATCCTTGGTGAATATTATCTTTCAAAATTAAAATTCTTTCTATCTGTATGAGCCCCACATCTTCAATTAATTCTTTTGTTAATGTTAATTTTGAGACAGAGAGCAAGTAAGAGAGGGGCAGACAAAGAATCCCAAGCAGGCTCCGCACTGTCAGAACAGAGCCCAACATGGGACTCAATCCCATGAGATCATGTCTTGAGACAATATCAGGAGTTGGAAACTCAACCAACTGCCCCTTTAATTAATTCTTAAAAGAAGGTTTTGTGGGATCACAAGGAATATGTAAGGTAGATCTATGGAGAGAGGAAGTTAGAGACTCAAATAGAAAAAGCAATAGAATAGACAGAAAAATGCTGTGACAGAAGAAATTTACCCACTGGACCTTCTGGCACCAAATTCTGTGAAATGAAAGGAGGTCAAGGGATCCAGGTACTCCAGTGAAAGCAGGGTTCATGAAAAGCTACCAAGACTGGGTGCTGGAGGAAGGCACCTCAGGAGATGATGTAAACTGGCACCCAATAATATGACTCACTTTGAGCAGAAGCTTCATCACTGGGACAACAGACTTGTCCAAAAAACGTGACTGTCCAAAATGCTGCTTCTTTCATCCTCAGTGTCTTTCCTAGAAGATAGGTCATGGACATCAAGTAACTTTGTGTCTAGGAATGTTTTTTAATCCTCTGTTCTGGACAAACTCTACCCCCAAACCCTAATCCTGCTCACAGAGGCACTAAGCCCCATGCTGTGTCAGGGTCTTTTCATAGGAAGATCTCAGTGGAAGTGACTTGGGGCTTAGACAAGACATAGAGGCTTCACTCTTTACCCCAGGACCTCTTGCACCATCTTTTCCTCTCTCTTTCCTTGACCCAGTTGTTCTTCAGTCATTTCCAGGCCAAAGGAGGAGCAGAACCAAAGTGGCAGGAGAAATGGAAAGATTAGAGATCAAGGTAGATGCTGTGTGACCTTGGAAAAGTCCTTTTATATCTTGTGTATCCTTATTCAGTGACCCATATATCCCTAATTCTGGTAATCTGCATTGAGAAAAAGTGTGTGTGTGTGTGTGTGTGGGTGGGTGTGTGTGTGTAATTATACCTTTTACTTGCTAATAGATTAACTTTTAAGTTTCTGTGCATTCAAATCGTAAATTTTCTATGTTGGCATATATTTCCCAGCAAAATTTAATAGGCCAAGACTCAAATAAAGTTTGCAGCTATCTCCATTTCTAATCTTATTTTATTTTCCAAACCATTAACAAATATCTTCTCATCAATTTCAGAAAGAATTCCCCTCATTCTATCTTTTCCATGTATGAGGAATGACAACCTATCATCTTTTTTCATCTCTTTAATTACATATGCAGATGTTGAGGATAACAACACTGTGACAAATATATGGTGAACTCTATCTGCTGGCAAGTAACAATATTTCTTTTCAAATTATGATAAATAAAGAGGAAGCTAAATGTGTACAGATAGTGTATCAAAATAATGGAGTGCTTTCTAATACTCATTTCTTATTTGCATGTGATGATTTAAACAAATATAAAATTCTGGCTTCAGATGCCAAGATATTCATAAAAGATACTTGTTTACAAATGCAACATTAACAGTTCATCAAAAGGCTGAAATAGGTGTCTGGTTGAACCTGCGTTTCCACATTTTGTAAGATCTCATATTTCTAGGTTCAAGCTGGAATGAAAACCGTGAATGGTGGTTTTTTATTTCCTTGCAAATTTTCACCTGCCCCCAGGGACTTACATCCTGTCTCTAGGGAAATCATGGTCCCCTCGATGGTATTAATGAGGTATTTGGGTCTTCACACTCTCCTCTCTTGCTGCTCTCTCTCTCTCTTCTAAACTCTGGCTTGAGGTACTTTCATTCTGTCTCTGACACACACACACTCCCTTCCAAAACCTGTTCTTGACAAAAGACAATGAAAATCTTTTAAAGGAGACTTCAAATATACGAATTAATTTCTTCAAATTATATGAACATGTATCAGTTAAGGCCTCCTGCAGGGACTTTCTACATTTAAGTTACGGCCGGGTCCCCTGTTTGGCTACAGACCACACCAAAGCTCTCAAAGCAGTGTGCTTTAGTGTGTTTGTCAGCAAGAATTTCAGAAAACAGAGAGCTCATCTCAAAACTTCAAAAACAGCACCCCAGCATCAGGTGTATTTCCACTGCATCAGGAGGAAAGTGTTGGCCCTAAGGAACATTTTGTGCAGCAGACATAAGATAAAATGTTTTCAAAACATTTTATGCAACTGCAAGTTGTGGCTTTTATATCTTTGTTGGACATGGTGAAGTGTGTTCTCTCTCTCCACAAATGCCTCTTAATAAGCCATTACAGGTCTAATTTTGGTCTCAGTTGTCCTTCCCCCTAGACCATCTGTTAGGAAGGCAGTGTAGGAAGCATGGACTGCAGACTATATTCGAGTGCTAGCTTTGCGTCTGACAAGCCAAGTGACCCTGGACCGCTTAGTTTTCTGGTGGCTTTCCTACTTTGCAGAATAGCCAAACAAGTGGCTATGAGGATTGGTGTTAGAGAGAGAAATACTGGTAATGAAATATCTTTGGGAAGAGGCAGTAAATCAAAAGTAGACAGAAGAGAAAGTCCCATTAGGAAAAAAGATGGCTCAAAAAGGAATACATCTCCTAAGTACATCTCCATATCCATGGAGAGAAAATGGCAAGAGGGATGTGAGAGATGCAACTTTTTCCATTAAAAAAATGATAAAATGATTCAGCTCATTAAAATGTATTATGCTCCAAATGCTTCAGATATTATGTTGGGTATTTCATTCAAATGAGGAAGAAAAATATGTATCTAACTAATTAATTCTGATGAACACAAAATGATAAATGATGCAGTCAGAGTATAAATGGAAGGCCATAAGAGGACAAGAGGGAGACATGTATTTTTCTGGGAGATAGTTTTGTGTGTTGGGAAATCTCAGCAAGTGTCCATGAAGGAGCTGACATGTGATAGACCTTGAGCAGAATTCTGATAGCTGAAAACAGGTGTAAGAGACAAGGATGAGACATTCCATGAAGAAAAAAAATCAGAAGCTGCAGAGGACACAGAGCTACATTACTCAGAGCCTTATACATGGGACAGATCAGTGGTTCTCAACCAGGATGATTGAGCCCCCCAACGAACATCCGTCAGAGTCTAGAGACATTTTTGATGTCAGTACTGGGTGGAGGAGGGGAGGGAGAACAAGGATGCTTCTGGCGTGTAGTAGGTGGAAGCCAGGGATATGTTAAACTTCTTATAGTGCATAGGGTAGTGCCCCACGACCAAGTATTACTCAGAACAAGACATCAATAGTGCTGAGGCTGGAGGTACCTGGGTCGCTCAGTCGGTTGAACATCCAACTTTGGCTCAGATCATGATCTCACAGTCCATGGGTTCAAGCCCCACATCAGGCTCTGTGCTGACAGCTCAGAGCCTGGAGCCTGCTTCAGATTCTGTGTCTCCCTCTCTCTCTCTGCCTCTCCCCTGCTCACTCTCTGTCTCTGTGTCTCACAATAAAATAAAGATGTAAAAACAATTTTAAAAAATAGTACCGAGGCTGAAAAAAAACCTTGCTGTAAATTATGGTTTGTAACCCAAGTGCAGGAGGCATCCTTAATATGTTTTGAACAAGGGATTTTAATAGATTATTTTGGCTGTTGCATGGGAAACTGACTAGAAGGGCAACATGACAGGATGAGGGAAGTTAGTTGGAGGCTACAGCAGTGGCCCTTGTGACAGACAATGGTGATTGGAACTCTGAGTGTAATAGTGGGGAATAGAGAAAAGTGGACTGACCCAGGCCATGACCTCAAGTCAAACAGCATGTGGCAGTGGATTTGAAGAGAGGGACAAGTAAAGAGGGGTGTGTATTTGCAGATTATGCAACAAAGTAGATGGACTGAATGAGAGACCTTCAGAAACATATACTGAAAATAAAAATTAATTCATTTGGGATATTTGAAGTTTGAAATTCATTTTAGACAGAATAGATTTCAAGCATCAGATAATATGGATCTGGGTTTTGGAAATAGATTTGGAGTGGGGATAGAAATTGGAAGGTTACAAACAGAATATTTAAAGGCTCTACAGAATGACATTAGGCATCAGGACAGAAAACAAGAGGCAGAAGTCACTGCTAGATGCGCAGCAACAAGCACAGAAGGGGATGGTTTCACGGAGGCCAAGAGTAGGTAACATTCCAAGAAGAAAGGAAGTGGCCACCTATCCCAGATGCGACTGAGAGCTAAGGAATAATACCAGGACTAAGAAGAGTCCATCAAATTTGACAACGTGGAGATTGTTGGTGGTATAAAAAGGGGAGCTGTAGTACAGAAGACAGATGGAGTGGGTTAAGAGTGTGCCAATGTGGGAAGGACTTCCTCTCCTTTCCCCCAGTCAAGGCCATGCCCCTCACCCTGCTGACTTCCTGTCCACTTTAGCACCTTTCCAACTCAGACCCTCTCGAGACTGCATCTCCAATAAAATGCTGCTACACAACAAAGAGTTTTGAGTTATCTATACACCATTTTTTCTCACCTTGTCAAATAAAAAAACATCTGGGCTTAGAAAGGAGACACTTTATTTAGAATTACTGCAAGAGGGAGAACCTGGGGCCACAAGATCTGCAAGCATCTCAAAGGTTAGTTAAAAGGGTTTTTCTTTTGTGGAAAAGAGCCAATAAGCCTCCAAAGAACTGGATGAAAAGGTAGCATGATGGAATATTTTACCCTGAAGCTAGCTTATTTTTCTGGAAGGGCCCTTAATGAAGAGCTACATGCTGCCTCAGCCTGAGGGCGGATAAAAGGTTTGAGAGCTAAGGGAAGGAAAGACTCTTATCCAAAGTGTGGTTAACAAGCATTTTGTTCTCATTAATCAGTGAAGACAAGCAGTTTAGCGAATCATTTATGAGACCAAGAATGGGAATTTGGAGGAGCTGTGCCTGGCTTTAGCATAGACAATAAATAAGGGGGCACTATGAATCTTATACAGGGAAGGATGATGTTTGCAGCAAACTCCTTTCTGGAGCACAACAGGGGTGGGGGGGATTTTTGTTAGCCTTTGATGTTTGCCAGAATCACAAAATTCAGGCAACATTCAGCCATGGCACCTTCCATATATAGTATATAGGTAACTCTCTCAAAAACTCTTTGTTGTAAGTATATAGGTAACTCTCTCAAAAACTCTTTGTTGTGAAGCATCATTTTAATGGAGGTACAATCCTGAGAGAGTCTGGGTTGAAAAGGTGCTAAATTGAGCAGAAAGTCAGCAGAGCATGAGGGGCATGGCCTTGATTGAGAAAAAGGGGAGAAATACTTCCCTATGATTACGCACTCAGATTGGGGTTGATGAGCAGAGGTGAGAATGAGCTGCAGAACAGATGAAGGCTAAGCTCTTTGGTGTCTGTTACTGTAGTTCAACAACAGTGGGAACGAATGATAGTATCTTGAGGAAAGCCAACCAGGGTCTGTACAATTATGGCAGCCAGGATTAGCAAGTAGGAGGGCACTAGGCCAGGTGCCACTGATACTTGGCTTAGTGACATCTGGAAATGTAGCCAGAGAGAAGGTCTATAGCGGGTTAGACCACAGAGAGGCTACTTCACCAAACACAGGCAAGAGACAGTGTGGACACTGAATCCCCTTCTGGGATGGCCATATTCACCAGGCTTCTGTTAATGATGTAGGAAGAGTCCAAGCCATAGTCATTGAGAAAAACAAAGGAAAATCTAATTACATTGTTTCTAAGCAAGCTTGAGGCCTTCATAGGCTTAAAAAATAATCCATGGTACACAAAAGAAGACACACACACACACACACACACACACACATGCACACACAGACATCTTGAGGCCTTGCTACATTTCTGCACCTGCAACCTTGTAAGCCTCCTCTTTTTTGGTCTGCTGCTACAAACACACATGGAATTCTATTGGTTACAACCAGTAGAGTCCTAAATCACACAAAATTACAACAGTCAAAAAACACTTATGCTCTGAACAACATTGCCTTAGTATACATAAAGTGAAATATGCCAGAAATATGAGAGGAAATTGGCAGAAACACTATTTTAACAGGAACTTTAATACTTACTGTTCTGCACTTGACTGATGAAGAAGAACAAATAAATAAGGATATATGTTCTGAATACTAAAAATAATAAGACTAAATTTGGGGAAACATATCATACTCTATATTCAGCACAAATCGTTCTTCTGTTCAGCATATTTTTGAGAGACTATTATATGTTGGAATTGTGCTAAGCAATAGGTTTTCTATGGGTCATAAATAAAGCTCCTTCACTCATGGAGTTTTCAGCCTGGTGGAAGAGATAGTCTTTGAACAAGTAACCAGTAACTATTCAATTACAAATTACAACTTGCCAGAAGGAGAAAGTGTGGTGTACAAGGAAAGAGAATATGGAGTGGGAGGGGTAGATTTCCTCTGGATCCGGTGGCTTTAGAAGGCCTTGCAGAAGAATGAGATCAGGGCCAGGAGATGGAGCCAACCAGGCACACACAGAGACCATTCCTGGTGGAAGGACACAATGTGCCATGAGCCTGTAAGGGGATAAAGCTTGGTGTGCTTAAGGATCAAACAAAGGCAGGTGCTTGTAGATAGGCCAGAGGAAAGGGGCTGGCTTTGCAGTGTGTCCAGGTGATGATTCTGTCTTAAGAGCAGATGCAAAGAGGGAACATTCAACATGTTAGGGGAGGGCTGCAAACTGGATTAATTCCTTTAAGTCACATGGCAGACAGTTGAAAGAGGATTGGAAGGGAGCAAGAATCAAAGCAGGCATGAAGGTGGTGATTCCGGTGGACCAAGAGATAATAGCTGCTTAAAGGGAGATGGAAGGAATGGAAGTTTCCACAAAGAGGCTGACATACAGTAACTTTTTAGTACATCAGACAAAGTTTGGTAGTAAATCAGATTTAAGTGACACTGGCAAGGGAAATATTACCAATGCTTCCCAGAAAAATAAACATTTTATTGAAGAATTTGTGGAACATTTACCAAATGTGTGTCATATATTCAGTCACTAAGGAAATCTCAGTAAATCTTCCAATCAGACATGCACAAGACATGATCTCCAACAATTCAATAAAATAGAAACAAAACTTTAAACAAAAATAAATGAACACATGGATATTAAAGGAGAAAATTAGTAATAAAATAAACAAAAACATTTACTGTCCTAAAACTTCTCAAGCCAATGAAGAAATCAACACTTAAATTACAGGTTATTAAACATGAATAACTCTATTTTCCAGTAAAAGCCATGTTCAGAGGCAATGTCAGAAACTTAAAATGTTTTGTTAGTAAGCTAACAACAAGGAAAATAAATTAAATTATGCCTTGAACTCAAATTAGAAAAAGAACAAAGTCCTAAAGAAAGCAAGAGAAAAGAATTAAGAAGAATACAAGCAGAAATACAAATACAAATCCCAGGGCGGGAAATGGTAGGATAAGTAAGTGAAGTGACTGTTCCTTCAAAAACAAAATCCCTCCCAAAATAGACAAAGGTCTAGAATGTCAAATAAAATAAAATAAATAGCCAAAACAAATACTCAAAATTATGATAAGAAATGATAGAACTACAACTTGATAGAACCCATTGCCTGAAGACAGAAAGTCCATGTAGGATGACCTTGATCATACGGAAATCTTTTTTATTTCTGTCAGCTCGTCCACAGTAGGGATTCCTGGCATTCATTTAAAGCGAGGTGGTCTCAGATTTGCAGGGATAACTTATACAGGGAATCTAGCATATTCATCACCATGTCCTTCTCTCTGGATGAAAATGGAGAAGGAAGGATGAGGTGATGCTGAGATTATGGGAGTTCTGAGTCATTCATCATTTTGGAGAAATACCTAAGGATCTTCTATGAGGCTAGACCCATTATCCTATTTTTATTTAATGTTTAATAAGTTGTAATATAGTTCTCACTATAGTCAGGCCTTATTCATTAACTCATTTGAACCTCACTGCTAGTCTATGAAGTAGGAAAATTCCTATCCCCATTCAACAGATGAGGAAGGTGTAAGAAGTCAAGCACATTGCTCAAAGCCACACAATGACAAGAGGTGGCCTAGGACTCAAGCCTGGGTAGTGTGACTCTAAACATGCTTTTGACCATTTCCCCCTGCGAGCTTTCATTAGATCTCAGCCATTTAGTTAAGTTCCACATCCACACTCTTTTTCAACATTAGGAGTTAAGGCTCTTCATAAGAATTATAAAGCTTATCCATCTCAGTGCAACTCTCAACAATAAGTCAATCATCAGCCCAATAATGTCCAAACTGGTGTACAACAGGACACTGCTTTAAGAGATATTGATAGATGTGTACTGAAAAAAAAAGGGTCAGATATGTGTTGAATGCATTCAAGAAATTCTACAGATTATGGTCTTACCCTTGGGTACCCAATGACTACTGCCTCCAGAAATGTAGTAAATAAAACTACGTAAATTTAGTATCTTATCCTAATTTATCTGAACATGGGACACTCTCCCCTCCCCAAATCAGAGCTCCTAATATTCCACTCACAAGCTGTACAATGAGCACCAGTCTGCAAATCAAATAGTACATTCTCAGCAGGGTAAAGTAAGAATTCCTACCCTCATTACCACTCTCATTTAACATTGATTTGTAAGTTCTAGTCAATGAAATAAAATGTAAAAAGATGGGTAAAGAAATAGAACTATTCGAAATACAAATTTTATTTCATTTTAATTTTGCTGGTATTGCAGTTTTTGCCTAGAAAATCCATGTGCATCCACTGAAAACTAATGGAACCCATAAGAGTTTAATAAGTTGTCCAGTTAAAACTAAGTGCATAATAAAGTAAAATGTCTCCCTATATGCTAGTAATAACCAGCTGTAAATCATCATGTGAAAAATAAATGGTCTGCTCACAATAAGGACATAAAACATTTAGGGCAAATGAGGAATGTGCAGGTACTATAAAAGCAAATGACCACTCTTTACTAAGAGACATCATCCTCACTCTGATAAACATCATGAAAGTTCACACTTACTGAATACTCACCGTGTGCAGGGTGTGTTAGTGCTGCTCCGTACTGCAGGTGTCATCTCAATTAATCTTCACAATACCCTACGAGGTAGACTCTATTGTCTCCATTTTACAAATGAGCAAACTAACATTTTGTGTCAGAAAGTATAAAAGAAATCTTGAATAAACTCTGAAGCACAGCATGTTCCTGAATGAAGTTATTGTAAGTAGTGATAATGTTAATTCTCCCTTGAATTAATGTACAGTTTTAATAAAATTCCAATCAAAACCCTAATAGAATCTTTTTAGCTTGTCATAGTAAATTTAAATTTTTATCTGGAAAATTAATGGCCAGATACAGCTGAAAATATTCTTGGGAGTAAGAAAACTAAAGGGTTTTTTTTTTTTCTCTAACAGGTATTGAACCAAGTCAAAAAGCTACTGGAAAGCTAACCCAGAAAGATAATAACTCAGACAAATGAGATGTTAGTGGGTGATAAAGGGGTTATTTCAAATCAGTGTGGAAATGATGTACTATTTAAGAAATTCTGGGTTAAAAGGCCTCATGTTCTGGAAGAGAAAGGAGCACAGATCACTAACCAGATGAATACACAGATGAATATATAGATCAACATATTCTGTCATCTGTCTTTAGACTGATTAGCTATCCTTGAAGAGGAACATTTTTCTGAAACACTGGCAGGATAAAATTATTCCAGATGTAATTATCCTTCTTGGTTTTCTTCCTGAGTTGAAGGAAGAGAAATATGTGGAAGTCTCAGGGTATTAAAACACATTTTCCCTCACCTTCTCCCCTTTTCCCAATGAGCACCGGAAGTTTATTGACTAAGTGATCATTCAGCACCATGCAAAACTTACCAAGAACACAAATGAGAACAATGGAGAACAATGGAAAACAGTATATAGGAACAAATTCTAAGAGAAGGTACAGCTCAGTGAGGGATGGATCAACAAAGGAGCCTCTATGTAATGGGGATTGGGAATGTGTAGGGCTTTTATGTGCAGAGGAGAAAGAGATGAGAGGAAGTATCTAGAAATGACGGGGGAGGATGTACGGCATAAATGAGGACAGGAAAACAGTATGAATCCAAGAGACTGAAACAGAAGGCCCACCTGGGAGGTGGGTAACGTGTACAGAGAAGAAAACAAACTTCAAAGTGAGTCAGAGCAGTGAGATGTGACAGGAGCCAGTGCAGATTTGGAAGCAGGGGAGGGACCCAGATAGCGAATGGCATTAAAAAGAGAGGCCTCTGGCCTGAGGAGGGAGAAGAGGAGGGGTAAAATGAAATCAAGGGACCTGACATGAAGGCTGATGCTGTAATCAGGGAGTGAAGTGACAGGGATAAAGCAAAAGCCCAATGATGGTGACAGAATGCAGCAGGCACCTTGAAGCAGCCATCGCCAAGACAGACTGGAGCCCTGCTGCAGGAATTGTAAACACCAGGGGTAGAATCAGATGCAGTACCGGGCTAGTATCCTGCAGAAATGAGATCTCCTTCCATCAGTGCCTCAGTCCCCAAAGAGGGAAGAAAAAAAAAAGAAAAAGAAAAAACACGGGTCACAAAAGCCTTCCCTCACCTGCACCTCAGTGTGATGCTTAACGGTTTCCAAGGATCTTAATCCAACCTCTACCTTTGAGGAGCTTAAAAGAACAAAATTTACATGTGTCCTATATTCCTAAGAAAGCCTTGGGCTTTCCTGTTTTCTACCACAATAAGAGGAAACTTGGAAAATGGAAGTAAGGTAGCTGAATTCTTTTGTCTGTTCTCACACTGAACACCGGAGCAGCTGTGAGCAAGTAACTTCTGAGTCGCAGCTTATTTGTACTGTTCCCTGACTTTCAGCAGTGTTGCAAAAAATTCAAGGAAAAACACATATATGTATCTTAAACCCGCCAACCTAGTGTCAGGTACATATAATATAATGAATTGTTTCTAACAATTATACACACAATGATGTTGAAGGTCGAGTCAGTGGTTCGCCAGACAGTTACACTCTCCTTCCCCTGCAGGCTCATTTATCACAACAGCCCCTCTCACCTCCACACACATATGATTGGTTTCTGTTACCTTAATGGAATGGAATGGAGAAGGTATCCTTTTATAAGTGAACGCCCTCTCTCCAAGTGTGGCAGTACCAACCACAACATTCTCCAGGACAGTTTGATAAAATCGTTTGCTGTAATTAGTTTTCCCAGGGGAAAAATGAATAAAAGACTCTCATCAGGTGTTAGGGCTCAGCGGCTTATCCAGCTGATTCAAATTCCATTATTTATTTTGTACATCTGGATGGTAAATGCAAGTATCTATAGCATCGGTTTCTTCAGGCTGTCTTCAAACAGGTTTAATAGAGGATTAGGGGGTTAAATAGGTTTCCAACTGTTAAAAGTAGTTTTCTCATTTTTCATGTTGACATTCTCAAAACCAATTTATCTTCTTGACCTTCTGGCTTGCTGCTCCCTCTGGAATGGAAGGCTGGCTCCAACCAGAAGGAAGAGACTAGATGCCACTCTGTGATCCCCAGAATACTGACCCACTTGAATACTTATTAAATACCTACTACATATGCAGAGCTGGGATAGGAACCAAAGAAAATTCAAAGACACAAGTGTTGTGATTTTGTTGGAAAAAGTACAAAGCTACACATGAAATACTGAGCTTCATTTATAAGAAACAAAGCAAGAGAAATCAAAATGTTTTGTAAGATATTGTGGGAGAAATAAGAATGTGGAAGCAAACCAAAGGTGTAGAATCATGAAAATCTAAAAGTGGTTCTCAACCCTGGCTCTCCATTTGAATCACTCAAGAAGTTCTTAATACTAGCAATACCCAGGCCATACTCCAAACCAATCATATCAGAATTTCCAGCAATGGTAATTTTCCATAAACATATTTTTTTAAATCTCCCAAGATGGCTCCAGTGTGCAGCCAAGATTGAGAACTACTAATATAGAGCAAAGATGAAAGGTTCCCTGAAGGTCTCGAGTTATGACCACAAAGTGAGGTGGGATGGGGGTGGAGGGAGTGGGGAACAACCCTGATTCTGAATATTAAATGCATTTTATTATTCTGACAGTGAAAAATCATTCCCTATAGAACAATAAGTACAGGTAGATTCTTTGGTTAAAAAGCCCTGCCAAAAACACCTGGCTTCCTGGTTACAGAGGAAGGCTGAAACCATGTCAACAAGCAGGTTTCTGATACAACACCCACTACTGGTTATGCGGCTATGGAACTTAACCATTCCCATTATTCCAAAACTTGTCTTCAGGGAGAGTTGCTGCTGGGAAGTCAGTACGTTGTAACCATCTGAACAGAAGCAAAGAAGAAATCTCATGTTAGTATGAATACATGCAGGAAAGGGGAGGTGTAAGGAATCATACTTCCCATGGTGGAAGATGCTTCATTATGAGACCAAGGAGAATCAGAGAAATGTTCTTACCACAGGAATTCATCTGCCTATCAATGACTCCCACCTTCCCCTCCCCACTAGCTAAAATTCTGCCACTAGGAGTATCCCTTTTCTCTTTATATACTCAGAGGGAAAGGCATAGATTGTTATAATCTATTGGCAATTTGCCAATATCTGATAAAGGCAATATGCTATGATTTAGCAATTCTGCTAAAATACACAAACAAGAAATAAACACAGCAGTGGTATTCTGGGTATATACTCTGTACTGTCTGTTATAGTGAAGAATGGAGGGGAGGGGTTTCCACTATTTGAGAATAGATAAGTAACACAGAGTATTTGCACATGGAATAATGGGTAGCACTTATAATAAATGACAGAGCAATAAATAGATAATATAGATAAATTTCAAAAATAAAATTTTGGATAAAAAAGTCAAGTACCAAAATAATACATACAATAGGTACTATTTAAGTTTTAAAAACACACAAAGCAATGCAATCTAAATGTTTATGACTTAATATGTACATAGAAAATGCATACAATTTATTTTCTAACGAAAGAGAGAAATGTAATTAAGCTGAATACAAAGGGAGCTCTAGTTATAATTTTAAGATTTTGGTTCTTAAGAAAAGTACTCTGCAGTAAATATGATAAAATGTTAAGCACTAGCACATCTGGAAGATGGGTATATACTTTACACATTTAATATTTATTAATAAATAAATAAGTGATTAGGGAAAATTTCTAATTTCCAGTCACTCAAGCCAGCAATCCAAAACTAACAAATATTTCCTATGTTCTGTTTGCTGCCAACTCATCTAACACGTTTCGTGCAGCACGTTAGATACACTTGTTAACTTGGCATTGTGGACACAATTGGATGGGTACTATTATGCACATTTCATAGTGAAAGAAAATTAAGCTCATGGAAGGCAAAGGACTTGTTTGGTGACCTAGACTATTAAAGGTATCTTCTGACTATTGCTTTTTCCAGAAAGTTCCTGAGAAGGCTGTTGCTGAGACATGTGGAATGCATTTTTACATAGAAACAATGTCACCAATGGTGAGGTTTCCAGGCAAACCCATTAACTCCTGGCTTAGAGAAAGGGGCAGTGACCATTGAGGAGCAGCACTCTTCAGGGCGTGGATGTACACAGTTTGATTTTATCACATATGGACAGGGAACTAGACACAACTAGACTCCCACTATGGGAGTCATTCTTTCTGAATTCACATTTAACTCTTCTGACCATTTACAAGAGAAAGTATTAGTTTAGTACATATGTGTTCTTAACACCTTGTAAAGCTTGCCAAATTATCTTTTTAATTAAGAGGGGTTGGGTCTCAGACTCCAAATTTCAGCAGGCAGCAGTGTCTAGCTTGATTAGCAATAAGGTTCTGTTTTTCAATGTTTATTTTTGTCATTACTTTCTGATTTTACCGAGATATACTGGTTTTCCATTATGGTAGCAAGTAGCTTTCCTTTTTTCTTTTTTTGGTCTGTCTCATTCACTGTGTGTGTGTGTGTGTGTGTGTGTGTGTGTGTGTGTGTAGAATTCATCTTTTTTAAATTTATTTAAATTTTAGTTAGTAAATATATTCTATTATTGGTTTCAGAAGTAGAATTCAATGATTCATTTCAGTTTTAAAAGTGTGTTAATTTAAAGGAAAATATTAATAGCACATAAGTAGTACATAGCTGTGGCAAAAATATTTAAGAACTACTTGGAGCTTAAACATCGCTGCCCTAAGAAACATCCATCCTCCTTCTTTGGCCTCTTCTTGGTTCCCTCTCTGTACTCTCATCCCTGAGTTGTCTCTCCCTTAATCCCGAGGACCTTCCAGCATATGGATGTTAAGGGATGGCAGTCTACCAATATTCAATTACTTGTCTCCTTTCCCTCCTTCTTGACCTCCAAATCCCCAGCTAAATCTCTCATTTCTTCAGTGGAGTTAGACTATTTCATAAATAGATGTGAAGTTAATCACTTACTAATTCACTTGTCTGTTTATTTAAATAAATAACTCTTGAGTCCCCTATAGAACTGTTGGGTACAATGATACAAGCTTAAACTTCCTGACAAATGACAAATGAAAAACTGATTAGTTAAATAATACTAGGTTGTATGTGCTATTAATAGGTGTTGAGCAAAGTGCTATGGTGGCTGGGTGGTGGAGGAGGGCAGTAGCTCTTTATTATGGGAAGGAAGAGAGTATAGATGTTACAAGGAGGCAGTATTTGAGATAAGTCATGAAAGAAGTTTGGCAAAGATTAAAGAAGGTAAGTTGAACAGTAGGCATAGATATGCAAAGTTTCAGAATTCTGCACTTTGAAAGGGATCAAGATATGTAAGAAATAAAGAGGAGTTCAATGTGCAAAGACACAGAAAATGAGTGGCAGGGAGCAGAAAGACTAAACATGAGACTTGAGTGCAGAGCCAGGCCATATGGAGAACTTCAGCCGTATTGCTTCTCAAGGCAAGCCCTTGCAAGTTTTTGAAGAAGTAAGTTGATCATCTGACCTGTGCTCTGGAAAGGTAACACCGTGGATCAGAAACATGAGTAATTGGAGATGGATGTACTGGTGAAATAGTTGGACTGTCTATGACTTTTCCAGAACATAGCTAGCTCTTCATGTGAGATCTAGGGAGCATTAGGGCTCATCCAGACCAAAAATGAGTTTTTTCTTCTCACTGATTTCCATGTGCTAAATCTATACTATGGTCAAAATCCTATTGGTACTACTATATCACAGGAACAACCTTCATAGCTGAAATTCATGAGATGGCTGCTGACAAGTTCTTCACCCATATGCTTTCTTGATTCATTATCCATTGTTCTCTGTCCAGCTCTGTGCCATGGAAACAGACCTCTACAAGTCTGTGTCACCTGGATTTCATCACACCCTGGCTTTCATTTGACTTTTGTCTGTAAGAGGCCCATCCAGGAGATCAGAGAGGAGGAAGAAAGAGGTTGGGTATTTATTCTCCTGACTCTCAAGACTGCCTGTGGCTTGGCAGCAGCTGCATTCGCCTCCATAAATCCATGGCTCTTGTTGAATGGCCCTTTTTCAGTGGCTATAACTCTCCATGATTCCAAGAATAGCTCCTTACCAGTCGTGCTAAAAATGTGCTTGGAACTTATAATCAGGAATTGTAAAATGTGTGAACATGTCATAATTGTCATGAAAGAAGTTTACACCACAGATCCTAGAATCAGAAGGCAATGCCCACCACACAGGGCCACATGGGGAAAGGACCAGGATAGATGAACAGGCAGAGGAAGGTGACGGCAGAACATGGCCCAGAACCTTTACTGGGGCTTTCACACAAAGTTGGGGCCAGGCAAGGTAGTCATGCTGAGTAAATTTACAATTGGAGAGTTTGAATAATTTTAACATGCTCTGGGCTATCAGGATGGTCCTTGGTTGTTTATTACCTGGCCCTGGTGGGGGATAGATTTAGGGGCTGGGGTTGGCTTAGTAAGTAAGAATTTGAGTTGATGGTTGTATACAAGCTCTGGATTGGTTTGTTTGCATATTAAAGGCAGAAGGGTCTTTTGCTATCTCTAGAAATTAGCCCTTTGGGGGTACAGTCTCTCCAGGATCAAGGCCCCAGATGTCAGAACACCAAGAATACAGAAAATAAGAAAATATAATCAATACACAAATGTCTCTTAAGGTCTATGGGTGGCACCAATTTCCCATTAGTACTTAGGTGTGTTACCATCCCCCCATCTCTTGGGGTTCCCTTAAACCTGCTCACACCTCTGTAAATAGTCCTTTAATGAAACTCCTGAGTCAGCCTTTCAGGTGGGCAGTCTGTCCCCATCCCCCACCCATCCACCCAGGATCCTGAGTGCTACAAATGCTAATGCTAATCTCCATTGCAGTTTCGGCCACATTGACACTATTATGTCACAAATATTTCTTAGATCATCAAATTCTTCTCATTACAATACTACTGGTTTTTGACATGCAGTAAATATTTTCATTTAAGATACTGATCCCATGTCAGTTTGTTAAAATTAGTTATGAAAAACACAATCAGCCATAACTGATTTTCTAGTATTTTCAGTGTAGTTAGTCCCTTGGTCTGATTTTTAAATACCCCAAGAGTCAACAATATAATAAAAACTAATGCTCTATGGTTAGAACTTTGAAGCCTTTTTTTTTTCCTTACTGGAAATTCTGTCAATTTTTTTTATTGATGGTTCATTGCATGGATTCCATGCAGAAAGGAGAATTATCATTTCCACTCTGCCTCATGCTAGGAGAGTGGGAGCCTTCAGGTAGAATGGAGCTTCTGAGAATCTCAGGGTCATGCCTTTCCCCTGCGTTTACCAAACTTGAACCTCACTAGATTGTTTTGTTTCCTCAGAGGGGCTAATCTCCCTTTCAGCTTTGAAATGAGGTATTTCCTCTGCTTAGAATACTCTTCATCCAAGTTTTTGATCCCCTCACTCAGTAACTTCTATCTATTCTTCAGTTCTTAACTGAAACATCATTTTCTGAGATAGGATTCCTGATTGAATCACAGGTCCTACTCAGAATGGTCTGTTCTTTTTCTGTTCTTTTCCTTCCTCACACTTCTCAGTTGTAACTGCAGTCTACTCATATAGTTATTTGAGTAACCGCTGTTTCTCTGATAAGAGCATGAGCTCCACAGGGCAGAAACCCTCATCTATTGTCCTACCACTGCTTCCATGGGCCCAACACAGGGGGGAAAAGCTGAGTTCCCAGTGAACAGAAAATGAATGAATGTTGGAGCATTAACACCTCCCTTCAAAGATGGTTCTCTGTTTTACCAGCTACAGGGCAATATTTATTTCAGGATAAAATGCTTTTGTTTAGAGATCTCTCCTTATACTGAAAATGTTTGAAGTATGTTAATCAAAGAGTATGACCTTGAGTGAGTTATTTAATTTCTCTGGACTCATTCTGGGAAATGTGATAATATCTGACTTCTTTCTATTTCTCATAAGATCATGGTAAAGGTCAAAAGTCATGATATACGCATAAGCACACAGTAAATATAATGGGATGAAGTAATTTTTTTAAATTATCTAGACAATGAACTCTACTATTTCTCTCCAGAACACAGCCTGCCATTCCTAGGAGCCCATGAGATGAATTTCCAAATCAAATACCTTCAGAATGTCAAAGGGCCTCCATCCTCCTGGGTTTATTTATTGATTCATTTACTAAGTATCTACTATGGGACAGTCAATGTGAGAAATATGGAAACTATCAGTTAAAGGGTCAGAGTCTTTGAGACTTTAAGAAGGAGCAGAGGTTAGTGCTCTAAAGTCCTCCAGGCTCTAGGCAGAGGGCAAAGTGGGCGTCTATATCAGCATATTCCTATGAGATATACATGAATAGAACTTTTAATGATGAAACTATTTGCAGAGTTATGGACAGGGTTAAGAACATCTACGAGGAATGTTAAGGGACCCAGGACTACCAACAGTTACCACTGTAGGCTTAGAGAGTCAAGGAGAGGAAACAATATTACTCCAACCCAATTGAGATCTAGATCCATGGAAAAAGGGCCAACTGACAAAAGCTATGGTTGTAGAAAAAGAAACTATAGTCAGAACTTCACTGCAGCAAGAAGGGAGCCAGAGGAATAAATACCCCAATGCCATTCTCTTCTTCTTGGATCGCCTCTCAGGCCTCCCGCTGACCAGCCCAAGTGACCACCAGAGAACAAGGGAATTGGATGATGATACCATTCATAGATGTTGGCATCTCAAGGGATAGAACAGAGCAGAGAAGTGCAGAGAATAATGGGGACAGAGGTAAATCACCAGCCCAGAACTTTCAGAAGAAAATTCTTGCCTCAACTTGGAGTGGTCAAAAAGGCCTCTGAGGAATATAAAACCATATCAGTTTCCTAGGGCTGCTAAAGCACCAACTGCATGCTTTAGAACAACAGAAATGTATTCTCTCAGAGGTCAGGAGGTTAAAAGTCTAAAATCAAGGTGCTGTCAGACCCATGCTTTCTCCAAAGGCTCTTAGACCTCTTCATAGCCTCATAGCTTCTGATGGTTACCTGCAATCTTCAGCATTCCTAGGTTTGCAGCATTCCAATCTCTGCCTCAGTTGTCACATGGTCTCCATTTCCATATGTGTATCTTCACATGGCCTTCTTATAAAACACAAGTCACTGAATTTAGGATTCACCCTAATCTGGTATGGTCTTAACAATCATTTCATGGCCCTATTTCCAAATAAGGTCACATTCTGAGATTCTAGGGGGACGTGAACTTTGGGAAGGACAGTATTCAACCCAGTACAGAGAACTTTTGAGCTAATTCTCAAAAGTTTATAGATACCCAGCAGGCATACTGGGATGGAAGACATGACCTTCTGACCACAGCCTGTGGGCAACCAGCAACCTTGTCCCCACTATAAAGTCCACTCTACACATTGTGAGCTTTGTGCTTATTCCAAAGATGTCGTAAATATCCATGGCCATAAGAGGATAGGAAGGTAGCAGTGGGTTCAGGGGCTGCTGGCTGGTGGGAGTTCTCAGTGCAGAAAGGTAGAAGAGCTTGATATCTTTGGGAATAGTTCATTGAAAGAGGTCTGAGTGTGAAATTGAACCTAAATGGAAATAATGTCGTGAAATCACTTTTACAAAAGATCATGAAGAGATGATCTTCACAGGAGTCAAACAAGGAGAGAGAGAGTCAGAAGATGGGATGCTAGTCTGAATAAGGCTAAAAAGATTGCCTTTCCCCACATCAGGTTCAGTCTAGGCAGTACAGTCTGCATCTGTCTGTGGGAATATAAGGAATAGTCTGGAGGACCGTCTGCCAGAATCTGCAGTGGGAGGCTCAGTTCTTAGAGGAGATGCAGAGTCTAAATGGAAGAAATATTTTGCTTTTAAAATGTTGAACTATAAGCTAACATGTAGCAACCAGAGAAAAGAAGTGCTACTGAGGACATTGAGAAAGCTGGCACATCTGAGAACTTGGTCAAGGATAATATCACTGGATCAAGGTGAGATCTCACCAAGCACAGAGAAAGGTATTGATGGTTCTCCCCAGATTTCCACTTTCTTATAATCAGCCTAAAAGCACAATGCAATAGGGACCAAACAATATTACATTTTTTAGACTGTATTTTTCTAGCAATGGTTTGATCAAAGGTAGGAGGTTGAACATAGCTCAGTGTATATAGTGTATTTGTTAGAATTACACGAAAATTCATTTCTTAGTATCTAGTATAGAATCACCATAGCAGAACACGACATTTAGCAAGAGTTTCCAAACTGTGTGCCTTAGAGAGTCGGCCATGCCTTGGGAGGCAGAAGAGAGTAGAAGGAAGTGTGCACATAAGATTGGGGTGAAGGGGAGGCTTCCGTGTTAGATTTTGTGTTAACAAACGACACTACAATGACACTTGTTTAGAGAGTGAATCACCAGAGGTGGTTCTACCACTACCACCTCTGCCACTAGAAATTTTGTAACGGTAGATGACTCACTTTAATTCTTTGTGCTGCTCACATTTCATTTAGAAAAGGGCAAGAATTAGACAGTTATGTTTGTAAATGTAACATCATTACCTGTAGATAAAGCATAACTATTAACATTAGCAGCAGCATCAACATCATCACCATCACCATCACTATTGACTCAATTTGGCATTTAAGGTTGATCTTTCTTTGGCTGCCCTTCCTAATTTCACTAATTTCATTTTCCATTACTTCCTTATCCAGACCTTTGGTTTCCATCCACATAACTAACGTTCATTCACATATCCACTTTCATATTTATTTGCTGGCTCATCTAAAGTTTGTCACTAGACTGTAGTATCCAGAACTTGCCTGTTTTGTTCACTGCTGCATAGCCGGTTTCATACTGCCAAGAACAGAGTAGATGCTAAGCAAATATTTGCTGAATAAATGAATAAACAAGTGAATCTCGTATGGTCTGGGAGTGGGTGATTTATGGCCAATTTCTAGGTTAGTGATCTTAGAAATCAAACCACAAGAAACTTAATTGAATTTCTGATGCTCTGAATGGCACTTTGATATCTTGGAAGGCCTTTGATCATCAAAATAAATAACCACAACTGCTGGCACTAATATTAAGGGGCTCCTAACTAGTTTCCCAATATCCAATTCTCCCCTCAGCCACTAGAGATGATCTCCTAAATGAAAAAGTTGGATTTGCCAGTCCCCTTCTAAACTCCTGTGTGCCTGGCACTTACTTACTTATTTATTAATTTATTTATTCCTCAAATATTCATTAGAAAAATGAAAGAAAAAGAAAAAAGGAAGGAAGGAAGAATTGTTTTTTAGAGTGTTAGAGATATGTGGATGACAGACTATCAGACTAACCAGCTTAGACAGTTTCATTGGCATAAAACTTTAGGAAAGAAACTGAAATGAAATGAGTACATCCAGACAAAGCCACATGATGTTAGCTCTGCTGACACATAGGTTAGCTGAGTTATAGCCCTGATTCCACAATGAAGGAGAGCACAGGAGGTATTTTTCATGAAGGACCATCACTTGTGGAGTTTTCAAAACTCTTGAATGTGAAGTAATTCATATGCCTGGCAGTCAGCTTACAGAGAAGTCTTCATGTTTTGCGATGGATGAATAAATGAATTAATGAATGCTGACTGTGGTGAGGAAAATGCAAACAGAGAATGAAGGGTTCATCAAAAGTAAATCAAAAGACAGACCTAAATATAGAAATCAAAAGGGCAAAGAAGTGAGAAATCATGGGGAAGGGAATAAAATAAAATGTGAAGCCAGAAATCCTCATTTTAGATGATTCACTCACCAGTGGAGTGACCTTGCATATATAGCTAAATTTGAAACTTGGTTTTCTCTTCTGCGTAATGGAGGTGATCCCATGTTCCTACCATGCACTCTCCTGTTCGTCTGAGGAAATGATGAAATAATGTATGTAAAAGTCCTTTGTAGATACTTATCATTTCACCTTTTTAATCACAGCTTTATTGAAATATCATTTACATATACAATTGGCCTATTTAAAGTACACAGTTTAGTAATTTTTAGTATACTCACAGTTATAATATGACTATCATCATGATTAATTTTAGAAGATTTTCATCACCCTGAAAAATCCCTATAACTATTAGCAGTCATCCTCTCATTCTCCCCCCCACCATCCCCAACACACATACATCCACCACCACCATTCCAGTCCTAGGCATCCACTAATCTACCTCTGTCTGTGGAGATTTTTTTCATTATGAACATTTCATATAAATGGGTTTATATAATATGTGGTCTTTTGTGACTGTCTTCTTTCACTTAGCATAGTTTCAAGGTTCATCCATGTTCAAGCATATATTAGTATTTCATTCATATCTAATTTATTACCTAATAGTTATCCTTCAAGCAATATATCACATTTTCTTTAGCCATTCATGAGTTGATGAGCATTTGGGTTGTTTGTGCTTTTTGCTGTTATGAAAAATGTTGCTATGAAATCTGTGTACAAGTTTTTGTGTGGACTTATGTTTTAATTTCTCTTGGGTGCATACCTAGGAATGCAATTGTTGGGTCATATGGTAACTCTGTGTGACATTTTGAAGAACTGTCCATTTCTTTTCCAAGCAGCCTCACCATTTTACAATTTTACATTCAGGGTAACTTTGGGGAACACCCAGGAGACCAGAGTGGGCAGTGGAGGAGTAGAATTTAAGAAAGTCCAATAACAGGGGTCAGATAATGTAGGCCACTGCAGGCCATTGGGATAATTTTATATAAATGGTAAATTTCAAGCTTTGAGGAGCAGCTTGAGGGTATCAGGTACTCAGGATATGTGTGTGGATGCTGGGAAGAGGGGAATGGAGCAGAAAGGGATAACAGAATGAGCATTGAGAAAGATATTTAAAGCTTTGGTTCACTTGGGGAACTTGGAAGTTACCAGACTGACAGCTACATTATATCTACAAAGAGAATGAGGTCCAAAGAGAAGAGAATTTTCCAAGGTTGCAAAGTTAGTAGCCAAACCAGGGCCAGAATGTGATCTAGTCTCTTTCCTCTCTCACTGCACTGAATGGGAGGTCAACCTTTTAGGGCAGGAGCAAACCAACAGGAAATCAAGAAGCAGCAGATAATCTTGGTGTCCATTCCATTGTTTTCAGTTGGAGAGAGGGTAGAATACCTCATGTTCCCCACATCTCCAAAAGGTGTTGGATTTTGTATTGGATTGGAGAGAGAGAGAGAGAGAGAGAAGAGTCGAAAAGGGAAAATAGGCAAAACACTGAGCCATCAATTACTTCCCTGTCTATAACTAATGGCTCTTGAGAAATCCACCTACTTCCTTGGGTTTCAGCTATTATCACCTTTAAACCACAGGATCCATTCTAAATGGAGACTACATCCAGCTCACAGATATACTTTGATTTCATTATGTTTGAAAACAATATAGAATATGTTCATATAAAATTTGAATTTCTGGATTTTCTTGAAAGATGTGAAGATCTTGCAGCCCTGGGCCAACTTGCTGCATGATACCAATTATCTATGTGGAGGGGTCACCACTCACCATATGCCATCATCCTTACTTTTGCAGGTCTTTACATTGTTCACCTTGCCCCAAGGGCTTCTCTACCATGATCTTACAATTTGCCAACTCGAAAGTTCTGTGAATTTGTGATGTTCTGATTCTCAACATGGTCTTGGCAAATACTTCTCAAATAAGGTTGACCCACATGTCTGTCCCTCAGAATATCTCCTCCTTTGTATTGATTCAGGCTCAGCTGGTTTCTCCATTTTCCTGTTGTTTTTGCACACCTCCTCTTCCTGAAGCCCTGGCTACTAGGTTGCAGCAGTGCTATTCCTTTATCCATCATTTGAACATGCCCTCTTTCTCCTAAGCTAAACGGCTTGGCTTCTGGATTCTGCCTAGCATAGTTTGGGAGAGAGGAAGTGAGAGACCCAGCTTCCCTGCCTCCTTCCAAGAACAAATCCCTCTCTGCTCCTTCTTAAACCTTCATTCCACAAACTCCAGGGTAGTAAATGAGTCAGAAACAAATGGTGGCCACGGTATATCTAAAGAAAAGAAGCCAGTGTTGACACAAGCTGCTCAGCCTGCTAAAGGGTCCTGCAATGGTGAAGAGCAAGTAAACAGGGAATGCGTCCTAGTACAAATAGAGGATGGTGTCATCTGAAAGAGCCCCAGGAACAGCCCTGTCGAGGGTGTGGCTGGAGGAAAATGAGACAACTTAAGAGCAGGAAGACAGGGGACGGTGATGCTGAAGTCATGAATAAAGTCCCAAAAGCATTATCAATTTTTACAAGTCTGGGAAATTGTGAGTCTTAAGAACATTCATCCAAAGACAGGAAAGCAAAAATACATCAAGAGTGCCAGGCTGAAGCAGTTATCACAGTAAGAGAAAATAAGGTAACTGAGTTGAGTCTAGGATGATTAATCGATTATGAGAAACAAATCTCATAAGTGTTTTGGGGGGCCACCTAGAAAACAAGTTGAGCTTAAAATGAAAGCCCTTAGAATTACAGCCCCTTCTATGGGACATTGAAAGACGAAGCTGGCTAATGGTCTAATCTTCAAAAAGCTCAAACCCAAATACAAGAGGTTTAGTTAGGCAGCCTCAGTGCCTTTTTGGGACTCGGTATATGGGCAGGTTTGGAGCCTACTTGCACTTCTGTGTCTTTGATCATTAGGCACAGAGTATCCAAGACTAGAATTTGTGTAGACCCAACTTGCTACAGCTGCTAACATTAGGGTCAGGTTATGTTTGTTTTGCTTTGGGGGCTTAGTGGAATCCTCTTCAGGTGATCTTTATGGCAGCCAAATGGAGCTAGGGAAGACTGGGACTCCCATCTAGTAGTTCACTGAAGTTCTAAATAAAAATTTGTAAAGGGAAGGCTACTGCTAAGCTATAACATTCTAGTGATAGATATTGAGAGTCTGAGTCTCCCCAGGCCAGGTACAGAGAGAGGCCTTAAATGACAACCATGAACTCTCCAGGTCCCTCTGCTTATGAGGGCTGGTCACTATGTGTGCCTGACAAGCACACTGCACCAGGGAACTGGAAGCAGAGTAGTGAATTCCAGTGAGCTGGAAGAATGTTGTTTTCTATCCTAAAACTCTTCTTAGGATCCTTCCTACCCTCTGTGAGAAGCAGACATGAGCTCTGTGCCACCACGCCTCACCACTTCTCAGGGATAAAGCCATTCATAGGTGAACAGAATCAAGGTGTAATTCCCTCTTGCTTCACTTGGAAAGCTATGAATGCTTCTTATTTGACAAAAGAATGCCAAGTAAGAAAAAGATTCAAGGAAGAGGAAAGTTGAGTGAGAGCGAATTTAATCTAACAGACACTTACTAGATGCCCTTTAGGTACCAGGCCCTGTTAGGAACTGAGGTTACAAAGGTGAATGGGATATGGACCCCTGCTCTCAAGGATCTTGCAAAATGTCAAGACAGACCAATGCATGCACATAGAATGGCAATTCACTATGATAAGGACTAAAAGAGAGATAGGACTTAGTTCTTTCAGGGCAGCAAGGATTGGGGTGGAGTGAACCTTGTTGAGGAGAAGATGAATGGAGAGAAGACTTCATAGAGAAAGCACCATTTGAATTAACCCTTAAAACAGAAATATAAGCCTGTCTGGGGAGGAGGGAAAAAGAGGAAGATGAAGCATTCCAAATAGAGAGAACAGAGGTGTGAAAACAAAGAAACAGAGGTATGAAAACAGTTCTGCATTACTTGGATACCGTGGCTAAGCCCCAGCTCACCATGAATTCTGTGACTTCTTAAACTTAACATGTTTCTAAATTAATTTGCTATACATTCTTCCTCAAAACTGTTCTTTCCATTGTGCTCTCCTCATGAATGGTAATCCTCCAATTGCCTAACAGGAACATGGTTTACCTTTATATCACTTTTATATGTATACCTAAGATATATGATCTTTACCTTATTTATATCTATCAAATCTTCTCCTCCTTTCTATAGTCTCTATTGTTGTGAATTCAGCTCTGAATCTCATCATTCCTTGTGTGAATTCCTCCATCCGCTTTCTAACTAACCTGTGCCCAGAGTCTTTGCCATATCCAGTCTGCCCTCCACATAGAAGTCTGAATGAACTTTCTCAGATAAAAACCTAGTATATTACCCCTTGACTTAAAATTCTTCTAGGCCCGACCTTACTTTTTAGCAGAAGTAGCCATTTGACTCCTCCTTATAAGTAGAGCCTCTTTTTTCCCATCTCCTTCTAAATGGAACAAAATTGCTGGAACTTTAAGGTCCAGAGCTCTTCACACTGTGATGCCTCCAACTGGAACGCCTTCCGTGCTTCATCATCCAGACGGCTCTTAGCTCTTCTTCAAACAGCAGCTCAGATTTCTCCATCTTTAGGAACACATTCCTAAAACTCCAGCCTGTGTTGGATGCCTTTAGTACTTGGCCACATTGTGCTATAATCAGTACCTTCATTACTTGACCATCTTCCCCACAAGAATAGACAATAGACATTACAGGTCCAATAATTTACCAAACGAGGTGTCCTCTGTACCTGGCACAGTACCTGGGTATATAGGGCATAATTGTTGAATGAATGAATAAATAAATTGTTTGAATAAATGAATGGCTCAATCACCCCATCATCAGTCAATCTACTACTCCCCAAGGCCTCAAGCCTGAACTTGAATTCTCTATTAGTGGAAACTTATTCTGGGACCTTTATAAGGCACCTAAGAGAGCCAGCTGAATCAAATACAATCAAATTACTAATCAATTTATTCACTTCTCTGTTCTCTAAAATTAGGAGCATGGGAATGAATATGTATGAACACGTGTAATTATAGACACTTATTCACATAAATTATCTAGCAGGGCTCCTGGTATTATGCTCATAGGAGCAAGATGTTTATTTTCACCTATCTTCACTGTACAGCTTCCTCTGAAGCACCATACTCTAAAAGCAAAGTGGCTAAAGACTCTCCCCACTTTTTTTTAAGTAGTTTTTTTTTTATTAAATTTATTTTTGAGAGACAGAGAGAGACAGTGTGAGCAGGGGAGGGTCAGGGAGAGAGGGAGGCACAGAATCTGAAGCAGGCTCCAGGCTCTGAGCTAGCTGTCAGCACAGAGCCCGATGCGGGGCTCGAACCCACGAACCGCGAGATCATGGCCTGAGCCGAAGCCGGATGCTCAACCGACTGAGCCACCCAGGCGCCCCTCTCCCCACTTTTATGACTTATTCATTGCCTGTTTTTTGATACTCTGCTCTCAGAAGCATCAGAATTCTCCAGTAGCATTCCTGGGTGGGCTAGACCTATGGGATTAGGGGAGATGAAATGTGATACTGCTGGCTTTGAACTTTTATCACATCCCCAGGAAACTAAATGTGTCTCTCATTGGGCTTCTTTTCAAAGAATTAGTTGATGATACTTAGCAAGTTCTCCATTCCTTTGATTCTTAAAAAGAAGACTGAGGAAAAATGGTTTGTCTGGGTTTTTTACCCCTCTGTTACATGGAGAAGCTGGGATTCTATATTTTATTTCTAAAAAAATTCTCAAGAAACTCACATCATGTGCTAAACTTGAATATTGGCCTTTCGTTGTTGCTCAACAGTTCATAGTGGCCTCCAGACCAAACACAACATTATGGACTAATCTGTCATACTGATGGCAGAGAGTTGGAAAAGCATGTGCTCTAATATCGGAGAAGTGTATTTCACCTTTGTGGAGCAATAATGTGAAAAGAACAGACTTTGAAATGAAAAGATAGGTGACTCAAATCCCAACTCTACAACTTACTAGTTGTATAGACTTGAGCAACCCTTAATTAACTTTATGAGTCTCTGCTTCCTAATCCATAAATAAGGGAAAATAATAAATATCACAGAAAATTGTTTAAAACATAAAACACAATAGCATATGTAAAAACATCTATCAAATTTCCAACATTTAGAGCATAATTATTAATAGTCTCTTCTCTCTTCTATCTCAGGTAATTACTAACTTGAAACCATAATCTTTGACACGTACATAGCTGAGTCCCCAGTTCCTAGAATTATGTGATTCAATGAAAGAATATGATCCATTTTATACTAAAATTTAGTCCTATACAGAATACCAAAGCTTCCACATAAAAAGCATATAAATACTATTAAGTATAGTTATTAATCAGCACCCATGATGTTTTCCTCCTGGGTATACAAATTTTCTTTAGTTCCAAGGTGAATGATGGGCAATCTTGCAGTAGACAAGTTTGCAATGGTGAAGAACACTTATGACTACTGACCACTTAAGTAGCTATTAAGGATTAGTAGAACTTGATATTCAGATAAGAACTAGGGTATTACAAGAATTTATAAGTAACTGTAATTTAGTATTCTGCTAAGTCTTTCTGCTCAAAAATTCTTGGCAATCCAGACATCCTAATGTCAATGTATACATGAATATTTTCAGTAATACTAAAAGAAAATCTTCAGCACATCATCAGTGTTGTCTTCAGTAGGTCATTGTTTTCATTTGCTGATATTCTTGCTTTCCAATTTTGAAATACTAGGAGTTTAACTTTATTATTATCAATACTATTATCATTGGGTATTTTTTTAATCTGTCATGCAAATTGATAAACATGTTTATCGGGATATTTGGCTGAAATTTCCAAATAACTAGACTTTTAGTTACATCAATTACTCCCCTCCCTTATCTGCATGAAGTATGTTCCAAAGCCCTCAATGGATGTCTGAAACCACAGATAATACCACACACAAGATATACTATTTTTTCCTATATGTACATACCTATGATGAATTTTAATTATAAAGCAGTCACAGTAAGAGATTTAACTGATAATTTGTTACCAAATGAAACAAATAGAGGAGTGCCTGGGTGGTTCAGTTGGTTAAGTGCCTAGACTCTTGATTTTGATTCAGATCATGATGTCACAGCTCGTGAGATCCAGCCCCACATGGGGCTCCATGCTGACAGCACATAGCCTGTTTGAGATTCTCTCCTCTCTTCTCTCTCTCTCTTTCTCTCTCTCAATAAGTAAACTTTTTAAAAAATAAAACAATTAAAACAACATACTGTAAAAATTATGTGAAGGTGATCTCTCTCTCTTTCCTCTCTCTCTCTCTTTCCTCTCTCTCTCTCTCAAAATATTGTACTATACTCACACTTCTTGTGATGAGATGAGATGATAAAATGCCTAGATGATCAGATGAAGTGAAGTGAATGATACAGGCATTGTGACCTATCATTAGGCTACTGTTAACCATCTGACAATAAAAATGTTGGAAAAAAGATCTATTTCCAGACCATGACTGACCAGGGGTAACTGAAACCATGGAGAGTAAAACCACAACTGCATATTTTGCAAGTAAAATATTATGCATCATCTTTCCTCCCATTGCTAAGAGATAGACATGTAATTTCCCCCAAATTTTACCTGTATAGTAGCACTACTTTATAATTAAACAAAGGTTATTTTTTCCTCCTTCTGAAATGGAGCAAATGAAACAAAGTCTTTATTGTATTTTGCTTCTTATATGTGAACATCTGACAAAAAGGTCTAAGAGCTGCTGGCTGACAGGGTGCCCATCATGTTTGGAAATATCTAGGAAATTGGCCAATTCATCTCCCCCTTCAGAATGACTTTATTTCTCATGGGCTCCTAATGAGTTTACTTTATTATTCAGGGAGCAATTATTCTATTCACTGATTTACAGAATCCTTCCCTGAGAACATGAATGAGACTAGGTTATCTATGACCAGGAACTCAGAAAGCATTCTACTCACGCAGTAAAAACCCAGTCAGATTTATGGTCATCAGTTGGTCATTTTAAAACTTGCAAGAGGCATCATGGAATTATCTGATTAGCTATGTTGCCACTGTAAACTTGAGAAATTGTGGTTCCATGTCAGTTCCAGAAAAGGATACTGTGAAGTCTCATACCCTTTCTTGCTTCGATTCAAATGTTCCTTATGACTTTGTATATGTATGAACTAAGGCAGCTTTCCAGTGATGAAATCCTTCCTCCAATACCACAGGATACATTGGGCTGCCAGTAGCAAACCCCATAGTAAAGATAAAAGACCTGGAGTACACTTTTTCGAGGATTTAAGGCTCCTATTTTGTCATAAAAATCAAAGGCTGTTAGATCTGGAAGAGCCTGAGCATTTATTTAATCTAATTCCCTCTTTTTTAAAAAACTGGACTACTGTGGCCTAAAGAAGTGAAGCAATCCAGCTAATAAATCATTTAAGTTAGTAAATAATCTAATCACCTTTCACATTTACTTTTTAATACACAATATACCACCCTCGGATCTCTACTTAGCTTTTTTTTGTATTTTTTTAATGTTTTTTATTTATTTTTGAAAGAGAGAGACAGCATGAGCAGGGGAGGGTCAGAGAGAGAGGAAGGGAGGTACAGACTCTGAGGCAGGCTCCAGGCTCTGAGCTAGCTGTCAGCATAGAGCTGGACACGAGGCTTGAACCCATGAACCAAGAGATCATGACCTGAGCCGAAGCCAGACGCTTAACCAACTGAGCCACCCAGGTGCCCCTACTTAACTCTTGATAATCACAAGAGATAAGCAGGACAAGTGACATTGTCATTTTCTAAGCTAGGGAATAAAAGATTTGAAGTTGACCATAAGGAATGAACACAGGGCTTCTGACCATGATTCTCGAAGTTTGGCATTTTTCTGCTGCTACATAAGAGTCCCCCTAGTTAGTCACAAATCAGGTCCAAGGATCATATCTGCTGGAATAAACCAAATGGAAATTAGGCTGTACTGTGTAACTAATTAGCCCAGCCTCTTTGTTGTTGTTGTTCTTGTTTTGTTTTGTTTTTTGGGGCTGTCAGTTGGTGTGTCAGTCTTGTAATAATTCTGTTCTATTCAAATGTAACCTGAATATGGAAATGTTGTAAAATTTAGTAATAGCAGGTAACTTTAGTCTCCAGCCAGCTATAGCAATATTAGACTTCCTCTCCCTTCCGCTCCTCAAGTCTATATCCCATTGGACATTTGATTCATGATTTACTTAAATTAGTGATTCTTAAGAACCAGACACATGATTTGCAGAGTAGACCCTTGTGACTTTAAGCAAATCACTCTATCTCTCTGAACTTCAGTTTCCTGATCTGAGAATAAGGCTGGGCCAAAACTCTCCAATGCTCCTGTTATACTTTTAAGGGATTATGCTGCACCCTAGTGGTGGACCTCATGGTGGAATTTATACTAAACTTCCATGCTGTGTAACAAGCCCTACTTCTCAATTTGACCTCCTGTGCTACTAGTCTGCAGTGCTGCCTGCTGCCCGGGTGCAAGTTGTTTGGGCTTTTAGGCAGTCAGCTTAGAACTAACCAGTCACTGAAGTAATAGAAGTATTTGACAATTTAGTGATGACTTTACATAGTCTGGTCTCACCATCCCCTATATTTACAGCAGAAGTTCCTGAAAGTTGTCACTTAGGATAAATATACTGGCAAATATCTGATATCTGATATACTGATAAATATCCTGACAAGGCTGGCCACTTTTTTTCATTTGTTTCTTCTCAAATGAAATGTCACCTCCTTGAGGTGAATGTGTTTTACCATCCCCTCAATGTAAAGCAGCCACCATAACACAGTCATACAACAACATATTTTAATATTTCTGCAGAGTACTTGCAGCATCAGTGTTCTCACTTATCAATTTATTTGTTAATTGATTGTCTTTTCCCTGAAAAAGGAGAACAAGAACCAGGACATTGTTAGGCATATAGTCAAGACTCAAGAAATATTTGTTGGATGGATATATGCATGGATACCAATATGGATGTGGGATGTTGAAGATTATCCAACCAAAACCAAAGCAAAAAAGAACTTATCCTAGGACTCAAAACAAAGCATCGGCTGAGCAGGACAATAGCCAGAAACTTCTGATTCCCAGTCCAATGATCTTTTTACTGTAACTTAAATTAAAAAGGAAGAAGATTTATTCAAGAGCCCTAAGAGATCTGGAAAGAGAAACTCATTGACTATATGCAGACTAAAGTGGAAAGGAGAGGAGGGATTGGTCATAGAGATTTATAAGTAAAAGACAAAAGACCTAGGCTTTGCACCATTCACCTGCTTAGAAATAACTTTGGCATAAAATTAATGAGAATTATCTCCATTTAATCTTGTGATTTTTTTGTCACTTTCAAAAAAATCTATCATTTTAATTATTGCTATAATGGATTTTCTTCTTTCAGGCGAATAGTCACTATTTTAATTTAACTATGGCAGGAACTGAATAAATTACATGGCAAGGGCCATGGTCACAGAAAGGTAAAGAATTCGTATCGATAACTTAATCTATTTTTATATTAACAATATCCCCAGGTCTTTTCTGGGCTGACTTTGTATTTTGTATGTGTTTTTACTGTTGCATTTAGTCATGATGTATTATAACTACTTTGATAGTTGGTCTTCCCAGTTAATGAAACTTTTAAACTAATAACTAGTTTAGTGGGCACAATTTGCCCTAACTAGTGCATTAAAATCTTTACATACATTATCCCACGTTTGCTTCCCAGCAAACCTATATATTTTAGCTATTTTGAATTTACAAATGGGGAAAGTTACAATGAAGTAGCTTGTCCAAGCTTACACAATTAAGAGTTAAATCTCCTACCTACTTCAGGCTAATTACAAAACCTCTTGACTTCTTCACTAACCTGTATTCTCCATTATTTGATTAAGAGTTCAGGTAAGACCTTTATCAGATTTACCTTTCATCTACCCAGTACCTAGGGCAGACTGGCGCATAGTAAGAATTCGATACTTGCTCATTGACTTCAGTTATACCAGCTCTAACTTGTTTTTCCAGCATTATCTTCAGCTTCTCTTCTAAGTAAACTCTTTAGGATGACCTTTAACTGCTCAAATATCTTATGCCTCTGCCCCTCTTCCTGTCATTTCTAATAATCATTCAATCACTAATATTAAATCACTCATCTAGAATTCACTCATCCCTGAATGATGTCATAGAAACAAAACCTAGGAGGTTAGATTGTGAAATCCATTGTTGGGCTTGGTTCTATTGATGGTGGGGGTGGGTTTAACCATAATCCCTGAGCTTCCAAGGCTAGTACTCCTGGGTGCTTGGAGACCTTTACTGAATTCAACTAGTATATTAAGTGACAGGGAAAGATACAGGGTGAGATGCATGTTTTATGTATGTCATGATCATTCTTTCCAAGATGACAGTTTTAAGGGCCAGAATGACATACCATATTTCATAAGTGGGGAGGTTTGGCTGTAAGAGAAAACTCCCTGTGTTTAAATGATAAGATCTGTATTCTGATACTCAGTCATAATCTTAACATTGCCTCTCTTCACTAATGCCCTCCATTCTCAGTTCTGTCATCTGCTAACTTGAAGGGTCATATGCTCCCCAGTAGACAGGATTACATTCCCCATGCGAAAGATACTAATATGTTTGTGTAAGCAAACATATATGGAAAGTATAAAATTCAACCAGTTATTAAAGAAGCACAAATTATAAAACTTGTGTATATGTATATATATATATACAGTGACTATATAAACTTTGTGTATATAAATACTCTGGTTTCTCTTCAGATCACATAAATCTTTCACCTTTTAAACTTTGTGTATATACATACACACACATATGTATATATGCATGTATATACTTTATATATGAAGAGTTTAAATATCATGTGTTTATATGTATGTTTTATATACAATGTTCTTACCTACAAAGTCTTATTTAATGTCAAGTAAATTTTAAAAGGATAAATTTTCTCAATTTTAGAAAGATTGATTATACTTATACTCTTATAATAGTTTGGGGCAATGAAAACTGACACATGATTATAAAAAGTTAACTTGTCAACATAATTCTATGGAAATATGTTTTATATATGAGGATATTCTCTAAAAAGGAAAGCACAAGAAATGATCTGCACAATATTTTAAAAATGATGTTGTTAATTTGGCACATCAATTAACATGAATATCATTCAGTTATTGAAATCAAATTCTATATCACATGGAAGACTATATACTATGTAGAAACTCTATAATCATGGGCAGCTTGGTGGCTCAATCAGTTAAGTATCCAGACTCTTGCTTTTAGCTCAGTTCATGATCTCACCATTTGTGATATCAAGTCCCATGTAACTGTCAGTGTAAAACCTGCTTAGGATTCTCTCTCTCCCTCTCTCTCTCTGCCCCTCCTTCTCTCTCTCTGTCTCTCTCTCTCCCTCAAAATAAATTTTAATTTAAAAAAAACTCTATATCCAGTAAAGTCAAAATGGTTTAAAGTAGAAAAAAAATGTAACTACCTCTGAATTAGGAAAAATATATGTATTAGGGCAGACTACATGCTAAAAGAAATAATCTCAAAATCTCAGTAGCTGAAACTAATAAAACTTAATTTCTCACTGACATCAGTCTGATTTAAGTCAGTGGGCAGTGGTGGGTGCTTGGTCTCTGCTCCACACAGTTATTTAGAAATTAGTGCTCCCATCACTTTTTGAATCCTCATCCCTATGTGAAAGGCAGATTGAGGGAATGAGACATGTGGAAGGCTTACCTGCCCTTAACTGTCTCCACTTGAAAGTGACAAACATGAGGCCTCCTGGGTGGCTCAGTCAGTTTAACTGACTTTGGCTCAGATCAGGATCTCACGGTCCATGGGTTCAAGCCTCGCAATGGCTCTGTGCTGACAGCTTAGGGCCTAGAGCCTGCTTTGGATCCTGTGTCTCCCTCTCGGCCCCTCTCCCACTTGCACTCTGTCTCCATCTCTCCAAAGTAAATAAACATTTTTAAAAAATGACAAACATGGCTTCTGCTCAAGGACTTTGGCAAGAACAAGTCACATGGTCCCTAACCAAACCTAGATGAAGGGACTGGAGGATGGAATGTGAGTGAGTGCTCAGGAAGAAGGGAAGGTAGAGAGGTTGAGCATCTGGCCAGTCTGTGCCACAATATGTATATGAATGCATAGTAAGAGGAAGTAAAACATGGAAAGAGTAGGTTTACTAGGGAGTAGGTTTACTTGCTAAGTAAAAGTTCTATTTTAGGAGATAGACATTTTCTTTTATGTTATGTTGTATGTATTTATGTTATGTTGTATGTAAGAGATACAAATATGTAAAACAAACACCAGCTTAAACTCCTGGAGTTAGCTTAAATAATGCGTAAGACCAATTCCACCTCTAATATCCAGTGGTTTGTAAATGCAGCATATTGAGATTTTATAATCCAAAGCCATTTCTGTCCATACCTGTTCATGTCTTCTAAGAACCTGGACCTCAAGAAATATGGCCTAAATTTTGCAGTCCATTTGACGGGAGATCTGAAGCATGGACGCTCATTAATAGGATAGAAAATTTTAATTAAGCTCCATATGCAATTATAACTTTGCTGGTTATTAACACTGATGAGAAAAATTACACAGCTCTGATCACTGGCAGAGCTATTAATGGGTTTCTTGATGACATAACATTTGTTTAATGGAAGTGTTTCCTTTTATGTACAAGTGCCATTTGAGGGCAATTTGTCATTGTTATTAATTTAAGATCATTTGATCTGTCACTCAATACCAGGTCCAATTAAGCGGGAGAGCATGGCATAAGCCTCCACTGAGTATCCCTGCCAGGCAGAGAGGTTTAATCACAAAAATAAAATTGGGACAAACATCAAAGTCTCTTTAAAGGGTCAGGCCCCTTAGAAGACACAAAAGACCACAAGTGCTGTACAAAAAGAAAATGGATTTTTTTTTCCTTCCAGAAAGATGAAAGCTGTTTATGCTGCTTGGGCCATGAGTGATAAAATTCTTTGCATGCAAATTAAGGTGATCATTTCTTTCTTATAACCAAATAATGAAAGTCACCTTACAGATAGCCAAGCCCAGCCTTGAAAGTTCCTCATGCACATGCTGCTGTGGGACCTTGATCAAATGAACACAAAGGAAACCTTCACTTTTAAGTAAGTTTTGTAGCACAGAAGTGAGTGTTTTCGGTTATGAGGACTGCCATAACAAAACACCATAGACCAGGTGGCTCAAACAACAGAAACTTATGTTTTCACAGTTCTGGGGGCTGGAAGTTCAAAACCAAGGCATTGGTTGGTTTGGTTTCTCCTGAAGCTAATCTCCTTCTCCCCAAAAGACCATATGGCTACCTCTAGCTGTGTCTTCACATGGTCTTTTCTCGGTGCACGTGTACTCTCAGTGTCTGTTCATGTTCTTATTAGGATACCAGTCATACTGGATTAGAGTCCCACCTTTCTGACTGTATTTAACTTTAGGTACCTCTTTAAAGGCCCTATTTCCACATACAGTCACATGGGGTGTTAGCAGCATATAAATCTGAGGGTACACAATTTAGGCTCAGAGCCTGGAGCCTGCTTTGGATTCTGTGTCTCCCTCTCCCTCTGCCCCTGCCCTGCTCAAACTCTGTCTCTCACTTTCTCAAAAATAAATAAACATTTAAGAAGAATTATAATTTAAAAAAAGAAAAACAACTAATAGTACCTCTTCATTGGATTATTGAAAGAATTATAAGAAATATATGTGAATCACACAGTAAATCTACAGTAAATGTCTTCTACTTACGACTAGCCTCCTAGCATTTGACAAGTGATTTAATTTATTTCAAGTTCTTCATTTGTGTAATGTGGATAATAATCCTTTTCTCAAAAGCTTGTTTTACTTATATAACTTTATTAATATATTTATTTATGTAGTACAAGTATATGGATGATCTACTTAGAAATATAATCTTAACATATTATATAGTATATATTATTTATATATATTAATAATAAATAAGACATACCAAGTAGCATGTGAATGGGGCAGGATGAAAGAAAATTCTTAAATAATAATAAAACAACAAAAAGTCAGTCTGCTTTCTATTCCCATCATGCCCCTCACCCCACAATGCTAAACGCAGTTGGTGTTAAGAGGCCCCTCCCCACTGCAGGAAGCCACTCCCCGCATCTTATTGCCTACCCACCCTGCCCTGTTTAAAAGATGCTCCTGTTTAAAAGATGCTCTGTACATATTTGTTTCTCTGGTCATCGGGTCAGCAATATGAACAAAGATGACCCTGGGCAAGTACTAGGTTAATAAGTACCAAATCTAATTTTTATATGTGTGGAGTACTTAGTTTTAAAGTATACTCAGACACACTTACGCATTTGGTGTTGTCAGGTTTGAGTCCCCCCAACTGAGACTCAGCACAAGTTCTAGCATACCTGCTCTCCATGAGTACTCAGCACTAGCTGCCATGTGAATTGCCTGGGGACCTGTAAAAAGAATTGATGCCTGTGCTTCACTTAGGGCCAATTCAACTGGAATTTGGGGTGGGCAGGGGGTGCCTGGGCATGGTTCCTCAAGCAATTCTACCATTCAACCAGCGTGAAGAAGAGCTGAGCCAGGTGATATGGTGTGATGTTATGTGCTTAAGGCCTGGCATTGGGCTCACAGGTCCAAATAGGATACCTCTCCATTGACTCATTTTTTTTTGTCTATAAAAAGAAAATAAGAGAACACACCTCAGTGGGTTCTTGTAACGTGTAAGTGAGCTAATCCATGCGATGAATTTAAAATGGTACCTGATACACCATAAGGACTCAATAAATGCAGGCAATTATAATTACAATAGCACTTCTGCATGTGACCCCAACAGGATGCCATCACTGTCCATTATATTCATGAGGAAACAGGTTCAGAGAACTTCGCTGCTTGTCCAGTCACAGAGTTTTTAAGAAAGCAAGAATGACTATAAAATTAGGGTTACAATACCAACGTACTTTGAGATATATTAACTACCTACCATGTAGAGTTTGGTATATGGCTATCAAGCCTTCTGTTGCAATTATCTTAACCATTATTTGCCTATTGTGTATTTCCAGTATCACACTCTTTACCCAGACCAGCAGGATTCTGCTCTGCCCTCTATGGCCATTCCCTTTCTTTGAGCTTCTTCCTCTATCTTTTCTAAGTGCCCTTCTGATGACTGGGACTGTGAGGGCCAGATCAGGGTAGCTAGATGGGGTACAGAGTCCAACTGGATCCGGTCTGAACTCCAGTTCCCTTTTGGATCAGAATATTCCTACTCTCTGAAGTAGTTTTCCTTTAATGGAGTTGCACAAGACTGGGCTGCAAGAATGGAGCTAATTTGGGGCAACTCAACATGTTTATCTAGACAGGAACCCCAGAAAAATTTTTATCCAGCTCCATAAACTCTAGAGGCAACCTCGCTTCCAATGATCAAAACTGTACATTTTACATTTAAACAAGCAAAAATTTTCACTGCAGCTATTGATCACTGCATTTTCCTAAGTCTGCATGTTTCATTTACATAACTCAAATGAAACAATCCAATACACATGCATATTCTGAAGCAAGATCATAGTGCCATGCAAAAACAGCAACAGAAGGTACTCAGGTGGGTACAAAAAGATACTCAGGAATCTCATAAAACATTCCTCTACTCTATGACCTCCCAGGTCAGTGAGGTAGACAAGTGAAGACTGACTGGGTTGGTATCCCATATCTGCACCCACTTAATCTTTAAAACTTGGTTTGCTCATCCATAAAATAAGACTTAAAACAGTACCCACCTGATAGAATTTTTGAAGGAAATAAATGAGACAAATAGGTAGTAAATAGTTTAGCAAAATGCAGCCAACATTGGTAACATTCTAGTACTAATAGTTAACAGGACTAACATCCTAAATGCCCACTAACTGCTGACCTCCCAGCAGCTTATAATAAGTAGGGTGCTAAAGACCAGCAGTCTATTCTGGAAAGGTATAGGAGAGAAAGACAATTGCCACCAGGAGAATATGGAGTGGCTTCTTGGAAGAAGTGCTTATAGGCTGGTCTCAGAAGGAAAAGCATAGTTCTTCCAAAGTATGAATGAGGATTTGGGAAGAGGGTGAGGAAAAGAAAAAAGAAAGTCCGCAGAAACTGCCATAAGCCAAGTTGCAGGAGTGGGAGTGGGGGCTAATGTAGCTGAGTGAAGGTTCTCGGGCAGGTCAGTGGATACGCCTAAACACCTACCAGAAAAATCCACAGACAAACACATGAACGTTTTCCTGACAAGTCTGCAGTGAGCCGGGAGGGAATGATGAGCAGCTGATGAATCACTGTGACCTTCCTATGCAGCCCAGCTGCTTTGTTTCAGCATCCTTGTGTCACTCACCCCCACACCCCTCCCTTCTCACCCAGCCCAATGGGGCCAAGTTTTCTGCCCAGCTCACCTGTGACTAACCAAAATCTGACTATAAGTTTCTTAAACCAAAGTAACACAAGACAAAGAGGATCAGTGCGTACATCTCAGGAAGCCTACTCTGCTCTTAGCTACTCAGCCTGATTTCACCAAGGATGGGGATTCAACAGGAGGTGAAAAATAATTTATAACACAATACAGCAGGAATCTCCGATTATCAGCGGGAGTATTCGTCCCAAGTAGAGCTACAAAATCGGATGCTGCCTCTCAGTATCTTGGCTCCCATTTCCAACTAAGATTGTCATTGTTTAACAAGTCCTCACAGTGATTAAATCAGAATCAGTGGCTGCTGACCTCAGCTATGCATAGAATAACTTGGAGAGATTTAAATCTGTGTGCCCAGACCAATTACAGTAGAAATATTCAGGGAATGGAGAAGTGGAGGCCCAATGCTCTGCAGTTTCTAAAACTGCCCAGGTGATTCAAGTGCAGCCAAGGTTGGGAACCCCTGTCTGAGGTATAAGAGACAGTGGTCCCTGGAAATGGCATTCTGTCCACAATCCTTGACACCCCAACCAGAGACTCTAAACCTATCTTGGCATAGCTTTGGGGGTGGAGTAAACTCCTACCAAAAAAAAAATGCTCTTGAGAGAAGAAATCAAATGAATGCAGCTCAATGAAGGAGACTTAGATGTGAAAAGTCTTTGTTAGTAAAAAATGTGCCAGGTTCTGGGGCTCATAAAGGGAGGCTCAGGTGGTCACATGGGTGCACATAGAGGAGAGATCTAGGGAGGCAACACAGACTTTGTTTCTTTCATGCAAAGCCCACCTCCTTAGGAAAGGGAGCCAACACCCTACAGCAAGTTTGAAGGGGACACCCCTCACGGGGAGGCCACAGACCCAAGCTTGTCGCATAACAAGTGGGTCATCTTGTGCAAGCCACTCCTTAAAAAGCATATTTATTGAAATATAACACAACGAGAGAATGAGCAACTTGTAAGTATGCAGACCAAGTAATTATTACAAAGTGAACACACATGCCTGACTATTAACCAGATCCAGAAAAAGAATACTGATCAAGTCAGGATTGTTTGTTCTTTTTTAAATTGAAGTATAACTAATATACAGTTTTAAATTAGCTTCAGGTATACAATATAATGATTCAACTAGTCTATAATGGCCAAGTCAGTTTTAATGTACCCCAAGCATCCCTTTTGCTTGGAGGGCGCACGAGGTGCTGCACGGTCACAGGTAATGACACAGAGGTCTCAGCCCTAACAAAGCTCCTGGTCTAGAGGGAGACCAACATACAGACTGTAGCTCCAGCAGCCACACAACTGTACAATAAATACCATTCAGGATATGAATAATGTATACTGGCTGAAGATAGTTGATTTAAAGAGTTTCCATAAAGGAATTATCTGTGTTTAGGTTTATTCTACAGAGAGCCTGAACTGTCTAGGAACTCTTCTTTGGGTATAGTAGATGAGGCCACAGTTTAGAAGATGATGATGGATCAAAACAACAGCTAGATGGTTTATATGAGAAATGACCAGAAATTAGAGGAACTTGTAGAGAGGAGGAGAGGGGCCCTGGGAAAGGAAGGAAGAAAGGCAAAGAAATATGGCAGATGCTTCACTCCTTGGGGAAGTGACCGGTCAGAATTTCCCAGTGACAGGGGAACTAACGAGCTTTAACAACATATCCCACTTAAATTTATTAATATTACTATAATTTATCTTCTCTGCTCTGCAGTGCTCCCATAAAATCTGTGACATTTCTAAATGCTTTGTGTGGATGGTTTGGGGGGGGTTGTGGGGAGCAAGGGGAAAGTGCTGAGCTCTAGAGCTGGATGATCATGAAGCAGAAGGAATGGAGCAGAGAAATGAGACTAAAGGAAGGTGAGGGCTCTGGGGGGACAAGTGCTCTAATTCAGGAGTGTCTATGAACTCCCAGGAATTCACAGAAATCTTGGGGAGGGCACTTTATTCCCTACAGGATGTTCAATGGGATGTTAGTTTTACTCACATTTCAAAGCTCAGGGTATCATCAGGTGACAACTGCTTGCCTTGGGATATCCTTGAATGACATCTTTGTCCAGCCCTCCAGTCCTGAATGTATCTGAAATGCATGCCATTTACTCTGACTATAGTAAATTTAAAGTAACTAGATATAGAAATTATATAAATAGATACAGATATAGGTAGGTAGATGATAGATAGATAGATGATAGATAGATAGATAGATAGATAGATAGATAGATAGATAGATAGATAGATAGATGGTAGATAGATGATAGATGATGATAGATAGATAGATAGATAGATAGATAGATAGATAGATAGATAGATAGATAGATTAGATATATAGATAGATAGTTAGATAGATAGATGGATGATAGATTTCCAAGGCCTATTTGAGTTGCAGGTAAGCACTGAAATTTCCCAGGTCACCTCTGCCTCTGGTTCACAGTTAACCATTCACCTCATTCTACATAAAAATGGAAGTTTGTGTTTCTTCATGATGAAGATCTCTGGTTTTCTGCCATCCACAATGCCTTTGCATAGACAGACATCACAAGGCCCATCCATCCTGGACACATCACCAGCTGTATTCCTCATAGCCTCCCTCAAACCCTGGCATTCTCCATTTCCAAAAGGTGAACAGAAAACCCAGTGAGCTCATCAGAATATACTCTCCCGGGTGCACTGAGCAGGTTTTCAGATGTCTGTGATCTGAATCAGCTGCCACTTTCTCAAACACACAGGCTGTGCAGGCCTCTATCTGAAATATACATTAAAAGAATGTCAAGGGCAGATGTGAAGGAGGAAAAAGTCTAAGCAAGGCAGTATTTATTTTTGTTTGTAAGGGAGGTCATGGTCTGAATCTCAGCTGACTGAGACATATGCTGCTTCCCAGCAAAAGGAAAACAGCAAAACAGAAAATAGCATATGGGGGAAGAAAAGCTGTTAGAGTGGTTTGTTCTATATAGTGCCAGAACTGAGCCCAATGGGAAACGTCTTTGGGCTCAATTTAAGAATATTGCAATGGCTACATCTGACCTAAGTAGGAAGACTTTCCTTATGAAGTAGTGGGAAGCTGGAAATTCAGGAAAAGAGTCTGAATTGCCATTTTTTGGATATTCTCTGGGGAGGGGTTGAGAAGTGCCATACAAATCAGACAGATACAGGGAAGCCTCCCAAACACACGAACTCCTGCACACGAGCCCTGTTGACCAGGATGGTCCCAAAGCATGGGATAAGTCAGTGTTCTGTGATTATCCTAAAGGAGGAAATAAAGTGACTACAAACTGATTGTTCACAAAGTAAGCCATGAAGAAACCACAAGAAACACAACCGACTAGACTGCAGAACTCTTTAAGCAGCCTAAGGTTAATTCTCTTTCCTTGGTAAATGCAGGTATAAGGTAGAGGATAGGATGTTATTTGCTAGGTCAAGAAGTGAGTGAGAGGAGTGTGGAAGGCCACCCCACCCCCCAAGAAAATGTCTGTCCCCAAATTATTCAAACACTTGTCTAGACGCTGCTATGAAAACTTTTGCAGTTGTAATTAAAGTCCCGAGTTAGTTAACTTCAAAATATAAAAATTTTCCAGATAGGGCCAATCTAATCATACAAGCCTTTAATAGCACAGAGCTTTCTCCAGGTGCCGAAAGAAAAGGAAGGCAGAGGGAAATCAGAGATTCCAAACATGAGAAGGACTTAGTGCACCATTACTGATTTGAAGATGGAGCCACGTAAAATAACAACCTCCAACAACTAAGAACAAGACCCAGCTGACAACCAGCAAGAAGACAAGAACTTCAGACTTACAATCACGAGGTCTGACAGAATGTGGAAGTGGTTTCTTCCCAGAGCCTCCGAGAAAGAACCCAACCCAGCCAACTCCTGACTTTAGCACCTAATGAGACCGTACACAGAGAATCTGGATTTCTGACCTACAGAGCTGTGAAATAATAAGTGGGTGTTCTCAGCCCCTAAATTTGTAAATTTGTTACATAGCAATAAGAAGGAGCTACTCTTCCCCATCAGAGAGGAGTGTGATAATTCTTGTATTACAGGCCTTACCTAATGAAGAGTTGACCCTAGTCAAAATAGTAAGGTGGCTGAGTTTGTCTTTTGTGCCCCAAGTTTCCCATTACTGGGCCCCATCTGCATATTTTTGATGACTCTCATGCTGTTCTATTTCCTTTTCCTAATTAGACATTTCAGTCAAGTTAGAGTGTAAATAACTTAGTATAACCCTCCCCGGGAATTTGTGCTTAAACTGGAATGAAAGTTAAGCTAACAGTTTGGAGTATCAGAGTAGGGTAGCAGCCATTGTTCCCTAGGCACCTTTGAGATCACGAAACATTGACAGGTCCTGAATATGTGACTGGCATAGGCATATGACAGATTAAGAAGAAATAAGGTTCAACCTGGCAGCTGATAATAGAGTAACAATAAAAATCTAGGCATGCCTATCCCAAAATCATCTTACATGTCAAATTCGTCAAATGTTAACTTTAAATGCTTTTAAGTAAAATATGCAAAGAGAGTCAAATTAAGGAAAAAATATTCAGGAAAAAATTTGCCTCTTAATTAGATTCTTCTCATTCAATAGACTTACCCCATTTCACCCTATTAACTTCATTGATTTTACTTTTAGAAAAGGAACAAAGACCCCCAAATATCTAAAATACTTTTGACTTGATTAAAAAGAAAAGATCAAAGTGCTGAGAAAAATACGTCCAAAGGGAAGATTGATCTTTCCTCTAGCTTATAGCAAATCCATTAGCACTAACTTGGTAAAAGATTCTAAGAAAAATACACATCCTGGAAACTTCATGATGTTCACCTAATTGTTTGCCAGTGTTAGGGGCTCAATTGTGTCCTCCCAAAATTCATATGTTGAAATTCTAACCCCCAGAACCTCAGCAAGTCACTGTGTTTGGAAACAGGGTTTTTAAAGAGATAATAAGGGTTAAATGAGGTCATTGGGTGGGCGCTGATCCAACATGACCAATGTCCTTATAAGAAGAGGACATTACGACACAGACACACACAGAAGGAAGACCATGTGAAAACATAGAGGGAAGACAGACATCTACAAGCCAAGAAAAGAGGCCTCCAAAGAAACCAGTTCTGCTGACACTTTAATTGGAATTCTAGCCTCCAGAATCATGAGAAAATAAACTTCTGTTGTTTAAGCCACCAAGTCTGTGGTACTTTACGGCAGCTCCAGCAAATTAATACAGGCAACATTCCAAACAAGTATATGGTGTCATCTCTCTTATCTTGAAAAAAGTCTCCAGATGTTTGTATAGTATCAGGAAGAAAAAGAATACTGCAGAACACCTGTTTCATTCATTAAGTTACTCTTTAATTCAATACATACATATTAAGCCCCAGTGTATGTTCACTGTCAGTACCCTGTAAGGGATCTCTGTTGGGCAGGAAAATAGAGAAATTTACAACAACTCTCCATCCTCAAAGACTTTACCATCCAAAAGGGGAGACCTGTAAAGACTCAGAGAGATCTGTATTGAAGCCATAACACATCAAGGTGAGCCTGAACAAGTGACTTAAACTCTCTAAGCTTCAGATTTGTCATTTATAAAATGGGGCAATAATAACACACACACAGAGGTACTATGAAGATAAATTAGATAATGTATATAATACACTCAGCATAGTACAGGGTATATATTAAAGGCTCAAGCAATGTTAACTATTGTTAGTGTAATAATTATTTTAGTAATGAGAAATATAAATTCAGAGCCAAAGAGTGGTCCAGGAAGAGGAGAAATTAATGGGGACTTGAGTCATGTGGATGTTCACAAGGAAAAGCGCAGCTTAGAAATGAATGGGACATTACAGTCCTTTCCGGGAGCAAAGGGTCAGAGAAGAACAAAAAAGAGGGTCGGGATGGACAGCAGTAGTAGAGGCTCAAGTAGAGGAGGTGCTAGAAGCTTACTCTTGGGAGCCAACCTGAGCCCCGTGATCCTTGAGTTCCTGTGGGCCTGAGTTAGGCCAGGGACAGGAGCCTCTTGCCATCAGCATAGTCATCCTGCACTTGAGTGTGTCTTCAGTTATGTCTTTTTCAACATTTTTATGAGTTTCCAGCCATGCACTTCAACAACATGAATGACATTAGGATGAAAAGAAAATTAGTTTCTCGTAATCCAGTTCTAAATGTCTCTTAACAGGCTAGGGTGATGAGCTGAATCTTACAAGATGTCATTTTTACAAAGATAAATGTAAATTCCTATAGTTGGCTCTAAATAGTCTACTGCACAAACAGGCTTGCGAAGAATATGGCCTAGCAGCAGCTAGAGAGAAAAGACCCAGAAGTTTTAGGGCATAAAGGACCAATTGTGGACTGTTGCTGCCATCTTCAGTGGTATCAACAGAAATATGATATTAAAAATTGGGAAACAAGTGTCTTATTTTTAGCTAACATTGACTTGACCATATCTGATGCATTGTGTTAAGTTTGAGCATCAACACTTCAAGAAGAAAATGAACAAACTGGAACATACTCAGAAAAAGGTAGAGTTGAAGTCACATCAATTTTGTATGCTTGGAAGAAAAGACAGAAAAGGCACAATGTGAGCTGGGTTTGTCAGTTTAGACAGGAAAGGAAAAACTGAAAAAAGAAGTTTGGAATCAGAGGTGTTTGAAGAGTGCTCTCAAGCCTGCGAGAGGGTTAATCTAATTAGCTTGGATATTTAAAAAGGAAATAAACCTTTTTCTCTTCTATTGACATGCAAAAGGGTTATACCTCTAACAAATTCAAGGTAAATTTTTACCCTACTTCTATATCCACTGAGCCCACAAAACAATTGTGAACCGACACTTGAGGCAACCCACCAAATATTGGAAAGATGTGAGAGACTCATTTTTGTTCTGTGAAAGGAAAAATCATAGTATCAACCAATATCTCTTATTTGTGTGTGTGTGTGCTAGAACTTCCTCCCCTCAGATGGCCTGGAAATGAAGGAATATTCTTTGGGAATCACAAATCTGCCCCTTCCACACTCGGTTTCTTTCCACAGTCTCTTGCTCTGATTTGCTAATGTTGGTAAATAACCCAACACCATTAGATTAAGATTGTCAACAAAGACTGTGATGATTTTCACCTTTATAAGCTTCTTTTTTCCAACTACCACCACCAGAGACAGAACCTAACAGGGAATGTTGAGGTACTTTCTTTAGTTTTCCAGAACCCCCAGCTGTGGTGGTATAGCTTATTCTCCCCATGTAGGCAGGTCTAGGACCTTTTCTGGCTCTTGTCACTTTGTCAGAAGTGGCCTGTCTTGCTAAAATGCCTACAAGGGAGTAAATGTTATAAACCAATTTGTGGCTGAGGTGATGATAGCCAAATAATGGTTTATTCTGCAAGTTAGTGTCATCTAAGAATGAAGGGTCTTTTCTCCAAAACTCAAAGTTGGGAAAGCCTTTTCCCATTCTGCAATGGACATGTGTACCTTGAGTCTAGACATGGATTCTTTGGGTACTTCTGTCTCTGAGCACACAAAGGGTAGAAGCCTTTCAGCCAGTGCTTGGATCATCATAACAACAGGCAGCTTCAGACAAAGTATAGAATAATCTGGAAAATAGCAAAAGCTACAACTCTGGGCTAAAACTTGTCAGTAAACATTCACTTATGTTCATCAGGCCACACCAAGAAGAAAAAAATATGTGTTATATATAAGTGATGAATCACTGAATTCTACTCATGAAACTAATTCTATACTATAGGTTATGAACTAACTTGAATTTAAATAAAAATAATAAAATACATACATACATACATGTCCTTGCATTCAAGGAGAGCTCAGCCCAGTCAGGGAGAAAGGATAATAGATGACATAGCAAGACAGTACTTCATGTCTTCTTAGCCCTTGTCTCCCCGGTGCTAATTTAGATCCTGGTCCATTGTCGCTATCATAAAGTCTCACTGAATTTGAACACATTGCTAACTAGCAATATCAGGTATGAGAGGGAAATTCAAAGGAGAGACTGCTCTTTTGACCTTAGAAAGTTCCATAAAAATGGAGGAAATTGTTCTGGGCCTTAATAGATGTATAGATTTCAGTATATTTAGAGGGGTAGGGACAACACTCAGGGAACTAATTATTTGCTTAGTATAGATTTATTGAAATCAAATTACCAAGAAAAACATTGGAGAAAAGAGGAATATGAGGAGAGGATGGATAGCACAGAGAAAGAGGCTACAGGAAGAGGTTAGTGCTGAGATCAGCTTGTGGAGGGTATCAGAAGCCAGGAGAGCTTACTGGCTAAAAGTAGGGCTGGTTCCTCCATGTACTAGTCATTTGATTTTGGGCAAAGCACTTCACCTTTCTGTGCCTTGGTTGCCTCACCTGCAAAATAGGACTGCTGTGGAGTTTAAATGAGATGCTACATGTAACATGAACAGAATGGAGTCTGGAACATAGTAAGTGCTCATAAGTGTTGGCCTCTGTTGTTGGTGGCAGTGTTGCATGGTCATAACAGGAAGTGGCACTCTCTTTCTGGTTGCTATTATTGTATGTTGTTGGTAGGAAAGGCAATTGTGAGTTGTTACATAAGGATGAGAGGGATATTGCTGAGGAGCAGGCTAAAGGCTGGGATAGGGACTGGTCTCTAATCCCTTCCAAAAAAAAAAAATGTAGAATGCCCCAGGGATTGCTGGAAGAATGCTCCTCCCAAATCTCCTAAATCTTTGGGCATCAAAATTCCTTTATAAGCAAAGTGATTCTTGGAAAAGAAGCACAGCAGGGAGCTGGGCGGTTAGTATTTGCTGCAGAGTTCCCCACTCACTGGGAGTAGGGGAACAATCTAGACTGACTTTTTGAACTCAGCCTGAACACGACTCTCTGTAGGTACAGCCTCACTTCTGCCTTTCACGAAACCCAGGAGTTCTTAAGTGCCCATCACAGTCTTGGCTTAATCTTGGTTTTCTGCTCTTTTATGTGGCAATTTATATGGGTGTCATCTGTTTTGGTGGGCTTCATTCCATAAGGTGAGCTTTTGAAGTTTGCCAAAATAGCGTTTGTTTTTAGTACCCTTTGGTTCCTTGGTTTATCATTCTTGTTTGTCTGTTTACTCTATGACCTCTTTTTCTTCTTGGTGTGGCCTGATGAAAACAAGTGAACATTTTCTGACAAGTTTTAGCCCAGAGTCATAGCTTCTGCCATGTTCCAGATTATTCTATACTTTGTCTGAAGCTGCAGTAGTGTGAGAGGCCTGTTTGTCATGAGTATATAAGTCCACAAAATTGCAGAGAAGTTAACAGATATTGAATCTAGTAAGTAGCGAACCGCAAATTTATTCTGGGTCTCTTGCCACTACACTCAATTCTATTTCCCTAATATACATATACATACATTTTAGCAATCGACCTTCAAAAGGAAAATTTTTTCTGTGTATATATCAAAATACCCACAAGGACACTGTAAGTCACGCAAAGACAGGAGACAGAGACTTTTCACTAGATGGATGCCCTTTCTTTCATCTCCAGCTCTGCCCACTGCCACTCCCACCCCATCATTCATGTCACATATGCTTTTTCTCTGTGGCCTGGGTTTTCTTTCTAAGTTAATTGTGCTTAGTTGTACTTAGCAAATGTCTATTATTAGAAAGGATAAGCCAGAGAGATGCAGGTGTATGGAGCATGGACTTTTCAAGGTGCTTAGACTCTTTAAGGATCCCCATAAAAAATAGTGCTCCAATTGGAAACAAAAGGCACACATAGATTAGATTAACTTAAGAAGGGTTGAATAAAGGGATTGTTTACAAATGAAGTGTTTTCTTTGTCAACAGGAGTGTCTTCTGTGTAAGTAGTTGTTTCTTCCCCTAGGGGACAAGGAGAGGAAGATCCAAGAAGGAGAGATAGCCACCCTACAGAGAAGCAATGGAGCTAGCTCAAAATGATCTCACAGAGTTGGAGCCTGTGGCCTCACCCCCTTCCCTCTCTCAGATTTCCTAAAGAGATTCCCCCTTGGCCAAATCCAACAGGACACTTCCTCCTGAGGGCACCAAGAGCCCAGTGGTGGGGTTCATACAGGTCAGCCTCTCCAGGCAGAGAGCAGGGTATAAAAGTACAGAGAAGTGTAGAGAATGGATGAGGTGGAGAAATGGGAGATACCTGGCACAAGTAGTGACATTCATTCTCAAAGATTTTTCCAGGAATCACATCTTTCACATGGAGGGTAGAATTTTTAAATTAGCAAAAAGTTAGTACTACGATGGAGTATTACATTCAAAAGGAGAAACATCTAACCTATAGGGTACCCTATAAAATACACATCTGGTTAGAGGGATGTTAACAAATATTTTACTGTGTAGAATGAACCTACATTAGCCAGACTCTACTTTGATTTCCTTATAATTAAAAATGTACAAAATGCCCACCATTCGGACTGAGGCATTGTCTACAATGGCATAAACAGGAGTATGAGTAATATTCGGTGTCATTCACATCTTGGAAGAACTCAAGTTTTATTGGGAGACTCTGTAGAGTGTGTATAGAAGTATGTGCACAAAGTGTGATGAGAACAGAGCACCAGCTCCGGGAAGTGAAAGTCTACCTGTCACACCATGGGCCTCAGTCACCACCAATAAGAGGGGAGAGATATAGTCTCTACTCCCCTAGAGAGTATTGTAATGGACAAGGGACACATGAAAGTCTTTAATAAACCATAAAGTCCTGCACCCATATATGCCTCTTACTATTATCTCATTATATAGGTATATCAGATTTGATCAGTAAACTTAAAGTGCCTTAAGGACAAAGACCACTCATTTTCCACAGGATCTACCGCAGAGCATGGCATACAGTAGATGTTCAATAAGTAGTTTGTTGATACATAGATACAAGTCAGCACTTCTTCATAATTAATGGGATTCAGTCATGCCATCTTCCCTGAGCACAGTGATTTTATGTAGAGAAACAAAGACACACACACACACACACACACACACACACACACACACACACAGTGCAGGTATCCCTCTGCCCCAAGCCCAGTCTTCTTCCAGAGATCTCCCTGCCCAGAAAGCCACGGCCTTCCCAAGCCAGCCATGCCCTTGCAAGTTTCCTCAACACTATTTTCTTATCCATGGTTCTTTTGTTGCTGGCTGTTAAAACTGAAACCTTTTATGGTGTATATAAGCCAGAGGTGACACAATTAAATGAAACTATTTGTCATATAAAATTTACATCAGCAGGAATTAAACGTCAAATAACTTAGGATTGACAGCCTCTACTGAGTCATAAAGACTCTAAATTAGTCTTGTGAAGGATATTCTCATACAGTCCCTAATAAACTCCACTCCACCTAAGACTTACTTTCCAAAAGTGCCAAAAGGAGAATATCAATGATGAGATCATTTGAGTGCATGCGTGTGCGCGCGCACACACACACACACACACACACAATTGAATGGAGATTAAAATTCATCCTGTACTAACTATGGAAAGTGCAGCATAAGAAAACTCAATCCCATCTCTGATTTCATTCTGTGACCTTGGGCCATTCACACCGCTTTCTCTAATTTTCAGGTAATACCATCCACTAGTCCTTCACTACTTCATGAAGCTTTTTTTTAATTAGTAGAGTTTATTTTTCAGAGCAGCATTGGTTTAGAGAAAAATTGAACCACAAGTAGAGTTCCCAATACCCCTGCCTTCCTCCACTCTGGGTTTCAACTGGGATTAACCTCTTGCATTCATGTAGTACATTTGTTACAATGAATGAATCAATATTGAAACATTATTATGAACTGATGTCCATAGTTTACATTTGGGTTCACTCTTGGTGTTGTACTCTGTGAGTTTAGACAGATATCTAATATCCTGTATCCCCCATTGTAATATCATACAGAATAGTTTCACTGCCCTAATTCAAGAACTTAAGGATTAAGTGAAATAATTAAGGGGCATTTTTTTTAACCTACAGGTCTGTAGGTAAGTGTTAGCTTGTAACAGTGATAGGTTTCCTTCATTCATTTATTTAACATAATACTAAATCCTGGAGACACAAAGATGAGTAGAGCACACTTCATGTCTGGTAGGCCCTGAGAACTGTTCACATTTATGACAACCATGGGCTATGATCTTCATGGTAGAGATTTCTAAAGTACTCGTTTAAAAAAGTAACATGCATCAAGTATTGATTCTGCACCAGGAAGAGTTACATGTTTTATATCACTTTCTATCCTTAATTCCCTACAGCCACCTATGCGGTTGATACTATCCTCATCCATCTTTTACATGTGAGGGCCTGGAAAAGGCATAGTGATCTCCTCTACCAGGAGAGGATGGGAGCTCCAGGGAAGAGGTGACTGAGCCAAGCTTCTAATGCAATTTGGAGTCACTGGGCATACAGCAGGGAAAAGGGCATAGAGAGCAGAAGGAGCAAAGGGAAGGGAGTTACAGTGAAGTCACAGTGCATGCATGTGCTCAGCTGCCCGAGTGAGTCCATGTGTTCAGACAATAACAAAAAGGAGGTTGCAGTGAGAGCTGAGGCTGGAGACAAAGGCAAAAACCAATTCATAGGAAGTCTTGGCCATATGCTTAGGAGTTGGGCTTTTATACTATAAGCAGCAGAGTGCATGGAAAGTTTTCATGTGATTTATTTAGACTTTTGGAAAGATTATTGTCAGGCAGGCTTTAGAACAGGGTAGAGAATGGAAAGAAGACTGATTATAAGCATCAGTTTAGTGAGCAGCACTTGATAAACATATACTATGCACCAGGACTGTGCAAACTGTTCTGTATGACGTACCTCACTATTTATGTCCCCCCTACTCTAGTTTCTCTTCAGAACAAATAAATATTTAACCTTTTACTATTTATGTCCTTATTTGAGGCCAGGCAGGAGATGATGAGACTGTACCCAAGTGGATTTGGGGATGATGTGATATACTTTAGAGACATTAAGGAAATCAGAGGCTTAGGGGTAAGTATAAGCTACAAGAGTTCATGACTAATTCTCAGGGGGAAAAGCTGGAAATATAGGGTAGAAACAAAATCAAAGTGCAGTTATACTAAAGTCTCGAGAGACATGGAGAACTCAGAACTGGAGTGGCTTCAGTGCCAACAGGTTCAGCAGAAAGGACTTAGCCGCACATGAGTGACTTCAGGTCTGGGCATCAGAATGGATACTATTGGACATCAACCATCAAAAGTATGGTCTGTGATGTGGTCAGCCAAGTAGGGGGCACACTGACAGATAAGATGTGGGGAGATAATACTTTTGAATATTTCCCAACTTATTTTTTATTTCTCAGGGATATTTTATCATCATCATAATTTGCCTCTCCCCAATATTAGATATAGAGCAAAAGAACATGGCTAATTACCTCAAAGAAGATATAACATAATAAGATCAAGCCATAGGTAGTCTTTTGTAAACCTACAGCATGTGAAAATGTGTGCACACACATACACACACACATGAGTCTCTTGAAAGTCATGCTTTCAAATACAGGAGCCAGATGCTTGCTTGAGGATGACATCTTTATTAGTCTAAAACTCTTGGCATAAGGACTAAATAATCATTAACTCATGGAAAAGGCCTAATATATCTGTTATATAATATATTGAGAAGAGAAAACAATATGTAAGAGCTAAGTAGATTACCCAAAGTTTCCAAAGTTTTACCAGTTGGTACAAGGACTTACCCTTCCAAGAGAATGTAATTGCATCAGGCTAGGAGTTCTGAAAAATTAATGAGCCCTGGAGCAGGCTTTAGTCAAAAATGATAGGACGTGATTGTATAAATATCCTTCATCCCTCAATGGGATAACCCAAAGCACATGTTCTATGCTGACTCCCAGAGTTCCCAAGAGGACTAAACTTCAGTAGTAACTTACAGAGGAAACTTGCTTGATCACACAGCCTTTATTGGTTGCCTTCCTTTTTTGTCCACTCCATACTTTCCTACTGATGTTTCCTGGGGTCATCTCCCAAATAAATTATACCCACTAGAACCATTGATTTTGAGAGGACTCAAAGTCACCTTTGTGACATGAGGTAGATGAATAAATCTGTAACAGTAAGGGGAGGGAGATGGGAGAGTTCATGGCTAATGGCCTTAACTTCCTCCATGTTAAGAAAAAGCAGGGCCACTTTCACAGAATAAATTTGAGGGGTAGATGGAGTTGTATAAGAGCTGCTGTGATGAACAGATGAGGAACCAACTGGGACCTTGTAGGAAGAGCAGAGAGGAGCACTGAGAATCTAGCTAAAGTTGGAAACCACACCTGTACCCTATGTGCTTTCCCCCCATCTACAGCATCCAGCCATCTGGGAACTAGAGCAGGGAAGCAGATGGCCAAATTGATCAAAAGTAGGAAATGTATGGAGAAGTTGCAGCAAAAGGACCATGGAGGGAGGTAATTGGGCAAGGCAGTGACTGGAGTGATACACCATAGCCCAGGAAAGATGGAAAAACTATGACTGGAGGGATGGAGAAGGAAGCAGAGGTAAGGTAGAAAAATATATGGCATGAGAGAAAGGAAACAAGGGGCTGGAGAAACAGGAAATTTTGTTCAGAGACAGGTTAAGCTATGCATTAAATTTTTTACATGGATCAGTGCTGAAAAGATTCCCCAGAACTAAACAACCCACCCTGTGTGATCTGATGACCATGAATTAAAGCTGATCTTAGTTTATAGATATGGTATAAGTCTACTTCGGATTTGCCAGTTGTTTTCATGCTTTCAGCTCTCTTTGAACCTTCAGAGAGGAGGAAGGATGTCATTTTCCTCCTTCACTTTCCTTTGCCCTCCCCTCCCTATCTTCTCTCTAAAAGTGAAGAAATGGGATTAGATGCTGTGACCCAGTGCTCTATTGGTCTAACAAGAGGCAGGAAAAATATGAGTAATCACATGGGAAGGATTCCTGCCCAGAGTGTTGGACAACATGAGCTCTAAGATTCCTTCCATCTCTGATTTGCCTGAGCCACAGGGAACCCCGGTTCTCATCAACTACATGTAAAGTACTTCAACTCACAGGCCACATCCTGTTGTATCACCTACACACAGGGAATGCTCAGTAAATTGCTATCTTTGGAATGAACAAACGTTCTTAAAAGCCCCGAAGCTTGCAGAAAGCACGGGCAACTCACAATCAGGGAATGTGCACACACATTTTAAAGAGAAGAATGTTCGCTCCAGCCTGTAGAGCCTTGAATTAATCAGAGGATCCAGCTGATGCCTGTCCCTGTGGCTTGCTGCAAATAGCCACATCACCAATGCCACAAAAGCACTCCCTTCCCGCTTGACTGTGCAGTGTGTTTTGTAACAATAAATATTGCTACAAGAACAAAAGTCTCATTGACACCGCCATGGCTGACAAGGCCTTGATTTGTTTGTATTAATGCGGGACTGGACTCCCTCTTCATTAACTACACATCAATGACATATTTGCCTATGTGGCTCTGGGAGCTGTTGATTGTGCAGCGACAAGTGCCAGAGAGGTTGCTTCTTAACGACCTTGACATGCCTGGCCCCCAGGGGCCCTGGGAGCCTGTGTGGGGCAATTATAAATACAAACACGAAAGTGAGCTTGCCTAGACCGACAGGAAAAAAAAAAATCTCTGCTACAAAGAAGGAAAACAGCTGATGTTGTATATTCACCATGCTTATGGGAAGAGACTGGGGGATAAACAGCTATCTGAGAAAATTAGGAGTTGAATTATTAATATAATGTGATCATCGTAATTACCATTTACATGTCTATTACATTTTAAAGTTTATGAGATAGTTGTTCTCTAATATCTTATTTGATCCTCCCTGTTAGGTTAGGAACTGCTTTTGTCTTATACACAGTGCCTAAGTCAACGCCACACACATGCCAGAGACTCTAAATAGTGTATGAATGAATAAATGAACTAATACAAGAATAGTAAAGTAAGACCAGCATTATCACTGTGTCCAGTTTTCAGATGAAACAACTGAGATGCAGGATATTTTAGGGGCTTGCTCAGAATCACACAGCTAATAGGAGGCAGGGCCAGAATTCCTTCCCAGGCTCTTTGATTTTCAGCCCTATGTTCTTTCTGTTCTACTCACTCTTCAGGGAGTTTTGCATGGAAGTGATGATTGAGTATACATGGCACAAAACTTCTTTAGTGACTCTCTTCTCATCACCAGTGGTGCATTCTCTAGAAAGGCGCATGCAAAGCACTGAACTCTGCTGACCTCCGTGAATGGCAAAGTTTTGTCAAGTCCTCAGTCCCAGCAGATGTCATAATGATTTCCTGCTGGCCTATAAGGGACCTACCTCTTCAGGATTGCCACTCACAAAGCTGGGCTTCCTCTCTGAAGCCTCAGGTAGCACCAAAATAATGGGGCTCCCAAAGTTTTGTTAGATATAGTGTGTAGGGACCAGCTTACCCCCTGAAGACTCCTTTCTTAGCCCAAGCTCATCCTATCCTGTTATGGTTCTAACCAACCCCACCTCCTCTGAATCGCTCCTTCAGCATCACCCAACTGTGGTCACAGTCTACATGTCACACCCCAGAGACCATCATATTCTTATGGCTGATCTGGGGTCCATTGTGCTTTAGGTTCTAGGGTTGCTTCTAGTCTCCATTCTTTAAGGTGTGGATTGTTGAACATTCATAGTCACATGTCCTGGTCCTTCCTGGACATCAGTATTTATATTAAATGTGAGAAAGATCTCAAAGAAACCTGGATGGATGTTTTCCCTTCCAGCCTCAGAGATTCTGAATCCTTGATTTGGTGGCAAAATGAACGTATTCATCACAGTCTTTCCACTGAGGCTGGACATGGGATCTTTTAGTTATCTGTCACAATCTGTCCAAGTAACCAAAATCCATTGCCAGAGAAATATAGAGAAGGGATTTCACTGGTGGCCTCTAACAAACTTCTTGTGGTTGAGGGAAGGGGATTGCTCTTATAAAACTACCCAACACTGGCTATGCCCCTGGATTATCTAAGCTATACCTGTTCCCCTTGAGGTCTCAAAATAGCCATGTTTTGCCATCTCACCGTGCATTTCCCAGGTAAAAGCACCTGGATTCTACTGGCCATTCACGAGTCATCATGTGTAGATGAAATTTCACCTCTCCCTTAGAGCTCCAGGGTCAGGTATATGACCAGTCAGAATTTTCCATCCTCTGGGCCAGTGACTGCATCAGGGTTGGCATATGACCCAGCTTGGCCAAATCAGACTCAATGCTTAGAGAGCTGCTGAAACTATTGAGAAAGAGGGAGCCATGCTCATTCTGCTAGAGACTAAGTCTAGAACTCCTAGTAGCCATATTGCCTTTAGGAAAGAAGGGCCTGACTGAAAAATAAAGTAGAATAAAGCAGAGCCAAAGATGAAGAAATAGTCCTAATGTTGAGGGATTCTTTAACCTGGTTTTATAATAACAGACAACTCAAGAATGACAGAACCACGCTATGGAATAGAAGCTACACATAGTTAACTATGCAGTTAGTAGAATTATATTCAACAAACTGTAGATTCCATAGCTCTACTGTCTAACACAGTAGTTATTAGCCACATGCGCCTACTGCACACTGAAAATTGAGATGCTCTGCAAGTAAAAATGCATACTGAATTTCCAATGTCTCAATAATTTTATGTTGACTACATGTTGAAAAGATACTGTTTTTGATATCTTGGGTTAAATATTGTGTATTATTAAAATTAACATCATCAGGGTGCCTAGGTGGCTCAGTTGGCTGAGCATCCAACTTCAGCTCAGGTCATGATCTCACAGTTCATGAGTTCAAACCCCACTTTGGGCTCTGTGCTGACAGCTCAGAGCCTGGAGCCTGCTTCGGATTTTGTGTCTCCCTCTCTCTTTCTCTCTCTCTCTGCCCCTCCCCTGCTCACGCTCTGTCTCTCTGTCTCTCTCTCTCAAAAATAAACATTACAAAATGAAATGAAATAAACATTTCTTTTTTAATAAGGCTACTAGAAAATTTTAAATTATTCAGATGACTTATGTTGCATTTGTATTGAACAGTGCTATTCTAGGACGTGGGGATTTTTATACTAATTTGCAATTAGTCCTCTAAAGGCTTCATGATAATTCTAAGATATTTGTTAAGCAGAGAGGCATTATAATTTACTATTGAAACAAGGACATTTTAAGAGTGAAAGAGGACAAATAAGTGAAAGATAAGTGATTCCTTCAGAACAACTGTTATATACCAGACAAACCAAGGAACAGAGGTACCAGGCTAAGATTCCTCTTCTAAAATCTAAATACTTTTGATCCTCCCTTACAAATCGACAATTACTACTTTATGTTAGTCTAAGTTGGCATTTTCTTTTGGAAGTGATATTTCTTCTTACACAATTGTTAATTTTGCTTTTCAGATCCTCTACCCAATAGGTTGTTAAAAGTATTTTGTTTCTAGCATCTCCTTCAATTATTATTATTTTTGACAAATGTGAAGTAGGCTCCTGTGATGTTTCAGATATTTTATATTCTAAAGATGTCTGTCCTTTCTGGGGGCATGATATTGGTTCTTTCTGCATATGTTCTGTGTGCCTTAATTCTTTCTGTACCCTGTGGGCTCTCTGTCAATCTTAGGTGATGGGAACTTCCCCAAAGATTTCTGAACTGAAATCAGATTGTCCCTTTGAATAGAAGTCCGGACAACATGATATCTCTGGGGTGCCATCATTAAACAGCTTCCTCATAGCAGTACGTGGTAGTGCTGTTTTTCGTTATGCCAGGGAGGTTCTGCATGCATCCTTAGACACTGCTTTTGGTCCACGTTGACCTGAAACATGCACAGGAAAGGAAATGTAAAGATCAACTCTCCAGCCCCTGATGCTGATTGCAAAACACTACAACATGAACAGCCAGTGCTCGAGTCCCTTGTGATCTCCACTTCCTTGGAGATGATGCTAAAGCAGAAAGGCCTAACTGTACCTCACAGAGGATCACAGGGGGCCTAATTGTAATTTTGTAAAAGGTTCAACGCATGGGTCTAAAAACAACACAAATGAACAAACAAAACAGAAGAGACTCATAAATACAGAGAACAAACTGGTGGTGCCAGAGGGAAGGGAGAGCAGGAACTAACAAAATAGATGAAGGGGAGTAAGAGGTACAAACTTCCAGTTACAAAGTAAATAAATCACAGGCATGAAAAGCACAGCATAGAAAATACGGTCAATAATATTTTAATAACTTGGTCTGGTGACAGATGGTGACTATTCTTATCATGGCAAGCATTGCATCAAGTACATAATCGTCAAATTACTATGTTGGACACCTGAAACTAATACAACATTGTGTGTCATCTGTACTTCAATAATATTTTTTTAATTCATACATTAAAATTTTCAAATACTGAGATTTCTCACCCAGTAGTCAATAATTGTTCACAGACTTTGTCCTAATATAATGTAAGGGACTGTTCTAGAACAAGAATTTAAGTTTAACTATTTTATTGAAGGGGGAATAAAGAGTGAATGGGACTGAACAGATTCCACCACTGGTACATGGTAGCATTTAGAGCCCCCACAGTGAAGTAGTATCAGATGGTAGGAATCTCTACTACAACTCTAGTCCTATCTGCTAGTCCAGTCCGTTATTACTTAAGCATAGTATCAGGGCTCCAGCATTCCAATATACTCTTCAGTGTCTGCACTTGTAAATAGTGGCCTCAGATTAAATTGGCTTTAAGTGATCATGAATATGATGATTAAGTATGATTATTCTTACAATAAGTCTAGTTGTAAGTATTGTAAGTTGGTAGACATTTCTGGTAGAATTTAGGTATGCTCAAATGTAAAAAATAAATAAAAAACACATTTTTTTCACATCTGCCCATTTATGATGTTAATACTGAATTCTCTTTATCAATTTATACAGGCAACACTGCACTATACAGTATCCACTGAAAGATAGTTCCATAATATAAGACTTTAATTTTGTAAATTATTTGCTAATCTAATTGTATCTACAATCTATTGCTGCATAACACATTACTCCAAAATTTAGCAGCTTAAAACAATGTGGTTTTTTTATGTTTAGTTATGGGTGGGGGGGAGAGGGGCAGAGAGAAAGGGAGACAGAGGATCCAAAGCAGGGTCTGCAATGACAGCACAGAGCTCAATGCGTGGCTCAAGTCCATGAACCATGAGATCATGACCTGAGCCAAAGTCAGATGCCTGGAGCACTTGGGTGACTCAGTCGGTTAAGCATCTGACTTTGGCTCAGGTCATGATCTCATGGTTGGTGGGTTCAAGCCTTGCGTAAGGCACTGTGCTGATAGCTCAGAGAATCTTCGGATTCTGTGTCTCCCTCTCTCTCTGACACTCCACTGCTCACGATGTCTCTCTCTCTCTCTCAAATAAAAAAATTTTTTAATTAAAAAAAATAACATTAAAAAATAAAAAAATAAAAACTCAGATGCCTAACCAACTGAGCCATCAAGGCTCCCCATGATGTATTCCTTATGCAGAGTTTCTGTGGGTCAGGAATCTGGGCACATCTCATTTGGATGGTCTGCTTCAGGCTGCAAACAAGGTGTCAGCTGGCCTGTGGTTATATCAAGGCTCAAAATGGGGAAGGGATCCTCTTTAAAGATCTCATAGCTGTTGGCAGGATTCAGTTGTTCATGCACTGTTGGACCAGGGACCTCAGTTCTTCCCGGACAGGCCACCTCTCATTTCCTTGCCATTATGTCAACTGGTTTTATCAAAGTGGGCAAACCAAAAAAGGCAAAAGAGAGAGTGTGCTAGCAACATGAAGTCACAAAGAGAGGTGACACCCCATTCTCTTTGCTGTATTCTGTTGGTTAGAAGAAAGTTACCACCAGCTCTAACCTATAATCAAGGGGAGGTGGTCACATGAAGATGTGAACACCAGGATAAGGGGGATCTTGAGGGCCATTTTAGAAGTCTGCCTATCACCCTGATACTTTTGTCTGAATACCATGAAAATAAAAATGTGCCTGAGTATAATTTTCCTTGCTAAGGCTAACAAAAAATGAACAGAGAAGTTTTGGTATGAAAAGGAGGCCCAATGTATTCTATAAACACGTAGCTCAAACACAGATACATGGGAGAATTAAATCTTCACATCTCACAGTCTTCTGAAATGCAAAATATCAAAGAACTCCAACTAGAGCCATCAGTGCCATATTCACCATATAAATGGTGCATTCGTTCCAGGAAAACATTATCAGCCATATTAAATTAGTAATATCCTTTGGAATGTTATTAGAATATCACATGAATCACTTGTATGAAATTGATACATTCTTTCCATTTACTAGTTCTTTTAGTATCAAGAGCTATAAACACAAGACACTTGCCCTTTCATGTTTAAGTAACACTCTAACAGAAACATGTCACACATTACTTCAGCTTCAGAAACACTGCATTCAGCCTTTTTTGGAGGGCAAGATGCCTCAGGATTCAGAGAAGCCTATAGATTCTCCCCAAAAGCTGAGAGATAACCAATTAGCCTGTGGTTTTCTCATAAAGTCTGTTTCAGTAATACTGTATTGAGATATTAAACTGAAATGTCCTCCCTTAGCTGTGAATGTCATCACCCAGCACTCCCCACCACACCAAACTGGTGGAGGGAGGACCCAACCTAAAATGAAAGGGGTCATTGCTCAGTGCCGAGTTTCAAATTGGATTTTGCGAATCAAGGGTAAAACAATAATCTTAAAATCCTAGCTGTGTCAAGGGAGCAGATGGTTTTCCAAATTCTCAAAGCTTCTCCCTCTATATCAAACAGTGAGTTTAGGGATAGAGTTATGGGTAGAGAGGATGGAGAACAGGAAGCTGGACTACTAGACAAGGGGAGAGCCATTTAACCTCTTGGAGAAGGTGGTAGAGAGACCCAGAAGAACCAGCAAGAGCTGACGTTGAGTGGTATCTTCACTCTCTCTTTGCAAACAAAAGCTCAGGAAGTTTCTAGTGTAAGCAGTACAACCCAAGGTCCAGAAGAAACTCTCAGAAATGTTATCAAAAGGGACAAAAGGGGAGGAGCACCCGGGTGGCTCAGTCAGTTTGGCTCAGGTCATGACCTCACAGTTGGTGAGTTCAAGCCCCATGTTGGGCTCTGTGCTGACAGCTCAGAGCCTAGAACCTTGAGCCTAATTTGGATTCTGTATCTCCCTCTCTCTGCTCCTTCCCTGCTAGCGTGCTCTCTCAAAAATAATTTTAAAAAAATTGAAAGAGGCAAAAAGGGGAAGCTTTTGATGTTTATTTTGTGAGAAACTCCATTTGCATCTTACAGATTTTTAGCAGTTTTCAACAAATAGCACTTGCCAGGGAGTCCCTAGACATATTCTGTCACCCTCAACATCTTGACACCTAATGCATCACTTACATCTATCTGTCTATTCCCCATAGCCTGGTAGCGTCACATCCGATTTAAATAAGCCACAGGAAAACAATTTCCTTACCAAATTGGGGGAAATGAAGGATACCATCTCTAAACAACTATCACAAATGAAGCTGTAAAATCTGATAAAATAAAAGAGAAGTGACTGACCCCAGCTTTTATGAACTTCATTAACAGAAATTCTAGTCCATGAAAAATCCTATACAAAAAGTTTTTTCCACTCTCTGGCCAGGATGCAGGACTCTGTGACAGAGGAATCTTGGTGCGTGTTGGGAATAGGAAAATAATCCCACTAGCCTAGTAGTGGATCCTAGAAATTTCCTCTTTAACTCTGTCTTCACTTCAAAACTCATGTGTCTTCACTTCAGACATCTCAGATCCCAAAACAAAACCCATTAGAAGCCCCAAGCTTCCACAAACAACTCATAAGAAATAAATGAGGGCAGTACCCATGTGACAGCACTACCTTCCCTCCACAGGTTGGTTCAGGGAGCCACACCCTAAGATGGGCTATCTCTATACAAACATGCCATTGTAAATTTCAGTCACTTGTCCATTTTCTTCTTGGCCTTTTTACAAAACCTACACTAAAATAACAATGAGAATCACAGCAAAATGCTCTACCTGTAGATGAAAAGGATCTTGTTTTTGCTCCTGAAGTTGAAGTTTTAGTGATACAGACCCCAAGCTGATGCTGGAGGAGTAGCAGGAAAGATAGAGAAAACAGGAGAAAGGGAAACAAAATGGTAATAACTGCTGAGACCAAGAGGTGGGGGCCACCTCCTCTTCTTGAGGCTTAATACCTGCTTCCTCTATCATGCTGGGGCTTGTTCTCTAGGAAGGGGGAAGCAAGGAAAGCCTCAAGCACTCAGGTGGCAAAGGAGTGAGCCAAGGCTGAGTGAGTCTGTACTGCACAGGGAAAAAACGCCAGGATGTGTACTGATGGCGTGTAGAGACGGGGATGAAAACCTGAGGCACTAATACTGCAGCCGGATCCACTGCCACGCTAGCCTGGAAGAGCTAAGGGAGCTTTCAAATAGCAACCGTTCTCTGAATAAACATGAATAGTAAGTGGGTCTTAGCCTCTGCCTCCTTGCGAGCTGGCTGGCGGGAGACAAAGTAACACCTTGTTTCTCTTCTGATAAACTTCTCCCAGCTCAACACAGTGTGAGGGGCAAAAGAAATGTTGTTGTTGTTTTCAGAAAAAAAAGGCCAGGACTCCAGGAAAGCTTTGAAACTGCCAAACCCAAATCCTGACACCTGGGCGTAGGACTTAACCTCTGAGCCTCAGTTTATTCAACTACAAAATGGGAATGACAACTTCTGCTTTCTCATGTTACTGAAACAATGAAATGGAAAGTATTCCCAGCCCAGTGGGTTGCCTATCCTGAGCGATCAATAAACGTTACTTCCTTAGCTCCTTCTCCTGTTCTTGAAGACTCAGCTTTTCTCTGAGTCACCTAGATGCTAAGTAGTTGAGTCCCCTTATTTAAAAAGAACTTCTTCCCAAAAGACAACTGATGGAGAAAGCACTGAGCCAGGAGCCTCACAAATGTGAGGCTGAGCCTCTGCTTTGCAAGTATTTTTAAGCACTTGAACTATCGTAAAAGAAATGTTGTGTAAACGCACATGAATCTAAGTTGAAACCTGGCTATTTGCCTTCTACTCCTCTGAATTCAGCCCCACTAAGGAAATCCCCATAGTTCAAAAAGCTTGGATTTGATGATCTCCACTTGCTCTCTTTAACCTAGTGAAACCACTGACCTATTTTGTACATGTTTCAGGTTTCTTAAAGACATAATCATTCTCTAATAACAACTGTAATTTTAATAAAACCTCAACCCTTAGACAAGACTCAGAAACACCTGTTACAATGTCTGGAATTCTACCATTAGAAATTCAATCCTTTGAATTGTGAAGGCTCTTTAGTTTTTAAATATCATCTATAAATTATAAATTCCCTAGGAGAATTGATGCCATTTGTTTTAATCACAAAATTTTGGGCCAGTCTGTGAGGACAAGGCCCAGCCTGCCCAAATAAATTATAGACCCTCAATATGGAAGAAGGAGAAACCAGGAGTAGCAGAAAGAGAATTGGAAGAAGGATTCCCTTAGCCCCCTAATTTACCCTGTCTTCTTCCCTTGCTTTCAGACTGTTCTATTTTTCTCTAAAGGGACCAATTTCATTTGATTTATAGAACAAAGCTTATTCCAAAACGTGCATTGTTTTATTATTTAAGGAAAAGACGAGTTGGGGTGTTATTTCAACACTAAAAAGGGGGGTTATAATTTATTGTGTTAATGCTGTTAAAGTCCATTTGTAAACATCACTTATTCTAGAATATTGTTATATATGAAATATAAGTTTAAAAACAACTCCAGTTGTACATTTAAAAAAATTTTTTTAATGTTTATTTATTTTTGAGAGAAAGACAGAACATGAGTGGGGGAGAGGTAGAGAAAGACATGGAGACACAGAATCCAAAGCAGGCTCCAAGCTCTGAGCTGTCAGCACAGAGCCCTACATGGGGCTCGAACTCACCAACTGCAAAATCAGGATCTGAGCCAAAGTTGGACGCTTAACTGACTAAGTTACCCAGGAAGCCCTACATTTCTTTAATTTAAATTCAAGTTAGTTAAAATAAAGTGTAGTCTTAGCTTCAGGAGTAGACCCACCACATATAACACCCATTGATGCACTACATATAGCACCCAGTGCTCATACCAGAAGGTCCCCTCCTTAATAACCATCACCCATCTAATCCATCCCATCACCCACCTCCCCTACAGCATCCCTCAGTGTGTTCTCTTATGGTCTGCCTCCATCTCTGTTTTTATCTTGTTTTTCCTTCCCTTCCCCACATTCATTATTGCATTTCTCAAATTCCACATGAGTGAAATCATATATTTGTCTTCCTCTGACTGACTTATTTCACTTAGCATAATTCCTTCCTGTTCTATCCACATTGTTGAAATGGCAAGATAGCATTCTCTTTCATCTCCAAGTAGTGTTCTATTATATATTATATATATGTAATTTATATATATACCACATGTTCTTTATCTATCAGTTGATGGACAGTTGGGCTCCTTCCGTACTTCGGCTGTTGTCAATAGTGCTGCTATAAACATTGGGGTGCATGTGCCCCTATGAATCAGCACTCCTGTATCCTTTGGATAAATACCTAGTAGTGCAGTTGCTGGGTCATAGGGTAGTTCTATTTTTAATTTTTTGAGGAACCTCCATAGTATTTCCCAGAGTGGCTGCACCAGTTTGCATTCCCACCAGCAGTTCTAAAGGGTTCCTCTTTCCCACATCCTCACCAACATCTGTTGTTTCCTATAACTCCAATTTATATCTTGAAGACAAAAAAAACAAGTGACCAGGAATTCACCATGGGAATGTTCCATAGAGGAATTTGTGGCAGGCCTGTACAAGTGGAAAAAGGTCATCTCTCTTTGTCCCACCATGTGGAATGAAGGGAAAAGTTCCATAAAGACAAGAGAGGACATGTAACAAGAGTAATTTCTTAGTTATTTCGTGTGCAGATGCATAGGTTTTTTCCCTCAAACCTTCTCTTTATTGTTCTCTCTGAATAACAGTCTTTATTAGTTATTATGCCCTGTGGGTTCCTGGAATGACAAATCAAGTAAAAGTTGTGCCCCATCTTCTCCTCCTTGCAAGCAACCTTGACAAGAATCCCAAAATTCGGATTGCAAAATAACATTCAGTTCTGCTATAACATGCATGTGCATTCCTAAAAGTCACCATGCAATGCAATATTGTGCAATAAAAAGTATAGGGCTTGTGGGGTAAACGGGGTTGTAGGCACCACAGTCAAAGACTTTGTCGGTGACACTTAAACAGAAGCTAGGAAACAAAAATGACAACACAGCTGTACATATCTTAAATGAGTAAGAAAGCCCTGAAGTTTGCCTGTGTACATGGGTGTTGGGAGGGTTGTAAATGTGAGTCCTTGTGCAGTGGTAGAAGGAGCCTATCAGAAATTAAACCAAGCATTGAGGTCACCTGGGTGGCTCAGTTGTTAAGCATCTGACTTTGGCTCAGGTCCTGATCTCATAGTTCATGAGCCTGAGCCCTGCTTTGGGTAAAACATGGTTTCCCAAGTGATCCTTAACTTCTCTCTCTCTCTCCCTCTCCATGCCCTTCATGGGACACTCTCTCTCTCTCTCTCTCTCTCTCTCTCTCTCTCTCTCTCTCCCTCTCCCTCCCCCTCTCACCCTCCCTCCCTCCGGCTCACTTGTACCTTCTCTCTCTCTCTAAAAACAGAAAAAAAATCACACCAAGCATTGAAAGGCCAGGTGTGGACAGATGTGGTTTGTAACACAGGTGGCGAATGTGGGAGCCGGGAGGTGTGCTTTTGTCTGCCCTGTGTGCTCCTCCGGGGTGCAGACCGGCAGTTTCCGCATCTGCCTAGTGTTGCTGTGGAAGGACAGTGCATAAGCAAACACTAAGTTCACAGTGTGCTCAAACCATTCTCTAATATTTTAAGCATGTGGGAGCAAATTTGTGTTTTCAAAGCAAGTGTTATAACACAACTGACTGTATCTAACATTTTTAGGTTTTTATCTCTCATCATCACCCTCCTTTCCACTTACAGAATAAATTCTCCTAAACACAAAATCTCATCTTTTGTTTAGGATCTCTTCGGAAAAACAAAAACAAAAACAAAAAACAGGCAGGCTAGCGGAATGTTTCCAGTGATAAATGAGCTGCGGCTTTAAAGGAGATTGTGGTTTATTTAGGGCCCTGTCAGTGTTCCCCCGCTGAAATATAATTGAGCCTGACATTGAAGAAGAGTAGAATTTGGGAAGATGGATAAGAGTAGACAAGCAAAGAGCCACTGAATATGAGCCAGAGAGTGACCCAAACTTGGGGCCAGACTCTGTTCCTCTGGAAGAGTCTTGTCTCTGGCAGGGGTCAGGCATCACGGAGCACGCAAGCAAGAGGCACCATGAGCTGCCTTGTACTGACCTGAAAAGGTTAGGAACATGGGGGCGCCTGAGTGGCTAAGTCAGTTGAGTGTCCGACTTCAGCTTAGGTCATGATCTCACAGTTCGTGAGTTCCAGCCCGCATCAGGCTCTGTGCTGACAGCTCGGAGCCTAGAGCCTGCCTCAGATTCTGTGTCCCCCCTCTCTCTGTCCCCCCCATTCATGCTTTGTCTCTCCCTGTCTCTCAAGAATAAATAAATGTGTAAAAACTTAAAAAAAGAAAATAAAAGAAAACTTTAGGGACATGCCCCAGCTGTGCCTATCTGTCCTTCTTAAAATGTTAGAATACCATCTGTGAATTTGCCTAAACCTTCCTTTTAGGTCTCTAGCTATCTTAAGGAACACTCATGCACAAGCTACGCAAGAGCCAGGAACACAGTAATTGGGGCATTGGCTCACCACATACTTAATTGAGCAATCACTGTGTGCATCGCCACCTAGCAGACAAAGAAGTCTAAAACCTGTTCTCAAGAATCTGGCAACCTGACCACAAGGCTCTCTGGAGCTCACAGCTACCTCAAATCCCAGAACTTCTGTACTCAGTGCTGACAGCTGCTTCTTCCCTACCGCGGTTTCTCAACTATTGGTATTTGGAATGGCACGATCCTGTACTGTTCAGGATTGTCCTGGGCATTGCAGAACAATTAGCATCCCTACTAAACACTTGCCAAATGCCACCAGTGCACCCGGTCACTGTGAACATCCGAAATGTCCCGCTCACATGTTCAAACACATCTGGCAGGGGAGAGACGGTGCTCTGGATGAGAGCCACTGCCAACTGGCCTTCTTGTCCCTCAAGACTCAGGCCTGCCCACTTCCTCAGACAAATACTCAAGCTCTTTTCATTCATTTATGGTGGAGAAACCACAACCCAAAACTGAATGGCTAGGGCAAGTGACACTCTAGCAGGGAAGAGGAAAACCCTAAGGGCTCCTCACACATTTTCTCACCCCTCTTACCCACAAAGCATCAATATCCTGTAATTCTATAAACCTATAAAACTGATTTTGACAAGGAAACTGACCTAGAGACATGTCCTTGGTCAGGCTGCTGGTTTGGGGTTAGAATCTACCTGTCCTGGTTTAATTCCTCTGTCTACTTCACTACTGCTCACTGCTATTCCCTGGTGCTGGGGAAAGAGCCTAAAATGTCGGTCATTAGCAGCTAGCTGACTTTTCTGTTCCAGGTTCTGTGGTAGTTGTGAGTTTGTCACTTCCACTATTCACCAAATATTTCCAGCTCCCTGTCTTCAGGGGCACATGGTGATATACTTCCAGCCCGTTTCTGCTTTTTCAAGGAAGCATCGCTGGTTCTAGTCAACTCGTTGTGAGCATTTAATAGCCAGTTCAAGAAACTCACTCTTTTCCCTCTGATTTAACAACTCACAGCATTCAAGAGGGTGGCTGCTCTGTAACGATGGGTCCAAAAGTAAGGAAATGTTGCAGTAGAAGCTACAATAGACCTGAAGGGGACAAATAGTGTGAGCAAGAAAAGTCATTTGGTGTAATAAACGATGAAGCTTTGGGAGCTGTCACTGCAGTGTGATGTGACTAACCTGACTAATAGCCCTCTGCCCGTGAGTCAGTTCCCAGACGTTTTGATGGACTAGAACTCCTAAGATCCATCCCATGCACACACGCACGCACGCACACACACACACACACACACACACAGGACATAGCACATGGCACACACAGCACACACACACAACAACACACACAGCACACACATACACACGCACAGCACAGAGCACCAGTTCTTTGCCAGCCAGTGCCCCTCTGTACATTCTCTAATGGCTTAAATGTGGATCATTTCACCTCACATTCTCTTCTCCTCTTTTTGAAGCATCAGTCATTTTACAAGGTAGTTCTGGCTCCCACATATTTAGTTCTTTCTTTCCTTGTGTTTCTCTCTCCATTTGACTCTAAGCTCTGTGATGATAGATAACGTATCTCTTTCCACTCTCTCTACTATGGAACCCAGAGAAAAGAATACATAAATAATTGTTAAATAACTGACCTTCCTAATCTACTGCTAAAAGCAAAACGGGGAGAGAAAGTACCCAGGAAAACTAATTCTCCCTCCAAACATGCTGGGAAGAATAAGAAGTGTGAATATACAAGGTGGAAGGGAAGATTTATGGAAATATAATGTATGCAAAACTTAGAGAGTTGGAAGGGGTTATAAACATACTAGTAATAACTACCACGATATAGAAGGACCCTTTTTTTTTTATCACCAGAAAAACTTCTCATTAATTACAACTTGTACCTAAGTTGAACTTTATCAGCTATCAAATAAAAGACTTTTTTTCTCCTTCTGGGTCTGTGGTCAACAAAAATTCGGCTTCTAGTTAATATCTGATGAATCCCAGGATGACTCCAGGGGTGGACCCGCTCAATAATCCGATAGCTCATTTACCTCTCATCCTACCAAGCTATCCCAGACATCCATTGTCGACAAAGTGAAATATGATATTGATCTAGCACCGCATTGTTCAGTCTCCGTGAATCTTTGGGGGTCATTTGCTAGCTGATAGATTAACACAAGTGTGATAATCACTTTGAAGTAAACTGTCAAGTGAATGTGCAATGCTAGATGCTGTACTGGGAACCCCAGGAAATGAGTTTTTCCCTCGGGAGTATGTCATATAATCATGTTTAATAAAACTCAAACAAATGCTGGAGAAGCAGACAGAGGTTATTTCCAAAACATGCTACTGTTTCTCTGGGTGGGAATTCTCCTCTCCCAGCCTCTGCTTCGGTGATCTTATTTCTTCCACTTTCAGGGGATACTCAGAACCATAACAAGAGTTTAACCTCAGACTAAAATAATAGTAATAGTACTGCAAAGAGAAACTTGTTTCAGGCCCAATGTGACACACTTTTACATGCGTTAACTTGGAAACTTGGAACGGTGGTTGAGAATAGTCTCAAGAGTTACTTTGCCTAACCTCAAACCCCAGCTTTCTTCTTACTGAGCAACTTACTTAACCTCTCTGTGCTGTTTCTTCACGTGTGAAGTTACTTCACACTCAGCTTTGTTGTGAAGATTAAATGAGTTAGTTTATGGGAAATATTTAGAATAGTGTCTTCCATGGAACTACACCTCAAGTATGAGGTTATTGTTCATTAGAGAGAGAAGGAGGTAGAGAAAGAGATACCAATGAGTGTATGTGTGTGGGTGTAGATATATTTATATATGTTCAATGACGTGTGATCAATATATCCATTTCACAGAGAAGTATCTGAGTTGGAGAGAAACAGGAATAATGAGCTTGAGAGGAAACACACAATTGAATGCAGAACATTTTTATGTTAAGGAACATATTCTTAAATAGCTGGTATGCTGTGAATAGATGTTTATTAATCATTGAATATTTATTATCTACCTCGTGCCAGGCATGTTGCTACACACAGCCATGGTGCTCTGTCACTCACAGCAAAGCCTGGGCAAAATGATGGAAGAAACACCCTCCACATGTGTTTTGTGTTCTTTCCGGGATTCTCCGACCAGTAAAGCTCACATCCCCTCCCCCACCTCGCTCTTCTACTTCAGTCAAGTAGATTGTCTCTAGGTAACATTCTAGAAACCCTTCCGTGCTACCAAACCTATTACCTGATCTCCATTCTCGGTCGGCCCTCCCCTACGTTGAGTGACAGCAAGCTACTCTGTCTGGTTAACTCAAATGACAATTGATTCTTCTCATGAAGAAAAATAGATTGAAAATTAGCAGGCATCCCATAGGCAAGTTCAAACTAAGGCTTCGCGGTGATAGTGAACTCGTTTTTTAAACTAGGTCACAGATTTAACTTAACTAAAGGAACTCTTCCAAATCTAAGCTAATACAATTCAATATGCTACAATTCTTTGAATTGGCTCTAATGGTAGGATTTCTTTGATTATGGTCCCATTGGAAGGGGAATGCACTAGGTAGAATTGACCTCAGGGGTTACCGATGTTCAATGTCCCTTCATCAACCATGACATCTCGGTACCTCACATAGTGGCCCATTTGAACTTGGCAACATCAGGTGCTTAGTGTTGCTCTATGTTATTCTGTTACCATAAGGAAAGGATCACTCTGGGATATACATTATCTCTCTTCCAACTCCTGGACAGTAAAATTGGAAAACCAGCCAGCGAGCCTAAGATAGGAATGCAGTTCACACAATCAAGTGCAGCCAGTTTAATTAAGTAACCTCATCCTTTTGTTCCAAATAGTTCAATGGCCCAATCCTCACCCAGGGTAGAGAATGCCCTTTAATTTTCAAATTGATCTCCTGGTTACCCTGAGCAAGTCTCTTTATCTTCTCTTTTCTTCACAAGCAACCTGTTAGACAAAAAGGACAGACTGACTGTCTCACTTTCCTGCCCCTCTTCCCTCTCTTCCCTTTAACTGATGGCTAGATCTGTCTGCCACTCTCACTTATAGGCCCTGAGTGTATCCAATAAGTAATTTTAGACTGCTGCTCTGCTATCCTACATAAATCATACTCACATCCTTTCTTTGAGCCCTTTCCAAAATCCACTTCTTTTGTTTATGACTCCAGTGCTAAATGTATCCAGAGATGTTTTTCTTCAAGCTTCTATCATAGAGTTTGGCTCTAAATGAAAGCAGAAAAATAGAATATTATATGGAGGGTAAAGTTGAGACAATAACTTCTGGAAAAGAGATGTAAGATATTTTAGCAGCTTTGTTGTTGGAAAGAATGCATCAGAAATTGAGAAAATCAGTAATGTAGAGGGAGGAGGTAGTTGAACAAGCAAATTCCTCATAAAAAGCAAGAACTCACTAGAAGCACATTTAAGGGGAGGAGTTTCACTTTTCTCAGAAAGATGGAAAATCTTAACCTGAACCTTTTAAAGTTCCTGGGTCCCTTTTGAGAATTTTAAATTTTCACCAAAAAAAACTATTTAATTCTTAACAGTTTCTTTCAATGTCTTTGTAACACTAAGCCATCTAACCAACTCATCAAGTCCTCACAAAAGGATTGATTTCAAACTGAGAAAAACTAAGTTTTCTCTTTATTCCCAAAGACAAACTCATAACAAAACAGAGTGAGGCAAAGCCTCTGAAGCTTCAAGTTTCCTGCAGTTTTCCGTGAATTCCAGAGGCAAAATTCGCCAGCATCCCTCCTTCTCCAAGGAGAAATCAGATCCATGATTCTTATCTTTTGCCTCTGTCATAACCACTAATGTGTATATTCAAACATTTACATTCTGGAGCTTTACCCTAGTCTTGAGGAGTCAAAGTCTCCTGAGAAGAAGGGACACAGAAGGATACAAGAGTATGCTCTCCCTTTCTTTTTATTTACTTATTTATTTATTTGTGTTTGTTTGCAAGCTTTCCTGGCTACTCTTGTGAGTACTGAAACTCAGATCCTAAATGAAGAAGCCCATAATTCTTGCTTCCAAAAAGCTCTTGTTATATACCTATCATGTGCCAGGCTCTGTGTTTAGTTAGCATCAAGTGTACAAGATTAAAAAGAGATGGTACATGCCCTCAAGAAGTTTATAATTTAAAGAGGAAACAAAACAGGAGCTAATTGAGATCAACTCAGCACTGAGAAATCTTATGACCAAAATGGTCTAAATATGTTGAGGAGTGAGATCCAGTCCTGGCTCAGATGGGGCCAGGACACAAGATATCTACAAAGGCCAGGCATATTCTGGAGATGAGCTCTAAAGAATGAGGAAGAGATAGGGGTTATCAATTTTGTTATTTTTTCCAAAGTACCAGCTCCTGGTTTCTTGATCTGTTCTATTGGGGTTTTGTTTTTGTTTTTTGGTTTCGATAACATTAATTCCTGCTCTAATCTTTATTATTTCCTGTCCTCTGCTGGTTTGGGGTTTTATTTGCTGTTCTTTTTCCAACTCTTTAAGGTGTTGGGTTAGGGTATGTATCTGAGACCTTTATTCCTTTTTTAGGAAGACCTGGATTGCTATATACTTCCCTGTAACGAATGCCTTTGCTGAATCCCAGAGATTTTGGGCTGTTGTGTTATCATTTTCATCGGCTTCCATGTGCTTTTTAATTTCCTCTTTAACTTCTTGGTTAGTCCATTCATTCTTTAGTAGGATGTTCTTTAGTCTTCAAATATTCTTTCCAAATTGTTTCCTGTGGTTGATTTTGAGTTTCATAGCATTGTGGTCTGCAAATATGTATAGTATGATCTCGATTCTTTGTATTTCATGAGGGCTGTTCTATGTCCCAGTATGTGATCTATTCAGGAGAATGTTCCATGTGCACTGGAAAAGAATGTGTATTTTGTTGTTTTAGGATGAAATGTTCTGTATATATCGGTTAAGTCTATCTGGTCCAGTGTGTCATTCAAACGCATTGTTTCCTTTTTGATTTTCTACTTAGATAATCTGTCCATTGCTGTAACTTGGGTGTTTAAGTCCCCTACTATTTGGCATCATTATCAAGGAGTTTCTTTAAGTTTGTGATTAATCGATTAATATATTTGGGTGCCTTCACGTTTGGAGCATAAATGTTTATAATTGTTAGGTCTTCTTGGTGGATAGAGGTCTTAATTATGATACAATGCCCTTCTTCATCTCTTATTACAGTCTAAGTTTTAAAATCTAGATTGTCTGATATACGTATGGCTACTCCAGCTTTCTTTTGGGGACCGTTAGCATGATAGACGGTTCTCCATCTCCTTATTTTCAGTCTGAAGGTGCCTTTAGGTCTAAAATGGGTCACTTGAGGGGAAGAGCACTGGGTGTTATATGGAAACCAACTTAACAGTAAACTATAATAAAACTAAATTTAAAAAATGGTTTTCCTGTAAACAGCATATAGATGGAGCTTGTTTTATTATCCATTCTGTTACCCTGTGTCTTTTGAATGGAGCATTTAGACCATTTATGCTTACTTAGCATTAGTACTAAAAGATATGAACTTATTCGCATTATGTTTCTTGTAAACTTGGAGTTTCTGGTTGTGTTCTCTGGTCCTTTCTACTCTTTGTTGCTTTCGGTCTTTATGGGTTGTTTTTTTGTTCTGTTTTGTTTTTGTTTTTTGTCTTTTCTCCCCTAAGAGAGTCTCCCTTAAAATTTCTTGCAGGGCTGGCTTAGTGGTCATGAACTCCTTCAATTTTTGTTTGTCTGGGAAGCTTTTTATATCTCCTTCTATTTTGCATGACAGCCTTGCTGGATAAAGAATTCATGACTGCATATTTTTCCAATTCAGCACATTGAATGTATCCTACAACTCCTTTCTGGCTGACCAAGTTTCTATGGATAAGTCTGCTGCAAACCTAATATTTTTCCTTAATAAGTTAAGGACTTCTTTCCCTTGCTGCATTCATGCTTCTCTCCTTCCCTGAGTATTTTGTGAATTTGACTATGATATGGCTTGTTGACGACTGGTTTTTGTTGAATCTAATGGGAATCCTCTGTGCTTTCTGGATTTTGATGTCTGTGTCTTTCCCCAGATTAGGAAAAATTTCCACTATGATTTGCTAGCATAAATTTTCTAAGCCTTTTACTCTCTTCACCTTCTGGGACCCCTATGATTCTGCTGTTATTCCTTTTAAATGAGTCATTGAGTTCTCTCAGTCTCATAACACGCTCTTTTGCCTTAGTTACCCTCTTTTTTTTCTGTTTCATTATTCTCCAGAAGTTTGTCCTTTATCTCACTGATTCACTGTTCCTTTGGAGGTTGGCATCCATTTGAGATTGCTGCTCAGTTATAGCATTTCTTATTTCATTCTGACTAGCTTTTACTTCTTTTATCTCTGAAAAAGGAATTGCAATCTATTTTCAACCCTACCTAGTATTCTTATTATTGTGATTCCAAATTATGTTTCAGACATATTACTTGTATCTGTGTTGATGATGTCCCTTGCTGTCATTTTTTCTGTTCTTTCTTTAGAGGTGAATTCCTTCATTTCATCATTTTTAAGGAAGAAAAGGAATTAATGAAGTAAAAAAAAATTTAAGGTAAACAAAATAAAGACAACACAAAAAGTCAAATAAAGGATGCTAGATACTAGATGTGTTTTGGTCTGGTTGTTGAAAGAAGCTTGAGAGATTAGAGAAAAAAGGGAAAGATAAGAAAATTTTAAAAAGACAAAAGAAAAAAGGGAGGAAGGGGAAAGAGGAAACATTTGAAAATTTGAAAAAAAATGAACACAACAAAATAGAATGAAATGATGAAAGTAAAATATAAATTTAATATTTTACATAAAGGGGCACCTGGGTGGCTCAGCCAGTTAAGCATCCAACTTTGGCTCAGGTCATAGTCTCACAGTTCGTGGGTTTGAGCCCCACATCAGACTCCGTGCTGACAGCTCAGAGCCTGGAGCCTATCTTCAGATTCTGTCACCCTCTCTCTCTGCCCCTTCCCTACTGATGCCTCCTCTCTCTCAAAAAAAAAAAAAAAAAAAAAAAAAAAAAAAAAAAAACTTAGGCTCTTGTAGAAAGTGCTGCTATGAACATTGGGGTACATGTGCTCCTATGCATCAGCATTTCTGTATCCCCTGGGTAAATCCCTAGCAGGGCTATTGCTGGGTCATAGGGGAGTTCTATGGATAGTTTTTTGAGGAACCTCCACACTGTTTTCCAGAGCGGCTGCACCAGTTGACATTGCCACCAACAGTGTAGGAGGGTGCCCGTCTCTCCACACCCTCGCCAGCATCTATAGTTTTTTGATTTGTTCATTTTAGCGACTCTGACCAGTGTGAGGTGGTATCTCAGTGTGGATCAAGAAGATGTGGTATATATACACAATGGAGTACTATATGGCAATGAAGAAGAATGACATATGGCCATTTGTAGTAAAGTGGATAGACCTTGAGGGTGTCATGCTAAGCGAAATAAGTCAGGCAGAGAAGGATAGATACCATATGTTTGCATTCATAGGTCTAAGAGGAGAGACCTGGCAGGGGACCATGGGGAGAGGAAGGGGGAAAAAGAACCGGGAAGAGGGAGAGACACAGATCAAGGGAGACTACTGAATACTGAAAATGAACCATGGACTGAAGCGGGGGGGGAGGGAGGGGGTGATGGTCATGGTGGGGGGCACTTGTGGGGAGAAGCACTGGGTGTTATAAAATTATTATAAAATTATTATTAAAAATATAAATTATTATAAAAAATAAATAATTTTAAAAAATAAAAGAAAAAAACTAAAAAATTTTTAAATTTATAAAATATTAAAATACAGTAGAAAACATTAAAGGAAAATCGTTTTAATAAAAATGGAAAATAAATGTTTTCTCTTTCTGTATTCAAGAGTAAGAAGTGAAAAAATATTGGATAAAAGGACCAGCAAACAGAATGAATTACAATTGAAATTACATCTGGTTTCCCATTGAAGTCAAACTATGAAGCACTTTATAGTCCATAAACTAAGCAGGTGGAGACTTTTGTCAAGAGGCTGTAGGCCCAGGTGGGCGGGATTTAGTGTAATGACTCTGTTCCCCACTAGAAGGCGGTGCTTAGTTTACTGGGGTGGATTGCTGAGGCACATCCAGGCCCCTATGCGCATGCGCGGGAGGGGTGCCACTGGAGTCACCCAGCTTCAGTCTCTAGTGTCGGAACTCTGCTGTTCTCCAGGACCAGCAATCAAGGACCCCTCCTTTTCCTCCAGCTTCGGTGCACTCCTTGCTTCTACACGGACTGTGACCAAGCCTTCAGGCTGTAGGTGGCACCTCCCTCCTGAGTTTTATCTCAGATGGGGCTGTTTTTCCCAACCTCTTACTTCAGAGGGGCTGCGGCTTTGATCCGTTCGGACCTTCGGCGGAGCGGCTCACTGAGCAATGCCGGGTGCCCGCCCGCCCCCAGGAACGTTCCGGAGACCGCGCTGCTGCTGCTGATGCCCAGAGACTGCAGCTGGGTGCTACCCGGCCCAGAAAAAGTTTGCAGGACTTTGTAGCAGCAGCGTTTCAGGGATTTTGGAAAATCACAACACACATCTGGTGCCCTTAATCTCCTTGGTCCAGTACCTGTGAAAGTGGTTGTTCTCCGGGATTCACTGGGACCTTTGCCTGGGAGGTGGACGCACAGCCTCTACCAGATCCCCCCAGCAGGGGCACCGCCTCTTGCTGTGGGGCTCGCAAACTCCACGGACCTCGCTCTCTGCTCCTGGAGATTCTGCCTTCCCACCCGAGCACCACCAGGTAACAAGCTGCAGAGTTTCAGACTCTACCCTCCCCCCGTTTATGGAGTCTTAATAGAATTTAAACCTCCTTTCCCCCAATTTTGTTCAAGCATCTTCAGCTGTGTCCACTTTCCTACTTTCTCTCCAGCCGCTTTGGAAGGGATTGCTTTCCCCATACTCCCCGCCCTTGTCCATCCTCTCTCCACAAGCGGAAACGGCTCCCTGCTCTCTGCGGCTTCTCTCTTCCCCAGTTCACCTCTCCGCGCCGTGTACCTGCCGGTCCTGTGGCTCAGGTGGTGCAGATGTTGTGTTGCTCATCAGATCAGCTTTCTAGTTGTGCAAGATGGTTTTGTGTTGATCTGGCTGCATTTCAGGATGAGAGACACAAAAAAACTTCCATGCTGTTCTGCCATCCTGGCCCCTCTCCCAAATATGAGTTTTTATAATACCTAACCATTGGATGGTTTTGCCCTCAGCTCTTGCTGAATAGGATTGATTTCAGATCATATATTTATACAAAAAATAGACCAGATCACCACCAAGGAGCTAATCGGTAGCATTAGATATCACGGGAATTGTTGTGTAACTCAGTCATTAACTTTATTTTAGAATATATATTTATATATGTGCATAATGGGGATGAGTTCAAGGGCACATACTAGGTTTACTTCACTATTATGCCTTTGCCGGAAGAGTTCTTATTCAGAAAAGGGGGCAAGAGACCTTCACAGAACCAGGACCTGTCTCTAAGTGCCAGAATTTATTATTAGACTCTGTCCCACTAGATCATCTGTGATTCTTGGCAGGCAAGTGTTATATTGAAGTCTTTTCAATTACAATGACTAAAGGAAATTTTTTTTGTTAAGATTTAATAAGCACACCAGCTCCTTTAATGGTTTTTTATATGTGCTCAGGCAGCTCAGATACTGCCATCACAGCATAAAATTCCATACTCTTTTGAATATATTTCATGCTTCTTTTTAATGACCTCATTAGACAAATCAGTTTTTTGGCAAAGCAAGTCTAAAAAATTAATCATACAGTGAATTGTGACATCCAGTGATCAGACAATACAGAATACATGCTTTTAGAATTGCCAACCTATTAAAATAATAAGAGAAGAGGTGCAGAGAGAATAAAAGTAAGGTATTTACCTTACCCTTGAGGAACTTATACCCTAGATGTACAAACAATATGAACCCAGAATATAGCTGTGACTGACATATGACAACTTGTGAGCTCATAACTAAGAAGCACTGTGACACAGGAGAGGTAGGAGAAGGAGTGATAGTTTAGAGTTAGAAAGTTTGAGTCCCAGTTCTACTTCTTACTTGGCTGTGCATATTCAGACCAGTTACCTAATCTCTGAGCTTCAAAATTCTCTTCTGGATTAATACTGCCCTTCCAGAGACATCTTGAGGATTTAATAGGGAAATAAGGTTGTGTGAAAGAACACTTGATACACAGTAAATCTCTAGACATACCAACCCAATCCCTTCCCACACATTAGAAGCCCCCTATATGCCAAATACTATCTGCAGCACTACCAGAGATACAATGACCAAAAGCCACAATTTTTTTCCCCCTGAAGCGGTCAACGAAGCATGGTCCTCCAGGCTCCCCTAAAGTAGGAACTGAGAGCCCTAGGAGAGCTGGGGTAGTGAGAGAAATCAAGAAAGGAGGGTGAGGCATGAAACTTCTAGGTCTTGTAGAATATGAAGAGTATGGATAGCTGGGGAGAAAGAAGAGGTTTTGCAGACAAAGAGGCAGTATCTCCTAGAAATTGGCAAGTTTGGTTTTGTTTTTTTTTAATGAAGATACTTCCTGAAAGAAGGAAAATAAAGTGTCTCTATTCTGAGACCAAGATCATTAAACTCAACCAGTGCAAAGCATACCAAACAATTATTCAATTAAGTCAATAGTAACACCTCAAAGTAAATGCAGTTAATGAAAAGCATCTGCTGACTATGCTCAGATTTGGAGAGGTCCCCATTTGTTTAGGCAACAGAAGTTAATCTCAAAAATGTGAGTGGATAGTCAGGAGTTAGTGGAAGAGGGGATTTAGAGGACATCTATGGCTCACTCCAGCTAAGCTGGCAAAAGGACTTCCTATCAACTGCCATTTCCCATCAGCAAGTAGTGCCTGCCTGGGGCACCCCCTCAGGAAGAATGCTAAGGCCCTGTCTGAGCTCAGTGTTAAAATATTGATAGTTGCCTTGGGCACTGGATGGCAACGAAGCTCCCCAAGCCTTCTCTCTGCCGTCACTGCTTACACCTGCCCCACTCCCTCCTGAGGCCTGAATGTAGCGAAGTGAGCTTCAGAGTAATGGCTCGGAGACTTTTCACTGTCAGTTTCACTGGGCAAGAGCCAATAAAGCAACAAAGACCTGTCACCTGCAACAGTCACTAAAACGAAAAGATTTTCAGCTTAGCTTTTAGCAAAGCAAACCACTCTTTCATTAGAACCTTCTAGTAGTTCAGCAAGAGGTTTTGCCTTTAGGTAGATCTGAAGACACATCTGCAGACACAAAAGAAGGGAAGCTCCTGGCCTTGAATAGCTCAGAGTCTACTAGGAGAAAAACAGCATATAAACAACAGAAAAGGTAATATGTTATATAAGAAGATATTTCAGAGGGGCCCATTCTCTTACTTTGCTTAGGTTCATTTGAAGGACGTTGGCACAGAAAGGAAATACCAAACCCATTTCCGTATCTCCAGACAGATGCTATATACAGACATGTTTTCTAACAGGGCCTGGAACAGGTGACAATTAATCAGCAGGAGCCTTTTCATTTTCGGTTGATCCAACTCATACTCTCTTATCAGTGAGAGGCCAGAGCACGCTGGAATTCCTGTGTAACTTCAGCTCCAGACAGATGAGATTGGATAGCTCATGGCCATGTGTGAACCCCTCAGACATTATTTATGAAAATTTTACAATGAAAGAAGCAGTAGGGTATGGATAGAAAAGAGATTAGTCTTAAAAAGCAGTGTCCAAATAGACTCCTCTTTGGTCAAAATCACAGAGGCAAAATTTCCAGGGACCCACAACGCCTCCAGTGTGGGCAGGTGTCTTCTGACCCTGGATGACCAGTGATGCTACCGGGAGCTGGGGCTGTGCAGGATATGCCTGGGGCAGGCAGGGTTGAAGGAAAGGTAGAGAAATAGATGAGGAGCTAACCCCATTGCAGTAGGAACTGCCAGCCCAGGCAAGCTCCCCAGGGTCCTGAGACCAGTGTGACTGAGTGGGGAGCAGCAGGAGACCAATGACAGCAGCTGCAGCTTCTCAGCTTCTGGGTGACACCATCGGGTGGTGGGGGGAGGAAAGAAAGGGCTGCTACAGAGAGTGCCTGTCTCCTACAAGGGACAAAGAAGGACCCCAGTGGCACTGCCCAAAGCACAGTCCTCAGAGGATCTCCTGGTGCTCCATCAGAAATAAATGAAACATCACATGCCCAAGGGCTAGACAACTTTCCATCTTTAGAAAGGAGAGAAAAGGGAAGAACTTGGATAAAAGTACCCTCCCTAACAAATGGCATAAAGAATGAGAAGAAAAACAAATGTAAGACACTGCCACTTGTTACTATGTGCTAAGCATTTTGCCAGATTTACATGTGTTATGTTCCACATTCACATGTGTTGTTAATTATTCTTTAGCCATGAAGAGATAGGTGAAAGAGGGGAAGTCACCATGTACCTGGCATAGTCAATAATGACTGACTAGGGACCTGAAGCCAACCACTTTTTACTTCTTCATGGTGATTCGAGTTACCACCTAAGATTTTTAAATTTCAGCTTGAAGGATTTCCTTTAGTATTTTTGTTAAGGCTGGTCTGCTCTTAATGAGCTAAGTTTTTTTAACATCAAATGTCAATTTCTTGTTCATATGTGAACAATAGTTGTACTAGGTATAAAACTCTTGGTGGACAGTCTTCCTGTTTCTCCAGCATGGACTATATTCTAGACCACTTGGTCATGACACATAATATGTTGCTAGTATTTTGTTGAGGATTTCTGGGTTTATATTCACAAGTTACATTGTCTATAGTTTTCCTTGTAGTGTTCTTGTCTGATTTTAGTATCAGGGTAATAGGAGCCTAATAGAATGAGTTACAAGTTGTTCCCGCTTTTCTACTTTTCAGCAGGGGTTGTGAAAAATTGGTATTCATTCTTCTTTAAATGTTTGGTGACTCTAAACAGCGAAGTCATCTGCTTCCAGGTTTTTCTTTGTGGGAAAGTTTTTATTACTACTGCAATCTCTTTCTAGAGTCAAACTGCCCAGTATAGGTAGTGTCTCTCTAGGAATTTGTCCATTACCTCTGACTGATCTAATAATTGGCATACACTGTCATTCTTTATACTTCAGTAATTTGGGTAGTAATGTTCCCCCTTTCATTTTTTTATTTTAGTAATTTGGTCATCCTTACTTTTTTCAAGTACAGCCTCGCAAAAGATTTGTGGATTTCATTGTTCTTTTTGAAAAGTCAAATTTTGTTTTAACTAATGTCCTCTATTGTTTTCCTATCCCCCATTTCATTTATTTCTGTTGTAATCATTATTGCTTTATTTCTCTTGCTTACTTGGGTTTTATTTCCTCTTCTTTGTATACTTTCTTCAGGAGGAAGATTAGCTTAATGATTTTAGATCTTTCTTCATTTTTTAAAAATGCTTATTTTTGAGAGTGAGCAAGCAAGCATGAGCAGGAGGGAACAGAGAGGGAGACAAAGAATCTAAAGCAGACTTCAGACTCTGAGCTGTTAGCAGAGACAAACGTGGGGCTTAAAATCACAAACCACGAGGTCATGACCTGAACCAAAGTCAGACACTTAAATGACTGATCCACCCAGGTGCCTGTTTCTTTTTATATATAGGTATGGGCCACTATAAATTTCCCTCTAAGCCCTGTGTTATTTAGCTATAACCCATAAGTTTTGGTGTGCTGGGTTTTCATTTTTAGTCATTTCAATGTTTCCTAATTCAGCCTGCCATTTCTTTACTCACCCATTGGTATTTAGTATTGTGTTCGTTTCCACCTATTTGTGAAATTTCCGAATTTTCTTATTGATTTCCAAGTTCAATCCACTGTGATCAGGGAACATACTTGGTGTGATTGGAATTCTTTCAAATTTATTTCCACTTACTTTACACTGTAGCATTTGGTCCATGCTAGAGAATATTACATGTGTGTTTGAAATTCAAATGTTTTCTAAGGTGGGTGGTGAGTGCTCTACAAATGTCTATTAGATCTGATTTGTAGGTGGTGTTGCCAGGCTTTCTACTTGACTGTAGATCTTCTAGTTTTCTATTCATGCTTGGAGTAAGGTCTTGAAATGTCTGACAATTATTGTCAAATTGTCACTGTCTTCACTCAAATCAATTAGCTTTTTCCCTTCACATGTCTGGTTAGCTGCATGCATGGTTATGATCATTTATAACATCCTGATAGATTGAAGCTTTTCTCATCATAAAATGGTCCTCCTTATCTCTAGTAACATTCTTCCTTCTTCTTTATTTTTGTAGAGAAAAAGAGGACATGCACCACAGGGCTGGTTGGAGGCAGAGGGAAAGGGGAAAGAGAATCTTAAGCAGGCTCCTTGCCCAGCGTAGAGCCTGACACAGGGATCAGTCCCATGACCCTGAGATCATGACCTGAGCTGAAATAAAGAGTCAGACACTCAACCGACTGAACGACCCAGGCATCCCATTCTTTTTCATTTTAAATGCCATTTTGTCTTGGGGCGCCTGGGTGGCTCAGTCAGTTAAGCAGCCCCCCTACTGGGCTCTGTGCTGACAGCTAGCTCAGAGCTTGGAGCCTGCTTCAGATTTTCTCTCTCTCTCTGACCCTCCCCTACTCATGCTCGGTCTCTCAAAAATAAAAGTATTTTTAAAAAACCTTTACTTTGTCTGATATTAGTATAGGCACTCCAGCTCACTTAGGGTTGCTTCGTGTATGATATATCCTTTTCCATCCTGTTGCATTAAATATCTTTGAATTCAAAGTGTTTCCGCTATAGATAACATATGGTTGGATCCTATTTATCCAGGCTAGCAACCTTTACAGTATGATCTTATTAATTCATTCACACTTATTGTTGTTATTGCTAGAATTGGACTTATATCTGCCATTTTACCTTTCATTTTTTATGTATCTAGGTCATTTTTGTTCCTCCATTTCTCCTTTATGTGTCCCTTCTAAAATAAATATTTTCTAGTGGAATATTTTAATATTCTAAAATAAATATTTATTCTAAAATAAATATTTTCTAGTGGAATATTTTAATTCCTTGAATGATTTAATGTTTATTTCTGAGAGAGAGTGAGCAAGCAGGAGTGGGGATGGGCTAGACAGAGGGGAGAGAGAGGATCCCAAGCAGGCTCTACACTATCAGCCCAAAGCCTGACATGGGGCTCGCTCTCGCAAACCATGAGATCATGACCTGAGCTGAAAGCAGGAGCCAGATGATTAACTGACTGAACGACCCACCATGCCTAGAATGCTATCTTATAATAAGTAATTTTTATGTTTACTTATTTAAGGGATAGTGCACATGCACATGTGCTCATGAGTGGGGGAAGGGCAGAGAGAAGGGGAGAAGGGGAAAGAGAGAATGACAGCCCGAGGGGAGGCTTGATCCCACAAACCTAGGACCATGACCTGAGGTGAATTAAAGAGCCAGACATTGAACCAGGTGAAGCACCCAGGGACCTTCCTTGAATGATTTTTTTCAAGTCATTTTGTTAGTAGTTGCTCCAGGGCTTATGATAGACATTTTAACTTCCCAAATCTACTTCAGATTTATGCTAACTTAATTCCAGTGAGATACAGAAATGTAACTCCTATATAGGCATACTCCCTCCTTTTTTGTGCTATTATCGTTATACAAATTGCATCTATATACATTACAACCCCATCAACATTTTGTTATAATTCTTACTTTATAAAATTTCATGTCTACTTGAGACATTAAGAGAATAATTATATGTTTACAGGGTTTGTTGTATCTACATTTTTATATACATTTTCTCATTATTTATATTTGTTCCTGTGGGATTGAGTTACGGTCTCCTATCATTTCTTTACTCCTGAGTTAGAATCTCCATCCTGTGATTAGGGACTGAATGCGGAAAAGGAGGCCCTAATCCCTAGGCCACAATCACGAAGAACTTGACCTCTTAATCCTGAAGTTAGAGGGGAGAAGATAAAGTTATTAGTTGCCCTTTTCAGTAAGACAGGTAAGCTTTTATTCAGAGCGAAGGGGAAAACATGCCCCATCTTCTTGGCTACCCCCAGCGCGGGAAGAGCTTTTCTCTCACTAAGCCTGGGGTGATAAAGATGGGCCATGGTTAAAATGCCACAGGCTCTCACAGTGTTCTAAAGTGTTAGTGGGATTTCTCAAACGATTTCTCCATGTGTTGTATGCTTCTGGGATTATTCACAGAGAAATTAAACTTTTCATAGTTGTGCCTGGCTTTCCTTATGTTACTGAAGGACGTAAGTGTAGAGTTCCATATGCTTTTATCCCAAGTAAAATCTATTCTATATTTTTAATGTCTTTACCTCCAGATAAATCCTCTTTTTTTGTTCTTAATCTTTTTGATCATCCACTTACTGTTCTTTGGTTTGAACACATTCACAAAGTTTTGATAGTTTCATTCATTGCTTCTCAGGAAAAGTATCTAGTTTGACTAAGCATCTCTTACATTTTATTTTCAATTTTGCTATTGTCTACACACTGATCCATACTGAGGTCTTTGAACTCATGGCTCTATATCAGTATTTTCCTTTGATATTCTTTTGCTTTACTTTGTTATCCTTTTATAGCTTCCTGAGTTGAAATCTTAGCTCATCAGTTTTCAGTCTTTTCTCTTTTCTAAGAAATGATTTAAAAACTAAATTTTTGAATACTTTAACTTGATTCCGTAAGTTTTTATATACAAAATTCTTATCCCCCTTTTGTATGAAGTGATTCACATATCTCATCTTTATAGTTATTGTTAAGTTTGTTTCCATATAACACCGAGTGCTCATCCCAACAAGTGCTCGCCTCCATGCCCATCACCCATTTTCCACCCTCTCCCACCCCTCATTGACCCTCAGTTCGGTCTCAGTATTTAAGAGCCTCTTATGGTTTGCCTTCATCCCTCTCCTTACTTGATTTCCCCCCTTCCCCGCCCCTCTGATCCTCTGTGAAGTTTCTCCTGCTTCTTTTGAGTGAAAACATATTGGTATCTGTCTTTCTCTGCCTAACATATCTCACATAACATAATACCCTCAAGTACCATCTACGTTGCTACAGATGGCCAGATTTCATTCTTATTGCCATATAGTACTCCATTGTATATATAAACTGCATATTCTTTTTTTGTTTGTTTTAAGTAGTTTATTGTCAAATTGGTTTCCATACAACACCCAGTGCTCTTCCCCACAAGTGCCCTCCTCCATCACCACCACCTCTTTCCCCCTCCCCCTTCCCCTTCAACCCTCAGTTTGTTTTCAGTATTCAATAGTCTCTCAAGTTTTGCATCCCTCTTTCCCCAACTCTTTCCCTCTTCCCCTCCCCCTGGTTCTCCATTAGGTTTCTCCTGTTCTCCTGTTAGACCTATGAGTGCAAACATATGGTTGCCCTCTCTGCCTGGCTTATTTCGCTTAGCATGACACTCTCAAGGTCCATCCAGTTTGCTACAAATGGCCAGATTTCATTTGTCCTCATTGCCATTTAGTACTCCATTGTGAATATATATGACATCTTCTTGATCTACTCATCAGGTGATGGACATTTAGGCTCTTTCCATGATTTGGCTATTGTAGAAAGTGCCGCTATGAACATAGGGGTACATATGCTCCTATGCATCAGCATTTCTCTCTCTTGGGTAAATCCCTAGCAGTGCTATTGCTGGGTCATAGGGGAGTTCTGTGGATGGTTTTTTGAGGAACCTCCACACTGTTTTCCAGAGCGGCTGCACCAGTTTACAGTCCCACGAACAGTGTAGGAGGGTGCCCGTCTCTCCACACCCTCGCCAGCATCTATAGTCCCTTGATTTGTTCATTTTAGCCACTCTGACTGGTGTGAGGTTAAACCACATATTCTTGACCAATTTCCCAGTTGATGGACACTTACGCTCGTTCCAAGATTTGGCTATTGTTGAAAGTGCTGCTGTAAACATTGGGGTACATGTGCCCCTATGCATCAGCACTCTGTATCCCTTGGGTAAATTCCTAGCAGTGCTATTGCTGGGTCAAAGGGGAATTCTATTGTTAATTTTTTGAGGAACCTCCAGAGTTTTCCAGGGCGGCTGCACCAGTTTACATTCCCACCAACAGTGTAGGAGGGTGCCCGTCTCTCCACATCCCAGCCAGCATCTGTAGTCTCCTGATTTGTTCACTTTAGCCACTCTGACCAGCATGAGTGGGTATCTCACTGTGGTTTGATTTGTATATCCCTGATGTTGAGTGTCACTGAGCATCATTTCATGAGTCTGTCTGGCCATGTGGATGTCCTCTTGAGAGAAGTGTCTATTCCTCTCTTCTGCCCATTTCTTCACTAGATTATTTTTCAGGTGTAGAGTTTGGTAAGTTCCTTGTAGACTTTGGATACTAGCCCTTAATCCGATATGTCATTTGCAAGTATCTTTTCCCATTCTATTGGTTGACTATTAGTTTTCTAGATTGTTTGCTTTGCCGTGCAAAAGCTTTCTGTCTTGATGAGGTCCCAATAGTTGATTTTTGATATTGATTCCCATGCCTTTAGAGATGTATCAAGCAAGAAATTGTTGCGGCTGAGGTCGAAAAGATTGTTTCCTGCTTTCTCAGCTAGGGTTTTAATGGTTTCCTTTCTCACATTCAGGTCCTTCAGCCATTTTGAGTTTATTTTTGTATATGGTGTAAGAAAGTGGTCTACTTTCATTCTTCTGCATGTTGCTGTCCAGTTCTCCAGCACCACCTGTTAAAGAGGCTGTCTTTCTTTCCATTGGATACTCTTCCTGCTCTGTCAAAGATTAATTGGCCATACATTTGTGGGTCCAATTCTGGGTTTTCTATTCTATTCTATTGGTCTATGTGTCTGTTTTTGTGCCAATACCATACTGTCTTGATGATGACAGCTTTGTAGTAAAGGCTAAAGTCTGGGATTATAATGCCTCCCGTTTCTTTCTCAATATTACTTTGGCTATTCGGGGTCTTCTGTGGTTCCATATGAATTTTAGGATAGTGTGTTCTAGCTCTAAGAAAAATTCTGGTGCAATTTTGATGGGGAATGCATTGAAAGTGTAGACTGCTTTGGGTAGTAATAAGATTTTTAACAATACTTATTCTTCTTATCCATGAGCATGGAATGTTTTTCCATTTCTTTGTGTCTTCGTCAATTTCTTTCATAAGTTTTCTATAGTTTTCAGCATACAGATCATTTACATCTTTGGTTAGGTTTATTCCAAGGCATTTTATGGGGGGTTTTTTTGTGCAGTTGTGAATGGGATCAGTTTCTTGATTTCTCAGTTCCTTCATTATCAGTGGATAAAGATGCAACCAATTTCTGTACATTGATTTTGTACCCTGCAACCTTTCTGAATTCATGGGTCTCTTCTAGCAGACTTTTGGTTGAGTCTGTGGGGTTTTCCATGCAGAGTATCATGTCATCTGTGGAAAGTGAAAGTTTGACTTTATCTTTACCAATTCTGATGCCTTTTATTTCCTTTTTTTTGTCTGATTGCTGATGCTAGGACTTCCAGCACTATGTTAAACAACAGTGGTGACAGTGGACATCGCTGTCGTGTTCCTGATCTTAGGGAGAAAGCTCTCAGTTTTTCCCCATTGAGGATGATATTAACTGTCAGCTTTTTATAAATGGCTTTTATGATGTTTAAGTTAATTCCTTCTATCTCGACTTTCTCGAGGGTTTTTATTAAGAAAGGATTCTGTATTTTGTCAAATGTTTTTTGCATCTATCAACAGGATCATATGGTTTTTATCTCTTATTAATGTGATTTATCACATGGATTAATTTGTGAATATCAAACTGGCCCTACAACCCAGGAATGAATTCCACTGGATTATGGTGGATAATTATTTTTATATGCTGTTTATTTTGATTTGCTAGTATCTTGTTGAGGATTTTTGCATCCATATATTTTTGCATTAGGGATATTGGCCTGTAGTTCTCTTTTTTGGCTGGGTCTCAATCTGCGTTGGGAATTAAAGTGATGCTGGCTTCGTAGAATGAGTCCAGACATTTTCCTTCCTTCCATTTGTTTCTTGGAGCAGCTTGAAAAGAATGGGTATTAACTCTGATTTAAATGTTTGGCTTCCCCAGGGAAGACATCTGGTCCAGGGCTCATATTCATTGGGAGATTTTTGATAACTTATTTAATTTCATCACTAGTTAGGGATCTATTCATATTTTATCTCTCTTCCCATTTGAATTTTGGTTCTATGTGTTTTGGAATTTTCCATTTCTTCTTGGTTGTCCAGTTTGTTGCTATATAATTTTTCATAGTATTCCCTGATAATTGCTTGTACTTGAGGGACTTATCTTACTAAATCCATTTTCATTCGTGATTTTGTCTATTTGGGTGCTCTCTCTTTTCTTATTGAGAAGCTTGACTACATGTTTATTAATTTTATTTTTTCAAGAAACCAACTCTTGGTTTCATTGATCCATTCAACTATTTTTTGGGATTCCATATTATTTATTTCTGCCCTGGATTTTATTATTTCTTTTCTACTGGATTTGGAGTGTTCTTGCTATTCCTTGTTACTTTAGGAGCACTGTTAGATTTTGTATTTCTGGTTTTTCTAATTTCTTGAGATAGGCCAGGATTGCAATGTACTTTCCTTTTAGGACTGCCTTTGCTGCATCCTAAAAGAGTTTGGACTGTTGTATTTTCATATTGATTTGCCTCCATACATTTTGTAATTTCTTCTCTAATTGCTTGGTTGATCCATTCATCCTTTAGTAGGGTATTCCTTTTCTTTTTATGAATAGTTATTGCCAGGTTGGTTTTCATATATCACCCAGTACTCTTCCCCAGAAGTGTCCCCTTCCATGGCCGTCACCCTCATCCCCTTTCCTCCTCCCCCATCAGCTCTCAGTTTCTTTTCAGTATTCAAGAGTGTCTCATGATTTGCCTCCCTCCTTCTCCCTTTCTTCCCCCCTCCCCTTCCCTTGGTCCCTTGTTAGGTTTCTACTGTTAGACCTATGAGTGAAAACATATGGTATCTGTCCTTCTCTGCCTGACTTATTTCCCTTAGCATCACACCCTCGAGGTCCATCCACTTTGCTACAAATGCCAGATTTCATTCCTTCTCATTGCCAGGTAGTACTCCGTTGTGTATATATACACCACATCTTTTTTTTAATTTTATTTTATTGTCAAATTGTTTTCCATACAACACCCAGTGCTCTTCCCCTTAAGTGCCCTCCACCATCACCACCACCTCTTTCCCCCCCTCCCCCTTCCCTCTCAACCCTCAGTTCATTCTCAGCATTCAATAGTCTCTCAAGTTTTGCATCCCTCTCTCTCCCCAACTCTCTCTCCCTCCTCCGCTCCCCCTGGTTCTCCATTCTTTTTATCCATTCATCAGGTGATGGACGTTTAGGCTCGTTCCATGATTTGGCTAGTATTAAAAGTACTGCTATGAACATTGGGGTACATGTGCCCCTATGCATCAGCACTCTGTATCCTTGTGTATATCCCCAGCAATACTATTGCTGGGTCATAGGGGAGTTCTATTGATAGTTTTTTGGGGAACCCCCATACTGTTGTAGAGAGCGGCTGTACCAGTTAACATTTCCACCAACAGTGTAGGAGGGTGCCCATTTCTCCACTTCCTCACCAGCATCTGTAGTCTCCTGATGTGTTCATTTTAGCCACTCTGACTGGTGTGAGGTGCTATCTCAGTATGGTTTTGATTTGTATTTCCCTGATGAGTGACACTGAGCATCATTTCATGTTCCTGTTGGCCATCTGGATGTCCTCTTTGGAGAAGTGTCTGTTCAGGTTTTCTGATTTCTTCACTGGATTATTCGTTTTTCTGGTATGGAGTTTAAAGAGTTCGTTGTAGGTTTTGGATACTAGCCCTTTATCTGATATGCCATTTGCAACTATCTTTTCCCTTTCTGTTGGTTGCCTATTAGTCTTTTTGATTGTTTCCTTTGCAGTGCAGAAGTTTTTATCTTGATGAGGTCCCAATAGCTCATTTTTGTTCTTGATTCCCTTGCCTTTGGGGATGTGTCAAATAGGAAATTGCTCCGGTTGAGGTCAAGGAGGCTATTTCCTGCTTTTTTCTCTAGGGTTTTGATGGTTTCCTCTCTCACATTCAGGTCCTTGATCTGTTTTGAGTTTATTTTTGTATATGGTGTAAGAAAGTGGTCTAGTTTCATTCTTCTAGATGTTGCTGTCCTGCTCTCCCAACACCACCTGTTGAAGAGGCTGTCCTTTTTCCATTGGATACTCTTTCCTCCTTTGTCAAAAATTAATTGGCCATACATTAGTGGGCCCAGTTCTGGGTTCTCTATTCTATTCTATTGGTCTTTGTGTCTGTTTTTGTGCCAATACCATACTGTCTTGATGATGACAGCTTTGTAGTAGAGGCTAAAGTCTGGGATTGTGATGCCTTTTGTTTTGGTTTTCTTCTTCAATATTACTTTGGCTATTTGGGGTCTTTTGTGGTTTCATATGAATTTTAAGATACTTTGTTCTAGCTTTGAGAAGAATGCTGGTGCAACTTTGATGGGGATTGCATTGAATGTGTAGATTGCTTTGGGTAATAATGACATTTTCACAATATTTATTCTTCTGATCCATGAACATAGAATGTTTTTCCATTTCTTTGTGTCCTCTTCAATTTCCTTCAATAAGTCTTCTATAGTTTTCTGCATACAGGTCTTTTACATCTTTGGTTAGGTTTATTCCTAGGTATTTTATGGTTTTTTGTGCAATTGTGAATGGGATCCAGTTCTTGATTTCTCTTTGTGCTGCATCATTTTTGATGTATAAGAATGCAACCAATTTCGGTACATTGATTTTGTAGCCTGCAACTTTACTAAATTCATGGATCAGTTCTAGAAGGCTTCTGGTGGAGTTGATCAGGTTCTCCATGTAGGGTATCATGTCATCTGCTAAAAGTGAAAGTTTGACTTCTTCTTTGCAGATTCTGATGCCCTTTATTTCCTTTTGTTGTCTGATTGCTGATGCTAGGGCTTCCAACACTATGTTAAACAACAGTGGTGAGAGTGGATAACACTGTCGTGTTCCTGATCTCCGGGGGAAGGCTCTCAGTTTTTCCTCATTGAGGATAACATTAGCTGTGGGCTTTTTATAAGTGGCTTTTATAATGTTTAAGTAAGTTCCTTCTATTCTGCCTTTCTCAAGGGTTTTTATTAAGGGTGCTATATTTTGTCAAATGCTTCTTCTGCATCTATCGACAGGATCATATGGGTTTTATTTTTTCTTTTCTTAATGTGATGGATCACATTGATGGATTTGCGAATATTGAACCAGCCCTGTAACCCAGGAAGGAATCCCATTTGATCACGATGGATAATTTTTTATATGCCGTTGAATTTGATTTGCTAGTATCTTGTTGAGTATTTTTTGCATCTGTATTCATTAAGGATATTGGTCTGTAGTTCTCTTTTTTTTTTTTTTACTGGGTCTCTGTCTGGTTTGGGTATCAAGGTGATGCTATCTTCCTAGAATGAGTTTGGAAGTTTTCCTTCTATTTCTATATTTTTGAATAGTTTGAGAAGAATGGGTATTAGCTTTGCTTTAAATGTCTGGTAGAATTCCCCTGAGAAGCCATCTGGCTCTGGGCTCTTTTTCATTGGAAAATGTTTGATAACTGATTTGATTTCTTCACTAGTTATCAGTCTGTTCATACTTCCTATCTCTTCTCATTTGAATTTTGGTAGTGCATGTGTGTTTAGGAATTTGTCCATTTCTTCTGTGTTATCCAGTTTGTTGGCATATAATTTTTCATAGTAATCTCTGATGATTGCTTGTATTTCTAAGGGATTGGTTGTAATAGATCCATTTTCATTCATGATTTTGTCTCTTTGGGTGTTCTCTCTTTTCTTTCTAAGAAGCCTGGCTAGAGGTTTTTTTTTGTTTTTTTGTTTTTTTGTTTATTTGGTTTTTTTTCAAAACTCTTGGTTTCATTGATCTGCTCCACTGTTGTTGCTGTTGTTGTTGTTGTTTTTTGTATTCTATGTTGTTTATTTCTGCCCTGATCTTTATTATTTATCTTCTTCTGCTGGGTTTGAGGTGCTTTTGCTGTTCCCCTTCTAGTTCTGTTAGGTACTCTGTTAAATTTTTAATTTGCACTTTTTCTAGTTTTTTGAAACAGGCCTGGATTGCAATATTCTTTCCACTTAGGACTGCCTTTGCTGCATCCCAGAGAGTTTGGGTTGTTGCATTTTCATTTTCACTTGTTTCCATATATTTCTTAATTTCTTCTCTAATTGCCTGATTAGCCCAATCATTCTTTAAGTAGAGTGGTTTTTAACCTCCACATTTTTGGAGGTTTTCCAGACATTTTCCTGTGGTTAATTTCAAGTTTCATAACATTGTGATCTGAAAGTGTGCGTGGTATGACCTCAAGTCATTTGTATTTATGGAGGGCTGATTTATGCCCCAGTATGTGATCTGTCTTGGAGAATGTGCCATGCTCACTTGAGAAGAAGTTGAATTACCTAGCTTCAGGATGCAGGGTTCTAAATATATCTATCAATTCCATCTGTTCCAATGTGTCATTTAGGTCCATTGTTTCTTAAATGATTTTCTGTCTGGTTGACCTATCCATTGCTGTAAGTGGAGTATTAAAATCCCCTGCAGTAAGCACATTCTGATCAATAAGATTGTTTCTCTTTGTGATTGTTTTATGTATTTGGGTATTCCCAAATTCAGCGCATAGATATTTATAATTATTAGCTCTTTCAGATGGAGAGACCCTGTAATTAGTAATTAAAGTCTTTCTTCATCTTTTTTTACTGCCTTTACTTTAAAGTCTAGTTTGTCTGATATAAGTATGGCTACTCCAGCTTTCTTTTGACTTCCAGTCACATGGCAGAGATTTCTCCATCCCCTTACTTTCAATCTGAAGGTGTCTTCAGGTCTAAGGTGAGTCTCTTATAGACAGCAAATAGATGGATTTTGGTTTTTTATTCATTTTGCTACACTGTGTCCTTTGGTTGGAGGATTCAGTCCATTTACATTCAGTGTTATTATTGAAAAATGTGGGTTTAGATTCATTGTGTTCCCTGTAGAGTTTGTTTCTAGCGATGTCTCTGGTACCTTATATACCTTGCAACATTTTCCTCATACAGTCCCTCTTAGGAATTCTTGTAGGGCTGGTTTGGTGGTGATGAATTCTCTCCATTTCTGTTTATTTGGGAAAACCTTTATCTCTCCTTCTATTTTGAATGACAGCCTCACTGTATAGAGGATTCTTGGCTGCATATTTTTGTCTGTTCATCACATTGAAGGTTTTCTGCCATCCTTTTCTGGCCTGTCAAGTTTCAGTAAATAGGTCTGTAACCACTCTGATAGGTTTCCCTTTGTATGTTATGGCCCTTTATCCCTAGCTGCTTTCAGAATTCTCTTTATCTTTATAATTGCCTGTTTCACTATGATATGTCATGCCGAAGGTCAGTTCAAGTTACATCTTATGGAAGTTCTATGCACCTCTTGAATTTCCATGTCTTTTCCTTCCCCAGAGTTGGGGAATTCTCAGCTATAATTTGATCAAGCACCCCTTCCAGACCTATTTTGCCTGAATGGTCCAATCCTTTAGTAGGGTGGTTTTTAACCTCCTATGATACGGATATTGTTCCATTTGATTGTATCTCTCAGGTCTCAAATTCTCCTTTCGTGGTCCTGTATCAATTTCTCTTTTTCTTGGCTTCCTCTTTTGCTATAATTGTGTCTTCTAATTCACCTATTGTCCTCTCTGCCTCTTCAATCCGTGCAGTGGCTGCCTCCATTTTATTATGCACCTCATTTGTAGCCTTTGTAAACTCGTCAGCTATTTTGAAGGTCCCTATTCTGTGTATCAGTAGTTTCTCTGATGGTTTTTTCAAGCCCAGCGATTAATTTTATGACAATTGTTCTAAATTCTTGTTCAGTTATGTTTCTTATGTCTGTATTGAGCAGTTCTGTGGCTTTGAGTTCTTCCTAGAATTTCTTTAAAGGAGAGTTCTTTTGTGTCATCATTTTGGCTAGCTTTCTATCTTTTGTCAGTTTTAAAAGGTCGTTATGCACTGTGCACCTGTTAATATTGCTCTATTAAAGGAGACTCATTGCCTGTCCCGGGCCTGTCCATCAGGAAGTGTTCTTTTAATGGTGTCTCTTGGTTTCTTTTGTTGTGCCTTTGATTAATTTATTTCCGTGTTCAGTGGTATTTAGAACTCTCCACCATGTGTACTTTGGCTTGTTTCTTGAGGTAGCCCTGAAAAGAACAACAGACAGACCAATCAAATAAATAAGCAATCCAAAAGTGGAAAGAAAATAAGAAAGGAAAAGAAGGGGGGGGGACAGAAACGACAAAGGACAGTCTGAGAGCATAAAGCTGCAGAGGAGAGAGATAAGAATGAAATAAGGAAAAATATATCTGGATGGCAGGAATTAAGACAGTGTATAAATGTTGGTCTTTCCCAGGCTCCAGGTGGGAAAAGGAGAAACGAAGGAAAAAAGAAAAGAGAAAAAAGATAAAAAATAACAAGTTTTTTTAAGTTTTTTAAAAGTTAAAAGAAGTAAAAGCAGCTCTCCAGTGTGGATTGGCCTGGTTTGGTGTTGGTAGGTAAGGTCTCAGGGGCTGCTCTCCGAGGTCATGTCTTAGGGAGTATGGGGAGAAGAATGGCGGTGCCCCAAGCCTTTCTCAGACCACGCATTGCAAGCTACTTTTTTAAGTCTAATCTCTCTGTGCACAGGCCAAACTGCTTTTTTTCCCCCGCTAAGCTCCACCACTTTTCCAAATCCTAGGCCGTGCACTTTAATGCTGTTGTCCCAGATAAAATGAAATGAAATATATCTTCCTGCACGTGGGCAGCTTTCTAGCTGGGACTGAGTAGGGGGATGGGGGAGCCAGCTTTTCCCTGGCTCTGCCTGGAGTTGCCACGGAGACCAACGGAGAACAAGCCCACTGTGGGGGACGAATTTCTCTACCCACGCCCAGTGGTTATATATGGGATGGGCTTGTGTCTCAGTCCCAGGTTGAGGTCTCCCCCTCTCCAGCATCCACTCTATGAACGTTTTCAGTCTCTCTTTCTCTTCCCATTGGCTCTCCACCACTCTACACGGCTGCTCCGTTTTGCACACAGCTCCAAATGGCCGTGCTGCGTGCTTTTTGTGCATGGCTCCATATGGCCACACCAGGGGCTAGCAGGGTATTATTTTACTTCCATGTTTTTGGAGGTTTTCCAGATTTTTTCCTGTGGTTGATTTCAAGTTTCATAGCATTGTAATATGAAAGCATGCATGGTATGATCTCAATTCTTTTCTATTTATTGAGAACTACTTTGTGACCCACTATGTAATCTATCTTGGAGAATGTACCACGTGCACTCGAGAAGAAAGTGAATTCCATAGCTTCAGGATGCAGAGTTCTAAATATATCTATCAATTCCGTCTGTTCCAATGTGTCGTTCAGGTCCATTGCTTCTTTAGTGATTTTCTGTCTGGTTGATCTATCCACTGCTGTATGTGGAGTATTAAAGTCCCTTGCAATTAGCACATTCTTATCAATAAGATTGTTTCTGTCTCTGATTGTTTTATGTATTTGGGTGCTCCCGAATTCAGTGCATAAATGTTAATAATTGCTAGCTCTTCCTGATGGATACACCCTGTAATTATTATATAATGTCCTTCTTCATCTTTTGTTACTGCCTTTACTTTAAAGTCCAGTTTGTCCGATATAAGTATGGCTACTCCAGCTTTCTTTTGACTTACAATAGCTTGATAGATATTTCTCCATCCCCTTACTTTCAATCTGAAGGTGTATTCGGATCTAAAATGAGTCTCTTGTAGTCTTATAGGCAGCAAATAGATGGATCTTGTTTGTTTTTAATACATTCTTCTACCCTGTGTCTTTTGGTTGGAGCATTTAGTTCATTTATACTCAGTGTTATTCTTGAAAACTATGGGTTTAGATTGTGTTGTCTGTAGGATTCATGCTTATAGTGGTGTCTCTGTTATCTTGTGTTCCTTGCAACATTTCCCTCATAGAGTCTCCCTTAGGATTTCTTGTAGGGCTGGTCTAGTGATGATGAATTCCTTCAATTTTTGTTTGTTTGGTTAGGCCTTTACCTCTCCTTCTATTCTGAATGACAGGCTTGCTGGGTAAAGGATGCTTGTCTGCATTTTTTTTCCTGTTCATCATATTGAAGATTTCCTGCCATTCCTTTCTGGCCTGCCAAGTTTCAGTATACCTTTGTATATAAAGGCTCATTTATCCCTAGCTGCTTTCCAAATTCTCTCTTTATATCCTTGTATTTTGCCAGTTTCACTATGATTTGTCATGCAGATGATGAATTCAAGTTATGTCTGAGGGGTGTGCATCTTGGATTTCAATGTCTGTTTCCTTTCCCAGGTTGGAGAAATTTTTGGCTATAAATTGTCCAATTACCCCTTCAGCCCCTTTCTCTCTCCTCTTCTGGAATTCCTATGATATGAATATTGTTCCATTTGATTGCATCATTCAGTTCATGCTCCTGGATCAATTTGTCTCTTTTTCTTGGTTTCCTCTCTTTAATTCACCTTTTCTCCTTTCTGCCTCTTCAGTTCATGCAGTGACGACCTCCACTTTTTTTTGCACCTCATTTATAGCATGCATTTATTTATTTATTTATTTATTTATTTATTTATTGCAAAAGCAAAGGGCTTTATTATGGGTTTAGGCTCGCCGGGGCCTAAACTCGGGCCCACACACTTTACCAGCCTGGTGGATCCATGCTGAGAGCCCCGAACAAAGGTGGGGTAGGGCTTTTATGAGTTTGGGAAGGGGGAGTTACAGGAAATTGTGACACAGGTATAGTGATCCAATCATCATTATACAATATTATTGACAATAGGTTTATCCAATTACAATATTTAGAGTGTTAACCAATTAGAGTAGACCCAGGACCCTTAGTAGGGTGTAACTAGCCTTAAGCAATAAGTGATTACCCATAGCTTCTATTTCTAGGCCTGCCCTTAGGAATGTTAAGGGTATTACAAGGGTGGTCCCTCTTGCCTTGGGCAATGTGTGCCCTTCTATGGTCTCTAATCTGCGTCCTTACATTCCCCCCTCTGTCTTGTGACTGACCCAATCCTGGGTCAGCTGAGTTACCATTGTACCCCTAAAGCCTGGCATAGCCCTCCTTGGTGTAAGGGGAATTTCTTACCCTGTAAAGGGCATAGGGAAGGAGAGTTTACCCAATTTCCGCCAGTCTCCATGGTTAATTTGGTAAGGGTCTCTGTTAGGGTTTCTAATATCTGGTGTTGTCTGGTTTACAAAAGTAAGAATGACAGCCAATTTGTTCAGGATACTTGGGCGTGTAAGTGCAATACACCTTTATGATTCTTTCTACATTACTAACCCTAGCCAAATTGGTGGGCCTCCTAGTGGCCACCTGAGGACCCCCCAATAGAGTCTGGCAGTAGAGGCGTAGGCGACGGCCTTCTGCCGTCTTGAAATCCCATGCCCAGATCAGAGGTAATTAATACCGACAGAACATCCTATCAGGAACTTTTGCTGTTTCCCCAGCTTTCTGGAGCAACATTTGCCAGTCCAATGGCAAAGAGCCAGGACAGTTTATTTTACTGGACCGATGATTCCTCAGGCTTCTGCTGTGCTAGACCAGCCAGCTTCCGGGGTGTGGCTGGAGCAGGGCTGGAGACCCCTGGAGTCAGAGTCTTTTTGAGGATCAGTTCAAGCTGATCGACTGGATCTGGATCGCCTCACCAGGTTAAGGGTTCTTCTGAGTCAGTTCACTTAACTCCTGAGAGATACCTGAAACTTTAATAGGGGCTGACCCCCATCTTTAAATATCATCCTCACAGACTAACAAGCCTGAGATCTAACAACAAATATTCAAAGACACTCAGAACTAGAATAACATTTACAGTAGTGCATTGCTGAAACAGTTTTTCTCTCTAAAAAAACCTCCCTTATCAGAGATAGCCAAATTGAGACTAATGCATTGGTGGAATGAGTCCAGTCTTAACAACCCTGGCCTAATTATTTACATAAACTCAGCAAGAGTAAAGATTGTTCATGAGGACTTTATAAGACTTGCTTTGCTGGGTCCTTTTATAAGGAATCTCCAGGTTGAACTTTTAGTAGCCGCTCTGGGCCAGAAGCCGAGCCAAGCACATTCCATCAGACAGGCCTGCAATTCCTGTTAAATTGGGCAAACTCCTCTTCCCAAGGTTCCCAACATATGCTGAAGTTCCTGCCCCCGCCAGGAAGTGACCTTCTTTACTCATCTTGGAAGGCTGCTGGAACTCTGTGAGCAAGGTATCCAGCCAACATTTCCACGAGGCTGTTGGCTCCATGTTCCATAAAGTCAACCTTAGTTCCTTAAAGCTGTCAGGTCATATCTGAGCCTATGCCTGACTCTCGAACAGGACATTCCAGTTAAAGCCTTGGTAAAACAACCAGTATTTTCAATGATGTCCTACTATAAAATGAACAGATTCTTTTTGAACTTATGCAAACAATTGTAATGGCCATGAAAGAAAGAATACTCACTGAGTTTTTGAATTTTAGATGGTTTAAGTAGAGAGCAAAGATAAATGCTCTAGACAAATGCTTTATAACATCTTAATCTGGATAAGCAAACATTAAAGGAACAACAATATTTCCAATAACAAGAGTCACAAAACTATAATTTCCCATGTTTCTAATTTTTGTTCAGCTTCAATGCAGCTTCTAGCTCTGGAAGTTTCCACCCATTTTAGTATTTATCTTAAAAGATGTTAAATACTGCATTTGTCCCAAAACTCCTTATTACAACTTCCCTCGAAGAAGCTAAAGATCTGAGGAGTTCATTATGATGCACTTTAACAAAGAAATTTAGTGATACTTAACATTTTGATTACTAAAGGTGTTAAGTAATGATCTTACCCAAACATTAAAACTTTAGGGGCTGCACATATATTTGAGCAGTTGCAGCATTCACCCATACAATATAACCTATACAACAGTGCTTTTAAGTAACTTGGCATCCTGAATGAAAGGGCCTAATTGGTCAAAAGGCTTTTCTACCTTTTGAATACTGGGAAATTTGTTAAAACCTTAGGAAATTACAAAGCACATCCTAAATAGAATCACAAATTGTTACAAATCTGAAAACTATATTTATTTAATCAAAGTGGCAATAAAAGATCTCATTTGCCTTTGGGATCCTTTAGCAAAACCTAACTTTTTTAACCAGACGCACAGCAAACAGATAATTACACTTGGCCTTCGTCCCATGAGGACTCACACTTTGCCTCCCTCCCTCGGAGGACTTAGATAAACAGATGCACAGTAAACAGATGCACAGAGAGGTATACACAAGAATCTCCAACAGAAAGGAAACCTTGCTGCTGCCACCAGCAGGATTTCTAACAGACAGGGGGACCCAATCTTTCCCCGTTCTCTGGGGTCCCTGCAAGCGCTGCGGGACTGGAACCCTCTCTCAAACCTTACACAAAGACGAGTGAGTGCCCTACCTACACCTGTGTCTCCAACAGATGCCACACTTGCCACTCATATCTCGGCGAATGTGAACAGGTAACGACGCTTGCCTGTGGAATTCAGACCTCACCCCAGACCCGAATTCCACCCTTGGCGCCGCGGGACTACTCCAACCCGCTGTCTCTTTCCTCTGTGGGTCCAAAACGTCTCCTGGCACCCACGGCCCCGAGCTTTTCCACAGCACGTCCGCCTGGCTCCTTTGAGGCCCCTTAGAGAAGCACCGAACAGACCAGACAACAAAAAGACTCAGACACAGAAGGACAAGAAAATGAGTACCTAATGGCGTCTCGCTGCTGCCACTAGCAAAACCCCCTGCAGGCGAACTGGCTCTCCGGACTCCCGGTGGGATCCTGGACCCCACTCACCCAACCTTCTATAAGTGAACTGGCTCTCCGGCCTCCCGGTGGGATCCTAGATCCCACTCACCTACCTCAGAAAGGTGAGCCGGCTCTCCGGCCTCCCGGTGGGATCCTAGACCCCACTCACCTAATTCAGAGTGGATCCGAGACGTCTCTTGGCACCCACGGTCCCGAGCTTTAACACAGCGCATCGCCTAGCTCCTTTGGGACCCCATGGAGGTCATTTCGGCCACCTCCTGCCTTGGCTCCATGCACAAGGGCCTGCGCACACAAAGAAACAAACAGACAAACGAGACTTAGACACAGACGGACAAGAAATGAGTGCACTCACCAGCCGGTGATTAGGCCCAACGTGTCGGGGTCCCAGGAGCTCTGGGGGGAGGATTCCCAGCCCATGCACCATATGTAATACCCAAGATTTCTTTATCATCCCCAAAAACCAGAAACTGCCAGGGAGACCAAGTCACGCATGCAAAAGCAAAGGGCTTTATTACGGGTTTAGGCTCGCCAGGGCCTAAACTCGGGCTCACGGACTTTACCGGTGTGGTGGATCCATGCTGAGAGCCTAGCATTTTTAAATTCATAACTATTTTTAAGATCCATGATCTTTGTAGCAGTAGCATAGCATCTCTGTCTTCTATGCCCTTTTCAAGCCCAGTGATTAATTTTATGACTGTTGTTCTAAATTCTTATTCAGTTATGATCCTTGTATCTGTTTTGATTAATTCTTTAGCTGTCACTTCTTCCTGGAATTTCTTTTGAGGAGAATTCTCCTGTATCATCATTTCACTAGCTTTCTGTCTCTTATAAGTTCTAAAGGGTTGTTATGTGTTCTGCACCTGTGAGTACTGCTATATTAATGGAGGTTCATACACTGTCCAGGGTCTGGCCATTCAGGAAGTGTTCTTTTAAAGGTGTCCCTTGTTCTCTCTTGTTGTGACTTTGAGTAGTGAAGTAAAATAACCATAGTGATGTTTTGGACTCTCCACCATCTGTGTTTTGATTTGTTCCCTGAAGTAACCCTGGAAAGGAAAACAGAAAGACAAACAGGGAACAAAAGCACGCAAATGCACAAACAAATCAAACAAAGAAACAAAAACAAAACAAAAAACAAAGGACAGTCTAAAAGCATAAAACCAGAAATGCCAGCTACAAATAAAGAGCAAGGTGGAGGTAGTGCCGATAGGAGAGTATATACACAGAGAGGAATGACAGGGGTGGGGAGAAAGAGAAAATGAACGCTGACCAGGCAGAGAGACTAAAAGCCTTAATCCAGAGAGAGAAAAAGAAGAATATGGTAGGAGGCAAGGAGAAAGAAATGAAGGTAATGTTACCCAGAGAGAGAGAGAGAGAGAGAAAGGAAGGTAAAGAAGGAGGTGTGGAACATGCATCAGGATAATGGATTAAATATATCTGTTTAAGCAAATCTATAAACAGAATAACCAGTCAGGAGGAGGGGAGAGATAAGAATGAGAAAAGGGAGAATATGTCTGAATAGCAAGAATTGATTTAGAGTTAATCATGGCACTGCAGCATCTGGCTCCTGTTGGGGGGGGGGGGAGGAGGCAGTTATCCAGCACAGATGAACGTGGTTTGGTGTAGGCAGGTCCCACTTCCACCGTGGGCCCCAGGGACTGATGCCTGAAGCCTCCCCTTGGAAGTTGTGCAGAGAAAAATGGCGGCCCCCCCTCAGGCCCTTTTCCTCGAACCAGGTGTCCCAAATCACTCCTTTGGATCCATCCTCACTGTGCAGTGGGTGCAGACAAGGTGGGCTCTCTGTGCCCCACACCCAGCCACTTGCCAAGCTCTCATTCCTTGCACATTAATGATGCTGCCTGAAATGTAATTCGCGAGCTCTGGCCACTGCCTCTGGGATACTGCCTGTTTCAGAGGGAACTTCTTTTGTCCCCAGGCCTGACAGAACCAGGGTACCCAGTCCAAAGGAACCTCAGCAGTTAGAGATGGGATCTCTCTCTCTGAAAGCCCTGAGGCAGAGATGGGATGATAGGATCTCTCTCCATCCTGGGCTGAGGTTTTTCTCTTGTCCAGATACAGTTGTACACTTCCCCATCTGCTCTTTCTCTTCTGATCCTTCCCCTCCAACCCCTCCATGTCCCAGACCATTTTTATCTCCGCCAGTTTGCATTCACTCACGGATGAGGCTGTCTTCCTAGTAGACTCCATCTCCTTTCCTCCCAGACTCTTGATGATTCAGAGTCCTTTGGCTTCAGCCCTTCTTTGTTTGAGAGATGTGGGAGGAGAGTATGGAACCCCCTATTTCTCTGCCATCTTGGCCCAGTCTCTATAAATCTTGTCTTAATTTACCTTTAAATTATATGATGTTCATGAGCTTTTGTGTTTGTATTGTTTTGTTTTAGGTCAATTGACAAGGTTCTCTTTTCTTTCAAATGTAAATACATTTTATTTTAATTTTTTCCTTTTTTAGGTTTTATTTAAGTTCCAGTTACTTAACATACAGTGTAACATTGGTGATTCTAAGCTTCTAATTACTGCTTTGGAGAATGTGTTGTGATTTTATTTGTGAAGGTCTACATGGCTGTATTTTATAAATTCAAAGTGCAGACTATAGAGAATTTACTTTCAGTAAAACTGACTTCTCCTGAGGAGGAGCCACTTTATGAGCTTCTTATAATATACTGTGGATAGAAACATTTTCAGTCCTGGGAGACTTTGCCATTTTCACGTGTACAGCAAAACTGACTCGTCTATTTGTAGTCTCTGTGTACTCCTCTCCATCTCATTTACCTTTTTATAGTGTCGCATAGAATTGAACACACACACACACACACACACACACACACACACATCAGTATATCACTGATCTGGAGAAGATCCATTGTTCCTGTTTATCATGAGACTTATAAAAAGAAATATAAAACCCTTAATTGCCTTTCATACAAATTATAAGGATGAAATTACAAAACATTAAGTAGAATGACTAGATAGAGACTGACCCAAAGAGTTTGGATGTAAGATCTTGGGTTAAGAATAAGTGGAAAACGTACCCATAGATTGTCTACATGCCTAAGAGCAAGGCTTGCATCCGTTTCCACAAAGAAAACAGTAAAAGGTAAAGGCGTTTTGTAGTCACTAAAATAATAACCCCTCGATATATATAAATAGTTGGACAAATAAACTTTTTCCTTAGAAACTAGTAAGCTGTCCATCCTAGAAGTCAATCTCTTTGGCTAATCTATCCCTTTACTTTAAACTGAGTATGATTTAGGGGTACCTGGGTGGCTTGGTCAGTTAAGCATCCAACTCTTGATCTCAGCTCAGGTCATAATCTCAGTACATGAGTTCAAGCCCCATGCTGGGCTCTTCACTGACAGTACAGAACCTGCTTGGGAATCTGTCTCTGCCTCTCCCCGGCTTGCAGGCAGGCACTCTCTATTTCTTTCAAAATAAATAAATAAACTCAAAAAAAATTTAAGTGATTGTGGTTTAGGGAGCAGCCCCAAAAGTAATTATACTCAATGTAAAAAAAAAGTATAGATATAAACATTTTAAATTTTAAATCATATTCCTAAGTAAGGATGGTCAGATGGCAATTTATTGTGATATCCAAAGGTATGTGAAAATTCCCTGAGTAAAGCTGCCTTAGCGGAAACATAAATCCAAGGAGCAAGGATGGGAGATCCTTCCCACAGGACTCCCTTCAGAGTCCATCAGAGGAGAGCTCAGGGTTCTCATGAACCAAGAGAATAACTTGTAAACAGCAATATTCCAGCACAAACCCTAGACCTTTTGGGACTCCATTTTAAGTATCTGCTCATCAGATTGGACACCAGACAACTACTCTCATCACCTATTGCAACTTACTTCCCACCCTGCCAAAGCACCAAGGGGTCTTTTCTATGACACAATGAGCAATGGCATCCTACTCCTTCTTACTCTCAGACTTCCAGATCCTTTGGCCCAGCACTTAGGATCCTGTTAGTACCTGGTGAGTGGCCAGCAAACACTTGAGAGGGTTAACAACAACAATTTGGTACCCTAGGGAGAGTATACACTTTTCATGTTAACACAGAATTCCCTGAAGCATAGTATACTGTCTCAAAGAAATGAATTTCTAAGGTTAGGACTTGAAACACCAAAGCATTTCTCTGTTGGTCCTAAATCTGACTGCAGAGATCAGAACACACACAGGGCTTCCTGCTCTGGCTTGCTTCTTGCAACTGAATTCTTCACTCAGTGTCCCATAGCAACTACAACTTCAGTAGGTCTATCTCCTACAGACATGCCACTGGTAAGATACAGCATCACTGGCCCCAAGGCTGAGCAGCTCCATTTGCCAGGCATAAACCATCGACAAAGTAGAACACTGAATCACATCAATCGTACAAAGAACTACTTTGCATGCAGATTAAGTCTCTCTGCTTCTTCATCTGCAGCAAGGCAAAGCACACAGAACTCCTCTTAGACTCTCAAAATGCCTAGCAGACATTTACCTAACTCTCAATCTATAAACTAAGTACAAGAATAATACTGGCATATCATTGTTAATTTTAGCTTGTAATTGCCAGGGCAAGATAAATAATATACCTCTCTAACTTTAAGGTCAGCATCAGGCGGTTGAATGACAAATCCTCACTTCACATCTCTTGGCAGTCCTGTCAGTGCCGTAATTCAGAGTTGGCAGGGGCATGGGGCCAACTAGAATGGTCACTCTAAAGGTATATTCCTCCCATGAGGAACAACAAAATGGCTGAAAAGCATCAGAGTCATGAAGATCAGTTGCCTCAGGCAAGAAGAAGGCAGTAAATTGATCAACTGGAGAACTTTGGTTGAATCTAATTCATGCATATATACATACATACATATATATATGTATGTATATATGTAATGTATATATATGTATGTATACAATCTCAGAAATGGACAATACTTTGTTGGGCCCACAAAAAGTTAGAGAGGGACAGAGTTTCTAAAAGGCAAGAGAATTTGTTGCAAGATTTTGGATGAATTCATATACCATAAGGCAGTATTGCATTTTTAGCACCTTTCTCAAGAGGAAAAAGAAAAGTAACATTCTGTAGCTCCATATCAAGGGAATTTAGGAAGGATTGAATTACAATAAATGAATTTACATGAGGGATCGTTCTTATCAAACATGAATGCTTAAGATGAAGGAATAAGACATTATGCGCCCAAAGAGAGCTAAGCTTCTTTAAAATAATCCTGTTAGAATGTGAATTTTAGGATCTGATAATTTATGAATGTCACCAGCTCCTGGCCTGTCACCTGCATCTTCTACTCCATGCCAATCTATTCAAAAGAATGTACTGCTCATTCCCAAATGTGCTTGAATTTGCATTTCATCTACTCTCTGGTTCCAAGTCCAGCAGCACGGGCAGAAAAGCTGTCCCCCTGAAACATACTCTGAGAGGCTGTGTGAGTTCTGCAGGAGGCTGTGGCCTGTGAGGTGTGATCTGCACAGTGCTCACTGGGCTCCTGTCACTGCTACCCTCACACCCTGTCTCAAGGCTGACACAGAGCCTGGACTGGCATCCTTCTTTCAATTCTAGCATGGTCTCCAGAAGCTCTTTATTGACACAGATACCCTCTTCTGGAACAGTCGTATGTTAAACCAATCGTCCCTATGCACATGAATCATTGAGCAGTTCCTGAAAGAATATGACAGGGTAAAGTGAAGTTTTAATTGTGGAGGAGGACATTGGGAACAGTCTCAGGAGATGCTTCTCAAACATGGATGATGACCATAGTTACCTGTCGGATTTGTTCAAAATAGGGAATTTCATACCTTACTCTATGAGCCTGATTCTTTAGCTCTGGAGTAGACACAAGGAATATGTATTCTTAACAGGCAGCCCAGATGATTCTGATAATCAGTATGGTTGGGGAACCACTAAAGGTCAGTCTTGGAAAAGTGTCAACAGTGAGCAGTCCTAGGCAGCCGTCGGGCCAGCGCCTGGGCAGTGGGCACACTGAGAAACCAATTACTCCCCTCCTTTCCCAGATAGTAGAGTAAGGACACAAATATAAAGACTAATGATAAGATAGGAACCAAAGAATTGACCTCATATATGAAAGTCCAAAGTGCCAGGTAAAGTCCCTCACCTTGTTACCTAGGTGATGAGGTCCAAAAGAAATTAGCCTTTCACCAATCTCCCCTGTAAAGTAAGTCATTCTTCTTCCTTGGCCGAAGCCTGAGTAATGAGGCTCCAGGGAGAGGCAGAACCATCATGTCAGAACAACCCATTTCTGTAGGGAGAAAGTAGACATCTCCTTCCAAGGAAATATGAGGATAATAAAATACAGATATCTCTCTAACAAAGACCAGGAGCCTTTGCCGCCAGGATAAGCCCATGGTCACATAAGCCCAGCATTCTGATTCCACAAGGAATAACCAGCAAGGGGAAAGTGATAGGCAAGCTTGACTTCGTCTTTGATCATAGCCACACACATTAGAGATATAAACACCAAACATAAAACAAAATGAAAGTGAAACCAACAGAAACAAAATAAACCTGGAAGATGGATTAGACATCTTTCATCCAAGATTTTTAGAAAATATTCCTAGTCTTTATCTCAGGCGTATTTCGTTTCCCTCTAACCCCCTTGGGGGGAAGCCCACGCTTGTCCATGTGGGCACACCCAGCTCCAGCACGGGGCAAACCCCAGTCCTGCCTCACCATGCCAAGCCTGCTCCCTCCTTTTTTGTGTGCCTGTGTCTTCACAGCGGTATTTTATGATTCAGTTCAAAGCATTTGAGGGGAAGATAAAACAAAAATAATGTAGCACCAAATACCAAACCCTGAGGCATACCAATGTAAGCACTGAGTAGCCTGTAAATAAATGTGGGAATGTTAGCCTGGGGAGAAAGATGACACTAAGAAATGTTCACCCAGTGTAAAAACAGGGCAGGCTCTGACAAGGTTTGAATGCCTGGAAAGTGGTTTTGTGGACCTGCAAGGGTCTCTCCTGTTACCATTCTCCTGACCCAGCAACTTCCCACTGCCTGTTTTTCACTGCAAGTCACCTTGGTGATTAATCAGAGACAGTAGATGGCTCCTCTATCTAAACCAAACTGAACATCAGTCATGCTGAAAAAAAAAAAAAAAAAAAACTAAACTTGCCAATTTCTTCAACACATGCGAACATTTATAAAGAGAGGCATGTTATCAACTTCCAGATTTCTCTCTTCCTCTATCTTTTTCCACCCTCACTCTGAAAAAACACCTGTCTAAATCCTCAGCATGTCAATCAATAAACCCAGCATTTCAGGGCACAAGCAAGCTGTGCCCTTTGTGAATTGATCAATCTAGACTTGGAAGTCTGACATATTTACTCGATGAAACTTTCAATTAAAACCAACAAGACAGCCAAGATGAAACCAAATATTAGAGAAATGAGAAATCTGTCATATGTTAAGCAAATATTTATGATGCAAAATGTGCCATGTGATAACTGAATGAAAATCTAAATGCTGACAGGTGTGCCAGAGACAAATGAGTAGGCGCCTGTAATAGTTAAAAAGTTTAAGAGGGAGGAGGGGGGCAATTAACTTCTTACTGTCCTACTGTCCAATAAAAATGTCTGTTCATAAGAACATTTTGATGGTCTGACCCTCTTAAGAGGTATTTTTTATTTTATATCTTTGGGTTTTGAATATATTTAAGTCTCCATCCAGTTCAAACTGCTTCCCTGGTTGGTAAAAAAAAAAAAAAAAAAAAAAAAAAAAAGGAAAGAAAAAGAGAAAAGCAAAACAGGTTTTATTTCTCTTGAGTTCATTCTTAAATTCAAATTCATGTAGTTAAGGGTTTAAGATTCAATCTATAGTTCCATTTAAGATCAACTTACAGTTGAGATTTAAAACAGAAAATTGTGGCCATATAGTACACATATTTTATTTCTTGGCCAAACATTTACCTCACATGATGCCTGCACCCCAATTTATAGTAGACAATCGGTCATTTTTATTTCTCCACATAAAAGACACATGACTTTTGCTACCATGATGTTTTATTTACACATCACAATTATGATACACAACACTGGAAGTGATATATCTTATCTAGGAACCATTTGTAACACACATAGGTAAAAGCTGACAGTTTAACTTCTTTTCTGAAATCCCCTCTTTGCTGCTTTCTCAGTTCTATCCCCTTAAGTGTAGGGTCATGTATCCGTAATCTTAAAAATATACCATGATGGCTACCTTACTTTACTCCTTAAATCCTTATTTAGGGACAGCAAAGCTAACACAAAGAGAATCACCACTGCATTATAACAAAAATAAGATATACAGCCATATTTCTCTGACTTTTTTTTCTTTCCTCTTAAAATTTTAGGCATTGCCAGACACAAGGCTTTTAAAAAGCAAAACATCTGAGGTCTAAAAAATATTCTTCCGAGCAGAATTTCTCTACTTGCCTATTATGACATATATCAGGCTTTTCCTTTCAGAACCCTGGATAGCTTCCCCCTTCTAGGGCATTTATCTTGTCCACAAGCTCCTAGTTTATCAAGGAAAGGATTTATGCAGCTCTGAAAGGCATCGTTAGTGCCTTATTACTTCACTGCACTCACATACAGCATGGAGATGGTAGCGGTAAACCAGGGAGATGGGAGCAATTCTTCACAACATTCCTTCATGGGGGTAAAACCACCCATGGCCAACTCCACCCTAGATCACAGCACGTGCTGATGCGCAAATTCAAAAGCACAGAATACAACCTGTGAACGCAGTGGGCATGCAGCATAGTGATTGCTCCAAGTTCCTCTGAAGGGTCTTCAGGTCCTTGTATTTCCCTGATGATTGCCTGAAGTTCTGTAAGATGATGCTCTCTTCTTCCAAGGCAGGATATAGCACTATGCTTTTTCAACACTAAGACTACATTTAAAGCAGGACATTTTGATTTGAAGAAATGGTTTTGGTGTTTCAGTAGCCAAGATAAAAAGTAAAGGAACTATTTTTCTTTATTTAAAAAAAAAAAAAGTGTACAAGAGCTGTTCCTGGTCCTTACTCCACTCTTGAGTCTCACCTTCATCCCTGACATACACCCCATTGTTCAAACATGTCCTGAGGTTCACGCCAGATAGATGCTAGTTTCAGCCACTGACTGACAACTTTTAAAAGGTGAGAGTCAAGTGGTTTATGTTTCAGATTATATCAAAATGTTCCCATGCTAAAATGACTGGATTAGACTATCACAGCAACATGTCAAAATAAACACACTCCTGGGTGCAGTTGGGAGTTCTAATACTGCCTAATGTTGACCAGGACCTTGTACCATAGCAATTCATGTAGCTCCTTCAGAAAGCTCCCCCCTCACCCCCAGAATAATTCTGGCCATCCTCTATCAAAACATACCCATCATCAATTCTGTTTGCTTGGAGCCTAGTGCTATGGTAAGATAAGAATCTGATTGGAGCTGTTATGTTCTTGGCTAATGGGAAAAGGCAAAGGAGGAATCATTTTTAATCACCAGCTTTGCGCTTTGCAAACATTATATAATTTACTCCACACATACATAAAACATGTAAGATATTACTGCCCTTGTTTTATAGATGAGAAAACTGAGGCCAGGATATTCATACTTCTTCCCCATATTCACTCATTTATTGACAGACCCAGAATTAAATGTGGTTCTGTCTGATTTTAACATCTGTGCTCATTGTACAACATCATGCCAGTTAATCCATTAATATTCAGAGAGCATTTGCATTTTATCCAAAGATTTAACATCTTAAAGAGCCTGAATGGGCTCCATAATAAATGCAGGCTAAGGAGGAGAAAAGTCTTTCCCCAGAGAGCCAAGAAGAACTGCCCATCAGGACAGCAGTGAGGGCAGAGAATGAATGACCCTCCATTGGCCTCATTTAGATTACTTTTCAAAGAAGCTCCAACCATGTCCCTCTGGCTCATTCAAAGGTTGGAGGACAATGAGGCTAAGACTGCTGGCTGACTACCAATAAACTCTCTCTCCTCTTCCGTTCTAATAGAATCCTGGAGTGTGTGTGTGTGTGTGTGTGTGATTTTTTTTTTTCGTTTGATTTCTTCCTTTCTTTCCTTTCCTTCCTTTCTTTCCTTCCTTTCTTTCCTTCTTTCTTTCTTTCTTTTTTTTCATCTCAGCCCATGACTGTCCAGGAAAAGAGCAGAGAATGGGGGGCTGTTTCTCAGGCTCTTTTGCTATTATATGGGGCCAGATGCTTAAGTTCTAGCTGATGAGATCTAAACAAATATGATGTGATGCATCTCCAAGGGAACTTTCTTAAAGGCCAGTTGGCATGTACCCATGCCCCAGCAATGTAAACCTGATGGCTGAAGCCAGTGCAACCATCTTGGGCCATTAATGGACATGAGGAATATAAGACACACAAAGTGGATGAACATGCTAGGAGGAGCCTGAATTGCTCACAATGTGTAGAACAGAAGCAAAATACCAGCCTTAGACAGTCTCATCCTCCACATTTCCACATCAGAAAGAAAGAAACTTGTAAATTTTTTTAGCTGGGGTCTCTTTTACTAAGCGCTGGAATTAATCTTAACTTATAAACATAGGGTGGGTTGATACCCAAATGTTTCCCAGTCTATGGGCTTTGTGAACAATGATATAGTCCAAGTAAGAGCAATTTTGTTCAATTAACACTAGCTTTGAATAGGAAGATTTCAGGGAGCATTTAATGGGGAAGAAATAATTATAAAAATAATGAAATGGAAATACCACAGTGTGGCCTGTTTTCCATTCTTAATGCAACCAGCAAAATCTGAATAGTCGTGCCATCCCCTATAACCAATGCATTAGCATAAATAGAACATTTGAATGTATATAACAATTATTCAATTATAATGATAAAAGGGAAGAGGTTACTAAAAACCATTCCTGATGCTGAATCCCTAAGAAAATATCATTACATTTTAAGAAAGGAGACCAATCTTGATGCCATTAGCAGGAATGTGTTTTCAGAACTGTATATCTATCTTCTTTAATAAGAAAATAAAATATAAAACATCGCTTTACCTTCTTATTCGACAAAGAGAGATGGACCATTCCATCATGCCAAGTTTGTAAGTGTGATGGCACATCATTAACATTAGAGGGATTTAAAAACAAGCCTGGAGGCCTGGCCCTAGGGTTGGAAGGTGAGATCGCCTACTTGGACCAAATTTGGACCTTCCAAAGGTGATGAAACTACACCTGCCCTGTGGCTCTGCAATCCTATTTGAAACCAAGCCCAGAGGCCATGGATCTTCATCCTCTGGGGAGATTCCTTTCCCTCAGAAAGATGTCCATTACAAGAAACTAAGACAATGTACGTTTTTAGAAACATTGTAAAAGCCTTTCAGATTGTGGTCCAGAAGGTAGAATATCGCCTAGGAAGCAACACTAGATCATTATTCACTGCACCTTCTGCTGCAGACATGTGGGGAAGCAATGTTGTGAACTGCTCCAGGATTTCCCTACAGCCAAAAACCTGCCCAGTTCTGCTCTGGGCAGAGTTTCAGCTGCTGTAGCCCAATTTAGGGGAGGCAGCTCTTGGGCACATTTGGCCACACACCTAACTGGGAGCCTCTGGCTTTCTGAACTAAAAAATAAAAAATGACATTACTGAGATAGCAGGAGAGAGTCCACAACAATGGGAACCTTTGTAAGAGCTTGAGAAGGCAAAGCAGTTTTTCTAGATTTTTTTCTTAAACTCAAATGGGAGCCAGGATGAAGCAAGAGCACAGTTTATTGAAGGTATAGAGAGAGTGCAAGTACAGAAGTATCTGGAAGACTCAGAAAGGAAAGGAGGGGGCGCCTAGGTGGCTCAGCCGATTAAACGGCCGACTTCAGCTCAGGGCATGATCTCACAGTTTGTGGGTTCGAGCCCTGTGTCAGGCTCTGTGCTGACAGCTCAGAGCTTGGAGCCTGCTTCAGATTCTGTGTATCCCTCACTCTCTGACCCTCCCCTGCTCACACTCTGGGTCTCTCTCAAAAATAAACAAACATTAAAAAAAGAAAGGAAAGGAGATAGTCTCATTTTTGCTTGGGGTCTGGGGTTTTTACTGAAGATGATGTTCTGGTGGACGTGTCTTCTCAGGCACCCAGGAACTGGTCCAACAAGGATGTGTGCTCAGCTACTCTAAGTCTTCTATAAGTCCCTTATGCTCTGGAGCCAGGGGTCTTGGCCTCAAGGTGTCTGTAGTCAGTGGTCTTGGAAAACATACATGACAGCCTTGCCGGATCACTCCTTAGATGTTATCTGTGGTACTGAAGGCTCCAAAGAAATCCTTAATTCCTTGACCTTTACACGGAGGACATACATTATTGATACTGTAAGACATGTGTAGGGTGGAGGTGCAGGTCCCAGCAAGACAAGAAGCAGCAAAAAAGCAGTCTTTCAGGGGGTCCCTTTCATCGGCTCAGAGCTTCTAAAAGCTTAAAAGAAAGAGATAAGTTCAAGCTGCTGGAAAACTTACCACCACCACTGCAAAGGTGATGGAAGAGTTAATTCACCTTACTGTGGTAATCATTTCACGATACATATATATATCAGAATAGTACATTGTCCACTTTAAACTTCTGCAGCGTTAGATGTTGATTATATCTCAGTAATACTGGGGAAAAAGTTTTAATTTACAAGAGAAGCTGTGTATCATGGAAGTGATTTTTTTTCTGTAAAATGAGAGATAAATTTCAAAATAAAGAAATTTTGGGAAAAGTGTCCTCAAGAAAGGGTTTCAAGATTCACTATGCTGGGCTTTAGATACAAATGGAAGACTATAGATAGAGGACAGATAAAGGATAATAGATGATAGACAGTTCCTGCTAGAGTTTAATATGTATGCACACACACACACACACACACACAATACACTTACATACCAATATACATATTAAACTCCAGAGATATTAATTTCTCCTCAATTTTCTTAGTTTTGACAATCAAGGATACAGCTGAGAAAAAAAATTTTTCCCAGTCTAAGTTCAGAAAATCCACTTTTGGGGGCAGCAGTTTTCTCAAAGTGCTTGCTAATTTCAGCTACAAAGCAAACAAACCCTTTAAGCAGAGGACTCTATTGGGAAGCTTCCAGATGAGGGTCAGCCAGAAGGGACCGCCTATGCACAGGGAGCAGTTTGGGTGTGGACCTCTCACTGGCAATAATCACACTAGCCCACAGGCAAACACTTAGATGGATGGTAAGGATGGACACAGGAGGGGGAGTCACATCATTGTGGAAGTAGGGTCCTCATACCCCTGATCCAACTTCAAGTACTGGGGGCGGGGGGAGGGGGGAAGATGATGGCTTAGATTTATGCAGGAAAATGAAGTTTTAAAATAGTCAAAACAGTCTCACATAATTTACTTGAGACTGCTCTGTTGACAGAAAGTGAGAAATTAAGAAATCGGGCTGAGGCCATGAAGAGTCTTGCTACGAAGCAGAAAGGCTGGACAGTGCCAAGCTGGTAATATTTGTTTAGTAAAACAAAACTACTTAACTCTTTATACCCCAAGTGCATGGAGACTCTTGGATAAACTCGTAACATATAATGTATACCCTGTAATTTTCCTAAATGAGTATAAGCCTTGCCTCTCTTGCTCTCAATCTAACTTATGTATCTGGGGTTGCCTGGGTGGCTCAGTCAGTTAAGCGTCTGGCTTCAGCTCAGGTCATGATCTCACGGTTCATGGGTTTGAGCCCTGCATCGGGCTCTATGCTGACAGCTAGCTCAGAGCCTGGAGCCTGCTTTGAATTCTGTGTCTCCCTCTCTTTCTGACCCTCCCCTGCTTGTGCTGTCTTCTCTGTCTCTCAAAAATAAATCATAATATTTTTAAAAATCTTTAAAAAAAAAACTATACGTATCTGATGGCATCTCCATAAAATAACTAAAAATTACTCATATTTGTATGCTGCCTTTGATCCCACATGGTTCTTACACCAGTAATTGTGGCAGTTAAAATCACACAACTAGAAAAGAGGAGACTGAAGGCTCAAAACCAGTTCCCAAATCCCACAGAACTCAAAGTTGGGATTCCTGTTTCCAACTCCAGCTGATTTCCCCTCCTGGGCTGTCTTATTCTCTTTTTGTGAGCTGGCCTGATCAAGTTTGGTCACTTGCCAAGCATCTTTCCTCCTGTTGGTGCCCTTTTCTCTTTCCTGCTCCTCTGAGTCTTTGCCCTTTTCTTTCTCACCATGCTGCTTCTCCCCCCATGCCCACTCCCACTCACTTCATGCTGTGTTCATGCTCATCAGAAAGAAAACAGTCACTGAATCCAAATGCCATAATCAGTGGTGGCCCCTGAAGGAAACAAATCAAGCACAGAAGGAGCACTCAGCACTCAGTGGCAGAAAGACTTCCCTCTGAAGGGAATACTTCACAACTGTTGAGAAAAATCAAGGTTTTGGTGGGTTATTTTCACCCCGCTTCAGTGAGAAGGATAGGCTTGTCAAATCAAAGCTGCTATTTCTTCTTTAGTGTCTGATTTAGGAGATTATACATCAGAGGGAAGCGCTTGTAAAAGGATTATAGCATTATAGAAAAATAATTGGAATGTTTCATCTCTCTGCATATCATGGCTTGTTAAAGTTGCTGTAGGGACTAGCCAGATTAATTAGAAAGAAGGAATATGCTTATTTCTCTAACTCAACACTCTGATGGTCAGAGATACAACCTGTTTATCCTAGTAAATGTTAAGAAAAGACCATGGATGGCGTCTTAATTCTGCAATTTACAAGATACACAAATTGCCCCCTCCTTCTTGCCAAGAAAGTATATGTCAGGCTAAAACCTTGGCCACAATATAAAGAGCCATTTTCTTTTGCCTTAGGTATTATGGAGAGATTTTAAGGCCATCTATCCATTATCTCATATTTGGTTAATATAAACAATCAGCCCAGAGTTCACTACTCTGAATGGATATAGTTTATAAGCCTGAGATAACACATGTAATAGAATGCAATCTAATGCATTCTAACATACAGTTAGTTAAAGCCTCTCCTTTGGACTGAGATAGTGATCCACTCCCCAAATATTTAAACACCAAAAAATAAGTAAATAAATAAATAGCAACAAAAAAATAAGTTGGGAAAATTGTGAGGCTAGAAAAGATTATCTTCAGTGGCTTATTTTATATCTTTCTTCTCTTATGATTTTCCCTTCTCCTCCTTTTCCAAATACCCAAAACCCTCACATCCCTTCTGCATCCCCAGAACGTTCACATGTGCCCCTCTGGCAACACACCAGCCTCTCAAAATTGACTAGACCTCTGCTCCATTCCCCAGGCTTAGCTGCAAGTAACCATGTTTTACCAAGTAACCCATGCCCGTGTTTCCTGGGTGTTCATGAGTTTATATACATAAGCTTTGCAAAATATACCTAAATCCACAGGGGTAAGCATTCCCAGCACCACCGTAGGTCGGCATAGGGATGATTTTTCAATGAGACCTTTCCTGCCTTTTAGAGCATACCACATGGGCAGCAGCCCTCAAGTCCACACTCATGACCTGATTTTCCTTCACAGGGAAGGCTGACATTCTCCTCCATATGAGCCTTCCTCCATGTTAAGCATATAGACACTTTTTTGTGGCCCTATTTCAGACCCTGGAGGGAAGCCTCTCATCTACAGTAAACAGAAAGAAACTAACTTATAGGATCATTCCCTTCTTCCTTCCCCTACTTCCCACCGACCAACAATCCTAAAGGGATTCCTGTTCCCCTTCCCCACAATGGTCTGAACAGCATTTCCTAGGGACCTTATTAGGTTCATGCCTCCAAATAAACTAGTGTTCAAACATTGAACTTATTTCACCCTAACGGTGGACAAGGAGTGTGTCTGGGAGACAGATACAGAACGGAAAGGTGGTAGAATAAAAACAACATGAAGAATCTGAACAGCCTCAAGACAGGATTAACAAACTAGATGACTGAGCAAGGAGAAAGGCCCTTGACAACCAGCCTAACTACTTGACAACTTAGCCTCGGGCTAGCCCTTCCCACACAAGGGGAATGTGTCTTCGTCCATTACTGTCAAACATCCAGATCACTTTTTAAGATGTCTCTCAAAAGATCTCTTCTTTAGCTTCTTCATTGCTTCCCTCTTTTGCTCACTCCTTCAATTTTGCACAATGTGAAAGCACTACAAAAACACTGTGTTAAGATTTCTTTGTAGAGTCTGGCCTGCATTAGATAGAATAAGCTAAAAACCCAAGGCACGTTCTCTGGGAACAGCTGACAGAGAGGACACAGACTGGACTCCAGCCCTGTTTCCACCCTCGTACACACATAGACGCATGCATACATGTATTAGCATAAATAAATCAAGTAACATAAATAACTCTACCCCTTCCAGCACCAAGCAGGAGATGCTCAGGCTTTGATAGAAGCCCGGAGAACAGTAACATACGAAGTAAAGCATTTGTCATGGAAGAACAAGAAGTACCACAGTAAGTGCTGCAGCCTGCACTGACTTTCAACGCACAGGGTGACAGTGCTCGCTAACGAGGGACCCCAGTTAGTGAACACTCAGAGTCACAGCTCCACCGTTCCTGAGAACAGGATGCAGGGAAGAGGAAATGGGATGAGGGATAGGAGATGGGGCAGAAATAGGGGAGAAGGAATGGAAAACTTATCTTCACAATACAAGAAAGGATGGTATGGAACAGGCTCTCAAATGCTCAAAATCAAACTGCAGAGATCAGGAACAGAAAAGGACAAGAAATAGTCAATGGAAAATGAAAAGTGTGGGAAGTAAGTTCCCAGAGTTCAGAGAAAAAAGAGGTTGGGGTTGGGGGGTGGGAAAGATCGTGGAATGATATAGGAAAATTGCCAAAGAGAAAAAAAGACCTTTTGCGGAAGTGACTAAGAACACCAACAGTAAGCCAAATCAAGAAAGAGATAAGGTGGTCTTGCCAATCCATGCAAATATGGCCTTCCATCATCCCCCTCCCCCAGATCTATCTGATTTTGCACGTGCTACAAAGAACAGAAGCATCATAAGTCTGTTTACCCTTTGCAGGGGTTAGCTGCCTGCCCAGTCACACTGCATGAGCCTCACCAGGAACCAAAATGAAATCGCTGCCTCAGACTTAGTTAAATAATTTTCGACTCTCAGATGCAGTATAAGATCAGGTTTCTCCGATCCAAGCAAAGCATGCACCTTCTGTTTTTTTTACTTTAATAAAACACATAAAAGTGGAAATTTAATAAAAGGTCCCATATTGTAATTTGTTGATAAAAGATCCAGAGGCCAGGTCTGAGACTTTCTACCATGGCACAACCTTAGATGTGTCTGTCAAGCTGGCAAAACCCCTCAGAGCACACTAAAGCTATTGCTTTAGGAACATGGGGCCATCATGTATCATTATTCTCAGTCGTCTTGCTGGGCAGCGAGACCAGGAAATAAAGATTGAGTCAGAGAATACCCAAGGTCAGAGGTAAATGGTTAAGGTCAGGTTTGAAGAAGTAATAAACCAAATTTCTGAACTCAGCCAATGCTGAGATTTGAGAAACAGATGAACTGACTCAACCAAACTAAGAATCCACAGCTCACACTGAAATGTGAGGGTAACAGAAAGGTGGATGAATGGAACAGGGCAAGAGACCGGTAAAATCAAGAAGATTCTTCAGCACTGTCCCGCGCGCTCTCTCTCGCTCGCTCTCTCTCTCTCTCTCTCTCTCTCTCTCTCTCTCTCCTTATAGGGAAAGAAAATGGATACCTTGGAAAGGTTGCCACAACCTACCTGAAAGGCATGTGTAAGAGGGTTATTCTGCACTGATTGGCCTAAATTTCCCTCTTGGGAAATAAGCCTGGTTACCATGCTATCACTGCACTCATGGCTGACCTAAAGGAGATCCCTCTGGAATTCTTTGGAGAAAATAGCAAATCTCTGTAGGACTTTTCTTAAAATCTAGAGGCTGTTGCACAAGCCCCTTCAAAACTGCTCTTCTTGACCTGGTTGTGCAATGAGGGAGAGAGCTCAGAGAGAAGGAGACTCAGCAACAAGGTGAGTCAAGAAGTGAGGCTGAACCGACCTTGCCTGAGTGGACACCTCAGAGTTGTTCACAGAAGCTTCTGAGGGCCACAGCCAGAATCCATCACCAATGAGAGCTGAAACTGAGAGAAGCAGAGTCTATCAAGATGGCAAGAACTCAAAGGCTAGAGCAACATTTCCCAAAGCGTGGAGGACCATCTGCCTCAGAATCAACTGGGGGCATTGTTAGGAAGAAGTCAGGGCCCCATCCTAGATCTATTCAGAATATCTGGATATAGGCCCAAGAGTCTGCATTTTAAGAAGCTTCCCCTACTCCTACCCCTTAAGAACTTGTCCATTTCTGTCTTAGGAACTTGTCCTTCTGTCTTCCCGGGCTTTGTCACCTTCAAGAGAGAAAAGAATTAAATCCTACTGTCTAGCTAACATTGTAGGAGAGAATCCAGGTCATCACTCACTACGTCCCTCAGGGAAGAATGGCAGAGGTGGGGTGGGTTCAGGGAAGGGGGGACAGGATACCAGGAAATTGTGGAAAAGGATATGAGCCAATTAAAGAGTCCCTAAAATGCAACCTGGCCCAGAAGGGTAGCTTCATTAGCTTCTGAGCCATTTGAAGGTTGGAACCAGGTCTCCCAGAATATTGTGGTATTCAGTAGGTACCTAATAAATATGGAAACGGAGAGAGTGAGAATGAGTGAACAGAATGTGGCCAGCCCTAATTCAATGTTATAATTTTAGTCCTCTTGTGTTCTATCTGGGTCTTTTCCTCAGCTTCAACCCACTTGTAGCCAACCTCTTTCACTTAGGATATTAGGAATTCTCATTCATCATACTGTTTGATGAAAATTTCCCAGCCTACTGAGTTAAGACACCCTCAGTCCTTGTAACTGACATTCCCTCTGATTCTCTACTCTGTCATCTACTTAAAGACGGCATTTTTCTTCTATTTTACATAAGAGATGCTTCAGGAGGTCAGCACAGCTGGGAACGGAGAACTGATGTGGATCAATCCATAGCCCCGGAGCTGAGCTCATGCACTGTTTTACCAGCCCTTTAGCCTCCCAGCAAACCTGAATCCTTCCTCTGAACTCTGGATATGTGAACACCAGGACAGGGAGAGCAGAGATCAGGAAAGAGAAGGGTGTGATTTCTGAACTGTTTACAAATTGTTGACACTCCCTGTCCTATGGGGCCTCAAGGTCTTCCCGTTTGCCATGAATCCAGGGCACCCGGTGCTGACACCATCCCCACTGCCAGTAACATTCTTACTTCCACTCTAGTTGCTAAATGTTTTAATGCCACTACTTCTGAAAGAATGCTGTGTTCCAGGCACTGATAGTAGGCTGTTGAAAATGGAGTGTTTGTGTTTAATTTTTCAATTTTGGAATCTTTGTAGCATATCCTAAAAATGAAATGAAAATAATCTCTAATCCTAACAGCTATCAATCACTATTAACAAGTAGATCTATATGCTCCCATTGTAAAATTTACAAATATGTACACAACTGTAAACTTTTTGCAAAGTTAGGACCGTATCTGGAAATGATAGTATGATGTGGTCAGTTGTGAATTGAATGGCATCCCCATTTTATTTCCTCCCACACTCACTCTAATATCCTTCAGATTTTTCTCTGACAACTCCCTCTGCCTACAACCCTCTTCCTCCAATCCATTTCTGATCAACTTACTCCTTTAGCTTCTGCTCACTTTCTCTGAGAAGACTTCTCCCATCTCATGATCAGAATCAGTCCTTGTCGAAGGCTCTGAAGGAGTATCTTTGTTCGTTTATTATGAAAATATATACAGATATATATATCTGTCTCCACACCAAAATCTAAACCAGGGAATGAAGATTCCCAAAACCCACTGTGCCTGGCACATGGTAGGTGCTCAATAAATGTTTATTAAGTTGAATTGAATTGAGTGAAAATATCCTCTTATATATGTCTAAGCAAGTTAATGAGAAGAGAATCCAAAGGAATAAAATATGCACTCTGACATCCTTGGCCATATTGATATGTACCAAAAATATTATCCATTTTCAGATTTCATTTTTTTAAGCTGGTGTTTGCTTAAGTCACAGCCACCTGCCTCTCTGCAGCTGGATCAGGGAATAAGTCTTTTGCTCCAAATTACAACTCAGAGCTTCCCGGTGGCTTTTCTACTAACAAGCTGCCAAGTCCAGAATGATGGGGTTTCTGTTTTAGCTGACAACCAAAAACAAAATCTGGCTGCTTGAAACAGGCTCTTTTCACTCCACCTGCTGCTTCTACAGCTAAAGTGGGGAATGACATATGAACCACCAAAGTCTGAGGCGAGGATCCCACTGAAAGTCCATGCATGTCAATTGAAGGCATTGAGAAATTGCTCATATGTTATGCATTTATTCCCACAGAAATCACCCTAAAAACCTTGACACCTTTAAAGCTGTCCACAGACCTTCTTGTCCAAGAACCTGTCTGTGATGACAGCACCAAGAGCTGGGATATGGGAGGACTGTTTCATCTGTTTTCCTCACCTCTAAAAGGGAAGAGTGAACTAGTCAAACTCACCTTTGCCTCTACAAAACCTCCTTTTCCATTAGGCAGGAGTGGCTCATGGTGGGAATTTTAGACACTGAGACAACTAAGAGGATTTTCAGTTCCACTCATTTCAATCTTGGTGACAACTGAGACTCAGAGGATATTGAGAGAAGTGCAGATGAAACCAGCACCACCACCACCACATAATCTCACTGGGTCAACTTGATAAATCTCCTCTGCTTTGGGTGAACCCATCTGGTGCAGAGGCAGGGTAGGGGAGGCCTCAGAAGGCCACAGCACCCCCATCAAATCATCTGACCCTTCTAGTCCATAACACTAGACCGAGAAGAGACGCCTTCAATTGCCAGATACCTTTAATGAATCATGAACAAACAAGAATTGTGTTTCAATTATAGATTATAAAAAGATTATAAAGATTATAAAATAAAGCATTAGAGAGTTGGTTATTTTCTATGCATCTATGCATCTAGCACTTTAGAACTTTCCACACAGCTGACAAATGTTTGAGCAGGATGTGGGCCCACTAAACACTAAACTATTTGGCCTTATTTTGTCCCATTCCAACAAAACTAGAAGATGCCTTCCCAGACTAGCCCAAATTACAGGTGGAAAATACTCCTAATCCATGGAAAAGAGAAGTTGTCCAGATGCGCCAGATGAATTTCCAGGATGCCTGCTTTCCAGAAAGGGTTCTCACTGTAACCAGGAAACAAGAAATACACAAATGTATTGTGTCCTATACAACAAGGACACGGACCCTGGACTCCATCAGACTTTGAAGACATCTGATCCTGATGAATTTCTGAGAGTATTTTCCAGATATAACTTTTTCCCTTCCAAGCAAAACCCTAAAGTTGCCTGCATCATTCATGATGGCCTTAATCACAGGCATTTCCAACGAGCTTTAGCTTTCGACAAAAGAAGGTTTACTGTATAAAAAATGCCCTTGGAATGCTAATCCTAAAACACTCTTGGATAGAAGCATATCTTGGGTACATGACTTCTAGGCTAAGTTGTTTAAGCTAAGCAATTTATTTAGTTAGCTTGACAAAATGTATGCATGTATTTTGAACAATTGTTTTCCAAAATATAGTATTAATGTATTCTTCAAATCATTTTCACTCCTAAGTTGTTCTTTGATTCCTGACAAAGAAACCTAATGGTAGAATCAACTCCCTTCCTAAAAATGTTCATTTCCAACTAATATTATTTGAACTTAGGTGGTATCAGTACATGTTCTATCATGTAAATTTACTTTTTTAAAGTTTATTTATTTTGAGAGAGAGAGAGAGAGAGAGAGAGAGAGAGAGAGAGAGAGAGAGAGAGAGAGTGCGCACATGGGAAGGGCAGAGAGAGAGGGAGAGAGACAGAATCCCAAGCATATTCCACACTGTCAGTGTGAGGTTGACATGGGGCTTGAACTCTCCAACCATGCGATCATGAGCTGACCTGAAATCAAGTCAGCTTAACTGACTGAGCCACCCAGGCACACCTATCATATAAATTTAATAAAGGTTAGTTATTAAAAACCTCAGTTAGGGGCACCTGGATGGCTCAGTTGGTTGAGCACTGGACTTGGGTTCTGGTCATTCTCTCACAGTTCTTGAGTTTGAGACCCTATCAGGCTCACTGTTGTTGACCTGTCAGCAAAGATCCTGCCTCAGATCCTCTGTACTCCTCTCTCTGCCCCTCCCCTGCTTCAGCTCTCCCAAAAAATAAATATTTTTTAAAAACTGAGCTATTCAAAACAAAATAATTGTCTGTTTTTAATGAGAAGAGCAGAAGTCAAATTTTCTAAATGGATTTATAAAATCCATTCACTAATAATACTCACAACTTAGAGAAATGTGAGGTCCTCATACAGATCTATTTATTCCTACTTTAGACACTATTCTAATAAGTTTAGCCTTTTAGCATTTTAGCCAATACTTGATTTTCAGCAGAAAATTGGAAGGATCTTTTGATGAACACATTCTGACAACAGCGAGCTAGTAATGATAGACAAAAGCAACTATGAAAAGCAGGCACAAGAACCCCAGAGTAGATAGGTCTGTGCCTATGGGAACCATGCTGTGCACATATCAAGGGTCAGCCAAAATTATCCTATACCATTTCCAAAACAAAACAAAACAAAGATCGTGTTCACTGTCCTCTGTTCAAAATTATATAAGGATTTACATCAACTTTTTAAATACATTTCTTTAATACTGCTTCTTAATACTGTTTACAAATTAAAACTCCTGGATCCTCATAGCTCTCGAATCAAATGTACTCTGAGACTTGGACGTTTAGGGTTTTAACCCCGGGCAGGTCCTGCTGGACCTTGGACGCCACATCAACATCATCTCTGCGGCCCTCCAAGGTTTGCGTGGGGCGTGGTGAATCACAGAAAGGACCTTCTTAAATTTGAACTCTGGTGACTTTTAGCTAGACAAACCATCACATTTATTTTTATTTTTTTTTTTTATCGAAGTGAGGTGGCATACTATATAGTGAGTGTATTCGTTTCAGATGGACACCACAGTGATTCAAAATTTATATACCTTAAAAAAAATGTATATACCTTACAAAGTGATCACCACACTAAATCTAGTTACCATCTGTCACTTTACAAAGTTATTATATATTATTAATTATATTTCCTATGCTGTACATTGGATCCCTATCTCTCCCTGATTGATAACTAGAAGACTGTACCTTTTAATCACATTCCCCTATTTCCCCCATTCTCCTCTTCCTTCCTCTCCCTCCCTTCCCCCCCCCACCCCCACTGCCTCTGGCAACTACCAGGTTGTACCCTCAAAAACTCCTCTTTGAAATACCAATAGCTACTGATATCAGTCCAGTATATTGTCTTTCTCCCCCGCCCCGCCCCCCGCCCCAACACACCCAGAATATACAGAGGAAAAATGACCTGTCTCTTAGGGAAGATACTTGCCTTCATCCCCTCTCCTGCCTTTCCATTCCTGTTCCTCCTTAAAGCCAGACAATTGGAAAGAAGCATCTGAGTCTAGATTCCCTGTCTCTCACTCCTGCCTCCCAAAGGCGGGGCTCCTCTGATTAGTAAGAGTGGTCACTGACTGAGAGGGCAAGGCCAAGGTGAGGTCCTCTGCACATGCGCAGTATGGATCTGCGTGACTGGTTCTCAGCCGCAGATTCTTGGTCCTGAGTTTAAACTATGTACATAAGTGGGTGGGGGAGGCCCACTGCTTTCTATGTGTCCTGAAAAGATTTGGCAAGAAATGAGAAGTACCCACTGCTGGCTGGAGGAGTATGTCTCAAATCTCCTACACAGATCTCTCCAAGCACTGGGTCCCAAGGATTACTGGCGGTGGGAGTACGTTCTAGTCTCAACGACATTACCCCATCCATATGGCCAGGCATTTAGGTGTGATTTTGCAATTGCCTGGATATAAAGTCTAGACTTGATCACTGAAATGACTAGAGATCTTCCTGATGCTATCAGTCAGAATCCAGAGACCTGGGAATTGGACTCCCCCAACTCAAATATCATCCCAATCCCTCACCAGGTAGGAGGCAGCAAAAGGATCTGGCCTGGGGTCTTATTCCAAATCCAGCCATCTCACAGGTTGCACATGGGGCAGTCAGGGCCAAGTTTGTAAATAAAAGAGATGGGGTTGGAGGGGGATGAGGGCCGAGAGGAGTAGGGGAGTACGATATCCAGTTTCTACTGATTGTTGTCTCTGTGATTAGAGTCCTTGAGCAAAACAGAGTTACTAATCTATAAAAGTATATTTGAAGACATTGGCTTTCAAACATGGGTGATTTTTCACCACAGCCACCCCATAGGCTACTTGGCAATGTCCTCGGACATTTATTACATTTTTGGTTGTCACAGCTGGTGGATAAAGGATAGAAATGCTGATAAAACATCTCTGCAATGCACAGAAAAGCCTTCACAATGAAGAATTGTGGGCCCCAAATGGCAATAGTATTGAGAATGAGAAACCCTATTTAAAAGGCTCTGTGAAACATGGGTGTTGCATATAACAGGAGAACAGGAGAAACCTAATGGACGACCAGGGGGAGGGGAAGAGGGAAAGAGTTGAGGAGAGAGAGGGATGCAAAACCTGAGAGACTACTAAATACTGAAAACAAACAGAAGGGAGAGGGGAAAAAGAGGTGGTGGTGATGGAGGAGGGCACATGTGGGGAAGAGCACTGGGTGTTGTATGGAAACCAATTTGACAATAAACTATTAAAAAAAAAAACATCTAAATGCCTCAGAACCTCCTTCTGGTGAGAAGGGGAATGACCTCTGTGGTAGTGTCACTGTGGCTTCTCAGCAGTCCCTTGCAGATCTGTGAGGCTGGGCAGGCCATCCCCCAAACTGTCAGGTAGCTGAAGCTAGTGTCTGCCCCTTCTCCTTTCTATCTTCTCCTCTTCCAATACACTCAGGTCATCTGCTCTCCTGCCCCTCCCAACTCTACTTGAAGACACGACAGTTCCTCCATGCCTAGATTCAGTTTTGTCTGGTTCCTGCACCAACACTAAACAGGACCAAAAATAACCCAAAAAGGAACAAAAATGGCAAATTGATAGCTTTTCCCCAACAGACACTTTCCATAACTGGGAGGAGATGCCTTTATTATGCTAGCTAGCTACTTTACATATTGTAGCTCACTAAATTTAACAGCCGTCCTATGAGATACATATGATTTCCATTCTGAACTTAAGGAACCTAAGGCTCAGCGAGATTAAATAACATGCCTACTTTCTTAAAGATAATGAGAGGCTAATACCTGTTCTGTATCAATTCCAGAGCACACTCTTACACCACGTTTAGTCCATACTTGACTTTCCTGTTCTGAAGTCCTATCAAATTGGATACAAGTCAAGATACCGTTTTTTCATATTTATATTTTAAATTATTGGAAATAAATCCACAAGCCAAATACATCATCGGTGTCTTTAGTATGCGTTTTAGTTAGGATCCTTCGATTGCAAGTTACAGAAACCAATCTAGATAAAATAAATTGGAGCAATTTATTACAGTGATGTGGAGATTCTCACAAAAATCAAGGAGAAAAAACCAGGAAAGCTGCTACTGCTTTTTCTCACTTTTACTCCGTATCAGCTTTCCAGCTCCTTCTCTCTTTGATAGCAGGGGGAGTCTGGTTCCCCTGCAGCCCTTCACATTACATGTTTCCACTCCATTCTCTCTGCCTCTCTGTCTCTCCCTCTATCTCCAACTCCCTCTTCCTGGAAAAGAAAATGTTCCCACTTTGAGATAGATTTCAACTCTTGACAGAGTTAGTCTTGCCCAAGGGAGAAGAGTCTTGCAGAACAAACATGGACAAGGAGGCCACCTCCTGTAGATGAGGAGAGAAGAACAGTTCCCAGAACATAGGAAGAGTCACTGGATCATGGGCTCAGCGGCCCGTTACAATAAGAATCCAGAGCCCCTTTGTGAGGGGAACTCCAGCTCAGAACTGGCAGGGTTGGCTTGCCTCTTACGGAGAGTCATATAAAGCGAATCAAAAGAATGAGTGAAAAGAGATGATAATACTTTATTTCAGTTACCTCTGAATCTTGAGAAGCATGATAAATAGAACAGTGAACTTATTAGAAAGCCCTCTACTTTCTGAAGTATTGAGACCATGGTACTTACTACTTTCCACTTCTTCAGAGGTTTATTTATTATTTGAATTCATGTCAGAGCTAATAGTCTTATTTTGTCCTACCAGGCCCTACGTGAGTGTCTGAATCAGGACAGGGGTAGACTAAAAAAAGGACAGCTTTCTCTTTATAGTACATACAGATTCACTTTCCACAGAAGAGAATTTGAACTACTTAAATGCAACCTGAAAGTAATCCTACTAGTCAACACAGAGCCTCCTATCTCCTAATATCTTATTTATTCTTTTTTTAATACTTTTTATTTATTTTTGAGAGACAGAGAGAGATAGTGCGAGCAGGGGAGGGTCACAGAGAGAGGGAGACACAGAATCCGAAGCAGGCTCCAGGCTCTGAGCTGTCAGCACAGAGCCCGACGCAAGGCTCGAACCCACGAACCATGAGATCATGACCTGAGCCAAAGTCAGACGCTTAACGGACTGAACCACCCAGGCACTCCTCTTATTTATTCTTAATAAAGATGCATGGCAACATAGAGATTAAATAGCAAGGACAAATGACTAAAGTTTCACTTCTAAGGTCTTAGATTCACACAGCCATTTTGGTCCAAACTATAAGAGCAAGTCCAGCCTTCCCATTTGCCCTTACATTCAGATTGGCCTTCTAAGCCAACTGCTTCTTGGTTATTATAAAAAAATAAAAGGAAATATCTAGGACATCAGCAAATGGTGTTGAGAGATAGAATTAGTGCACTGGATAGAGTATAAGTCAGGCCCATGAAGATACTTTCTCTTCTACCCTATAAAATGTGGATAGCTGAAGAGCCACTGCAGACATCATAAAGTGGCTATATTTCTACCCCTACTCATTATAGCTTTTAGTGAATAGTCTCTCTGTTGTCTTAAGCCATTCATCTTTGGAGAAATATGGCCCCATTTCTCTATTTATTTATCTCTTTAGAAATGGGAAAGCATAAACTGTTGCACTACAATAAATTTTCTCACTTTTAATAGTTCAAATGGTTCCACAGTAAAATGAAAGTCAAGCATTATTTTTATTCCTTGGATTTTTGTCATTTTGAGTATCCTTAGCACCATTTAATGTCATGATCCCTAAGAATGGCCTCAATTCGATTATCTATCTTCTGAAGATGGTTACCTCAAACTTTAGATAGTTAAAAGTAGACTAGAAGAGAGCTTAATTGTCTCTTCTTTCTAAAAGTATAGAGAAAGCAGGTGTTTTTAGAGAACTAATTTCTAACTCATCCATGCAGATTTCAAAATACAGAAAAGCAAAAACAGAGAGGACTAAAATTATCCAAAAATAATAGTTTTTTCTAGGACACGAAGAACTAAACAACTCCAAGTTATTCTTAACATGAAGTTTAATTGGAAAATATAAAGTTAACAGAATTTTGGATGTACCAAGAATATGATTTACTGACACCTTTGCTATTTAGGCAGAGAATTAATTTTCATATGTTTTCATAAGAGATTAGTGTTGGGTTCATATACTCCATCTGCCTCACCTAAAAAATTATAGCACAAGAGATGTTTCAGATAAATCATGCTATCTATTCCTGGACTGTACTTCTACCCTGAATTCCTTCTTCCTTTCCCATCTCAGATGACTTGAGATGGACAAACTAGAAGGAAATTTGAAGATTCCCATCTTACCCCTGACTTGAACACCACAACTGTATAGCCTGCTTTCTTATTTTCTCTGAGCTTTACAGATTCAAAGAGGACTCCCAAGAAAAAGGTATTTAAAGAGGAGAAATAGTGAGTGAAAAAGAGACAACCCCACAAAAGCATTCAAGCCAAAGTATTTCTCAAAATACAAGCCAGTAGCCAATGCCCTCATCCCCCAAATCGAATCTCCAATCAAACGTCTGAACCTGTGGCACCTTTGTGGCTCAGTTACTTAAGCGTCAGACTTTGGCTCAGGTCATGATCTCAAGGTTCATGAGTTTGAGTCCCATATCGGGCTCTGTGCTAACAGCTCAGACCTTGGAGCCTGCTTCACATTCTGTGTCTCCCTCTCTCTCTGCCCCCCCCCCACTTGCACATCCTCTCTCGCACACACACGTGCATGCTTTCTTTTTCTCAAATAAATAAACATTTAAAAATTTAAAAAAGAAAACCTCCTTGCCTAAATATCCTCATGCTTCTATTGAAGGTCCCATATAAAACCTTGCAATGTCCAGGATGAAGATGACATGTCCGTCTCGCCCTCTATATGGGAGAATTTCCTATGTCTTAATTTTTCCCTTTATAGTACTTGATTCACCAGCACATATACTAATTTTTCCCTGTATAAACAATTAACTTTTAATTAATTGACCCATGTTCTAGGCTAACATTTTCTCATGTGTCATATCCAATATGTTGCCAGAATGTCCTCTCACTGGATTCAGCATATCTGCCTCAGGTTGTAAGCTTCCATGTCTCATTAGATTGTCAACTACTTACAGAAAGAACCTTGGTCTCTGCAGCTCCATGGGTAATAGCATGAACTTTGAAGCCAGACCACCTGGTTGCTAATCATGGTCAGTCCCTGACTAGCTTAGCTATCTGATCTTCTTTCTTTACCTCCCAGTGTCTCAGGGAGGTTTCCTCATTTGGATGATGAATGAGGATATTGCTGGGCACCGCTTCATGGCAAGATGGTGAGGATCCATTGAGATCATATGTGTAAAGAAGTTGGAGCACTGTGGCATGTGATTAGTGATCACTTAAATAACTAGCAGTATTTCCCTAGTATGTGGAGCATCATGGTTACTACCAGTATGTTGGATGAATAACTGAATCCTGAGAAGCAATTGTTTTTTTTTCCCCCCTCTCAGAAGAAAATCTGGCATTATTGAAAATGACATTGGTTATTCTACAGAACCCTTTTGTGGCTTGAGAAAAGCATATCCAGAGAGAATGGCAAAACATACAAATCTTGCTAAACAAAGGTTTTCGACCCGCCCTAATGGATTCCAAACTTTTCCTGTTGCTTCTTTATCACCATTTAAGACCCAAGAAAAATTTCCTTTGAAAGAAATAGAAGGAATTCAGTTAGGGTAAAGATAATGTAAAAGGGGAAAGTCTGAGTCTTTCATGGATGGTCTTCATCTCCTGTCCAGCCTGAAAAATTGTCTCTATCTGGGAAAGAAATGAGGTGCAGATAAAATTAAGAATGCAAGTAGAAAGTGGATTTTGGTTTTTACAGGCACTGGAGTGATATCTTGAAAAATTTAGAGGCCATCTAAAAGTACTTCTTCTTATTTATGGTCTCACCTCCTGAATGAAATATTGTCTGTATTAATCCCGTCTGGAATTACAGGGCCTTTCTATGTTTGATGCCTCCAGAAACGTAGAACACAAACACCAACCAAAGAAAAATATGTGGACAAACATAAATTAGACTTTTCTCCCCATTGGGATGCATCCATGCATTATAGCTTATAAATTTAGATTATATCTCTACTGCCATTGTGTGATAGAATGTTTTTTAGTGAAGATGTCCTAAAAAGAGAGGAAAAAACTCAGAACACAAGGAGCTTTCAAGGAAAAAAAGCTAAATCCTTCTTTTCCCTGCCTACCAAGCAGTGACACACTTGGTGATGCTTGTGATCAAAGCAAAAGTTTGGGAAAGATTGTGTTTCTTCACACAGAAGCAGCACAGGAGAGAGAAGGCAAAATGCTGAAAAGAACATGAAGACAGGATCCAGCTATTTTCTGCCACATGAAATAGAAGAATGATTCTGTCTTGTCTCACTTCAGATGTAAAAGTTCTAACATTAGGAAACGGTCTCTCTGCCCAGCCTCCAGGCTGTCCGTTGCCCAGCCCAGAGTGAGTTCACTCCAGAATGGGTGCCCTTATTCCCTCCTGTATTCACAATGGACTTGGGCATGCCCTTCGTGTTCATTTTTCTTTTGCTGCTTTAACTTCTGTCTTGTTAGAGATTACCTCTATCACTTTGAGTTACCTGGATGACTGAGCCACTCAGGCGCCCCTTATTCAGTCAGTTCTTGACATGGGTCTGAACACAGACCTCTCTCTTCCTCTGCCTGATGTACTGACCCCATCTCTCCCCAGCTCTGGCATCAGCGGGAAATGTGCGAAACTTATCTCCGGGATTCTCTCTGTGCCTCTCCCCATGCTCTAATCCTCCATCCTTGCCTTCTACTAACCACAAAATGCGCCTGGCTGCCCCCTCCTTCTCACCACACCTGACCGTTGAGGCGGTCTACCCTACACCTGCCTTTCCACTGTCCCCTGCCAAGCCTGCTCTCAGAACCCAGCCTGTGTAAAGATGAGAAACTCATTTAATGGCCAATGATGAATCCTGTTTGTGTCTGCCATGGGATATTTGTGTCCAGCAGAGGAAAATGGACTTAAATAAGTTAATATATACCCCATTGTACTATGGGGTTGTTTCCGCTATTCCTGCAACCTCCCACCTCCACACTATCAGATTTTTCATCTACACCTGCTGTGTCAGTGGCAAATGTTACCTCCTAGGAGGCCTTCCCCAGAACACAAAGAAATAGAGGCTCACAATGCTTTTGAGCTTCTAAATAAATTCTGAAGAATTATAGCAAAGATTAAAAGCTATGGCTTTTTATTTGCAAATCTTTCAGTCTTTTGTGTGGGAGCCTAAGCCCTAAAGAATACAAAGCATGAAATGTGAGCTTCTTCAAATAAAAAAGAAAAGCTGAAGTGCCAGGATCTCCATCAATCTAGACTAGATTGGGTGGGAGAAAGTTAAAGTCATAGAGGGAGGAAAAAAAAAAAAGATGTGTAAACTTTCCTGTAGATCTCTCAGCCCTATGCTGAAATGGGGAGAGAAGGCAAAAGGGAGGGAAGGGCAGAAGTCGCAGACATACTGTGGGATTTAAGAACAAAAGACTCCAGTGCCTTCTGTCCCAGGGAAGAACAGCTCCCTGCACCAGCACGGTGGAACAGCAAGTGAGGAAGAGCCTAGAGTATGATGTGTTTGGGCAGTAATAGGACTTAAGACAGAGCCCTGGGGCACCTGGGTGGCTCAGTCAGGTGTCCGACTTTGGCTCAGGTCATGATCTCATGGTTCATGGGTTCAAGCTCCTTGTCGGGCACCATGCTGACAGCTGAGAGCCTGGAGCCTGTCTTTGGATTCTGTGTTTCCCTCTCTCTCTGACCCTCCCCTGCTCATGCTGTCTCTCTCTTTCTCAAATAATAAATAAATAATAAATAAAACCATTTGTTAAAAAAATTAAGGAAAAAAAAGTCCCACTTGCACCTCCAATACATGAACAGATGAGAAGTAGGCTACAAGGACCTATCAACCTGAGAGACAAAGAGAATGTAACTATGTATAACTACAGCCAGATGCCAGAGTAAGCAGGCATTTCAGTGGATATTGGTGGGAATAGAAACCAGTAACCAAGAACTACTAAAGATGATGTAGATCTCATCCGAGGCCATTATAACCAAGATCAAGATGACCCTTCCAACCTCTGGAGACCTCATAACCCCCTTCTCTTCCATCCACATCAGCATCCAGAATTTTGAGAAAAAGGGAAGGGAAATCCTGAATTGATGGACTTTATACCCAAAATGACCTAGGAACCCTGGAAATGGTAGAATTTGCTTTAGAATAACTAGGTCATTTAGGCAGAATGGGGGCTTGAGATAGAAGATAGGCTACTATATTAAAAAGTAAAAGAAGTTGCATTTAGACTGCACATCTGAGCTTGTAGCCAGAACCATCCAGAGCATTACAACATCTGGCAAAGCATGGAGAATAGATGGAAACTCTGGGTAGGTATTAAGGTAAAGGACCCTCTTGGTGTTCTTTAGAGCTTATTTAGTCAGCCTGCAGTACCTGAATTCTTGGTCGATCCAGCTTCCACATCTGCCCTTGATCACTAGATTTGACACACAGAATCATAGCTGTCATCTGCCATACTTTTTGATTTGTGCATCCAGGTCAATACAACCTCAGCTAACTGGAGCACCAGGGACATGAAAGTTCCTTGGAAACTCAAATTTCTGGTTAACTAGAGGTTATTCAGAATCCTAATATCTATTGTGAATATTTGAGACTTCCTTTAGTCTTCAGTGTAAGCATTGTCCATGCCTTTCTACTTCCTTCTCCATGAGGAGCTTTTTGAGGCTCCTCAGCTTTTTGGCATATAACAAGATTCCACTCCCTTCTTAGAGTGTCTGGTTTGTCCATATCTTTTGAAAGACTCACTTGAAAACAGAGCACAAACTCCCAGCATCAGCAGATGTGAAAAAGATTACCTCTAGACAATCACTAAACACTCTACTTCTATTCATTTCACCCACAGTCCCGTGAGATTTTTAGTGACTACACCATGTGGTTAATTAAATCTCCTAAGTCACAGATTTTTGATATGCAATTAATGGATGGGCTTAAGGGTATATAAACTTTTTGAATACGATATGCAAAAAAATTATATGTATGCTTGTCTGTGTGTGGGAAGTGTGTGTGTATTCTTGTGCATGTGTGTCTGTGTGTATTTCATCAGATGCTTAAGGAAGTCTATGACCCAAAAAATTAAAAACTGTGGTCTTAAGAGCCTATTTTGCATGCTGCTGCAAAGCCCAGAGCTCCCCTCCTATAGAATTCTCATTTTAGGATTTTTCACAAGATGGGAGGGTTATGCATTGGAAATTGTGAGACACTAGGGAAAAAAATTAAGGTCGAGACATTTTCAGGCTCCCAAACCAGGTCATCAGCATTCAGAGGGATTGAAGAAGCTCAGCTGGTTTGTCTTCCCTCCCAAATCAGAATGTGGAAATATGTATCATCTATCAGAAAACCAGGGTCCATTTCACCACCCAGGATAATCTAGATCTTGTGATTTTTAAATGGAAGGAAAAAATTTTTTTCCAAACCTCTTTCCTGGGCCGTCATCGTAGGCTGAAGTGCATTGCCCATAACTGACAGCAACTGACAGGCTTGCCTACCATGCAATGATCCTTTGTCCAGCTCTTGTCAAGTAGATCTGGCATTGCAGCCACCAGAGGTGCACAATGAGGACCAAGTGTTGACAACTCTTCACCCTACTCCTGTGGAGAGAAGCATTAACATGTAGAAATGGTACTCAAAAGCAGAAGGGAGGGGGACAATTAGTACTGAAGGCACTTCATCAGACTGACAAGCCAGAACTGGGACAGGAGAGAGGGAGGCAGGGGTAGCAGGCAGACATTACATTAAAGCAGAGGAAGGAAGCACAAACCCAGGAGTGAGGGTCTCCAATTTTCTTGACATTAAAGCCACAGCAAAGCCTCACACCTGTGGTCACTACACACTCTGCATTTCCAAAGGGCTGGGGTGGAGACCCCTCTGTGTACCTTCACTGAACTTCCAGGAAAGGACATTAGGAAACTATTTGTAAGAATGCTGCCTGGTCAGCAGGAACTCAGAGACCAAAGATCTGGCTCTTGGGCGATAGGAATTATGACTTTTGGAAAAAGAGGAAAGTGATGGCTGTCCAACCCACAGGGAGGAGTCCACTAAAGAGGATGCCCCAGAAGGGCACAGAGCACACTAGGGAAATAGGAGAGAGCTGAAGTACACAGGACCCAACACAGCTTATTAGTGTAAGGGTAGTTCTGGGTGGCGTCATTGCTGTCAAGCTCCCTTGAAAACTTACTTGAGGTTTTATAAGAGAAAGGGTAATAAAATAGTAAGACTTGAAATCTATCATTACTTAGATAGCAGATCATGCCATTTTGGTAAAATTTGAAGTCCTTTGGGAGATCCTTTCCAACTTCAGGAGTATTGGGGTGCTAGAGGTATAAACACAGTCTTCTGCTGAATGAAGATGCCCACAACAGTAGGAAAAATGGGAATGATCACTGGTCTTTCAGAATTCCTTCCTCCACAGTCACCAGCCCCTCTGAAAGGCTCCCACTTTCCATAGATCATTGCCTCCAAGATCTCTTGTGGCTCTTTTGCCTGCTTGGCCTCCTTAGTCAGCATGCTCTAGGTTTTGCTTCCTAGCCGGTCTATAAAACTTTCCACTGGACTTTACACAGTGTCTGCAATGTTGCCTGTGGTTCTCCTTCACTCTCCAGCCCACAGCCATCACCCAGTTCTTCCCCATCTCCAATTCAGACTGGAGCCCCAGGCCTCCTGGTAACCCAGTAGGGCCATTCAGACAAGATAAGAGGAATAGAGGCAGGAAAATTACCTGCCACCAAGTAAACCACCACTGAGGAATGAGTGAGCCACCAGAAACCCAGGAAAGACAGAGTCCTGAGAATCAAGTTGTGCAGATCATCAGACTCAAAAACCATGGTCATCAGCAACTAATGCCACAGACATCTCAAGAATCAGAAAGGCCCGGGGAAACAAGCACAGTATACAGAAGCATAAAACACCCATTATGTGGGGTGATCCTCTCTGCCTAATTAGGGTTTCAGTTCCCTGAACACAGTCCCGACCTCTAGGATGGGGTTGTACACACTCGGTAAGTCTGTTCTGGTATCCAGTACCTGATTAGTTAAACCAATTCAGTCATTTAAAGAAGTTAATGGAAGCCCAGTGATTAATTTTATGATAATTGTTCTAAATTCTTTTTCAGTTATGTTGCTTGTGTCTGTTTTGAGCAGTTCTGTCGCTGTGATTTATTCCTGGAATTTCTTTAGAGGAGAGTTCTTTTGTTTCATCATTTTGGCTAGCTTTCTGTCTCTTACCAGTTTTAATGAAACGATGCTCAGTGTCACTCAGCATCAGGGAAATACAAATCAAAGCCACATTTAGATACCACCTCACACCAGTCAGAGTGGCTAAAATGAACAAATCAAGAGACTATAGATGCTGGTGAGGATGTGGAGAGACGGGCATCCACTTACACTGCTGGTGGGAATGTAAACTGGTGCAGCTGCTCTGGAAAACAGCGTGGAGGTTCCTCAAAAAACTATCAGCAGAACTCCCCTATGACCCAGCAATAGCACTACTAGGGATCTACCCAAGGGATACAGAAGTGCTGATGCACAAGGGCACATGTACCCCAGTGTTCATAGCAGCACTGTCAACAATAGCCAAAACATGGAAAGAGCCTAAATGTCCATCACCTGATGAATGGATCAAGAAGATGTGGTATATATACACAATGGAGTATTACATGGCAATGAGGACAAATGAAATCTGGCCATTTGTAGCAAAATGGATGGAGACCTAGAGGGAGTCATGCTAAGCGAAATAAGTCAGGCAGAGAAGGACAGGTACCATATGTTGTCACTCATAGGTCTAACAGGAGAAACCTAATAAGAGACCATGGGAATGGGAAAGAAGGAGGGAAGAGTTGTGGAGAGGGAGTGAGGCAAATCATGAGACACTTTTGAATGCTGAGCACAAACTGAAGGCTGAAGAGGGAGGGGGGAAGGGAAAGGAGGGTGATGGTCAGAGAGGGGCACTTGTGGGGAAGAGCACTGGGTGTTATATGGAAACCAACTTGGTAATAAACTGTATAAAAGAATGATAATAAATAAACAAAGAAGTAAATGCTGGGGTGCCTGGGTGGTTCAGTCAGTTAAGCATCTGACTTCGGCTCAGGTCATGATCTCAGTTTGTGGGTTCAAGCCCCATGAAGGGCTCTGTGCTGACAGCTAGCTCAGAGCCTGGAGCCTGTCTTCACATTCTGTGTCTCCCTCTCTCTCTGACCCTCCCCTGCTCATGCTCACTCGCTCGCTCTCTCTCTCTCTCTCTCTCTCTCAAAAAAAAAATAAAACATTTAAATAATAAAAATAAATAAGTTAATGCTTGGCTTGAACTTATATATTCCAAGTAGGTAGAAGCTTGATGATTTAATTTTCAATTGTGAATCTGATGCCAGACAGGAGAATGAACAAAGGTAATACTGAAAATATTTAGCAGGGCTCCTATCCGCAAGAACAATCACAGCAGACAGGACAATATGCGCTGGCTGGGACATTGCTCTGGTGCCCCGCACTGGCTTACTGCATCCTGGGCATGAGACCATACAGAGAAGAAGCTTCTTTTACTGAATGATGGGTATGTAGTTATAAGTTATCACAAATATTTATAACAGATACATTATACACAATTAATAATTTAGGATTTTCCTTTTTGTTAATAATTATCATAATACTTATAGTAGGCATGAATTAGTAGATGAGTTGTAACGGAAATGGCCATGGATTAGTGAGCTTAAGTGTCTACTTTTTAATGGACCAATAAGAAAAACCTGTTTGGAATGTAAAACTGAAAGTAATTATTTGAAAGGGGTTAGATCTGTGTGCCATGAGGGGGGAAAACGTTACTAATTTTAAATGTAGAAATAAGGGGCGCCAGGTTGGCTCAGTCAGTTACTGTCCAACTTCAGCTCAAGTCATGATCTCACAGCTCATGAGTTTGAGCCCCACATCTGGCTCTGTGCTGACAGCTCGGAGTCTGGAGCTTACTTCGGACTTTGTGTCTCCCTCTCTCTCCGCCTCTGCTCGGCTTACACTCTGCCTGTCTCTCTCTCAAAAATAAATAAGATTAAAAAATAAAAATATTAGAAACGAAATGTAACCAGTTTCATATTCTGAGGGGAGTGGCAAAATTTGAGAAAAGGAGGGAGAAGTCTACTCTGTTGTTTGCTAAGACACCCCAGTGGACATTTGGGGGTGAAAGTGTGCTGGAGAGACTGGTTAAGACAGAGGGAAAGCCCGCTAGTCTGAGGGTAGTTAATAGTAGCATCTGAGCTTTTTGTTAAACAATCTGATAGATGAAAATGGGGACTCTGAACTCAGTAATGAACAAGGTGTTTGGAGAAACTCTCTTTGAGAAGAAAACTCCACCTCCTCAACCCAGCAGCAGGCTGGGACCCCCAAGTGAGACATGATCAGGGAAAGATTCCCTTCAATGGGGGCTAGACAATCTGGGGAAGTGTTTTAAGATATTTCTGTTCTGTACTATGGCCCCTTTTGATAGCCCCAAGGTTTCATTCTGAGACTGTCAACTCCCGTTGGGGCTACTCAGGAGAATTACAGGATGAGTGGTGTGCAAGACCCGGGCGGGGTGTGACCTTTCCCACAGGTTGACCCCAAACACTCTCTGTCTCTGGCAACACTGTGGGGTAGCAGCTTCTTACTGAGGGAGGACTATCGCCCACAAGGGCCACACGATCAGTGACTAAGACCTCAGAACTAAGTAGAGCTGGGGCTGACCATGGAGAAGCGGGCTATGGATCTGGAAACAGATATCAAAAGTCCACTTTCCCTAAATAGGCTCAAAGATTGGATATCAGGCAGGGAGGGACATGTGGATATACACGCACATGAGAGAGAGAGAGACTGAGAGCCTGCGGGCGCCTGTGTGGCAGAAAGTAGCCAAACACCAACTCAAAGTGAAATCGGACAAATGGAGGATTTCAAGTATTTATCAAGAAACATTCTTTCACAGGGAGGCTTTTGCAGAATTCAATCACACTGAAAAACGGAAGCAAAGTAAGCATTGAAAAAAACTTCCTGCGTCCACATGATAAGATATCGGGGCTCTCCAGGAAGACTAGAAATCCTAGGCTCATAGAATACCAATGTGGACAGCAAGCCATCAAAACAGCTCACAGAACTAGAGTAGGCTGCCCTCCCCAGCTGCACACATAAAGGAAAGGTGTGTAACAGCCTTGGACTCAAGGAAAACAGACATGAAAATGAAACTCCACTGGAGCATAACGTCAGAACTGCCGCTAAAGCTGCCTTAACTCCTCTGTCGCCTGCAAGACCTCGTCCTGGAGGTTTGCTGTGAAACTAACAAACAAAATTGGGAAGTGGAATTGTATGGACAAGAGAGGATGAGCGTCTCCCTGTGTGTGTGTAAACAAGAATAAAATATAGAAGCACAAAAATACATTTAAAACGTTGTACCTGCTGGTATTGATGCAAACTTTCCTCCTTCAGATGCTTTGTGAGCCTAGATGTTGGTTACTCTACCCATTCATTTATCCATTCACTAAATGAACATGTATTGAACACCCAGTAGATGCCCAGCACCCTTCTAGACAGCTTCTCATAGTTGCAATTAGTTCCCAGAACTCCGCAAGATATATAAATCCTTTTTTTCCAACAAGAAAACCAAAGCTCAGTAAGATTAAGTGACCGGCCACTGTTGCAAGTACTAAATGGTTGAGGATTTAAAGCCGGGCCTCCTGATACAGGAGATAACAGCTTGCATACAAAGGACTTGGAGCTCTAGCCTGTAGAACCACAGCTCCCAACCTTTTCTGCTTGATTCCAAATTCAAGTGAACACCAGAGCTGCCTAAGTACAAAAATTATACATTATATGTGAGAACTTAAGAAAAGTTTTTGACTGCCACCTATGTGACATGCATACATTTTAACACCAAGTACTTATTCTCGTGTTGCTCATAATACTGATGGGAGAGGAAAATATAAGCATATATAAAATTGTAGCACAGGGCGATCATTTGAATAACTGAAAATAAGTGCCAGAGACAACAGTGACCAAAGTCGATGTAATGATCTCAGCCCAGGGGTTAGGAGGGAAAATAAATCATGGAAGACATGCTCAGAAAAAGTAACATTTAAGCTTAGTCTTGAAGGAAAAATCGGAATTTCCAAAGAGAAAAAAAGAAAAAGGATATCCCAGGAAGAAGGAAAGTCTTTGCAAAGGTGCAGGAGGGTGACAGCTCTAGGCTGGAGGACTCACAGGGTATCGTCAGAGCTGGAATACAGTGTGAGGGTGGCATGGGGAGCAAGGCAGGCCAAGCAGCCGGGAGTGACACACTGAGGGATCATGGGACACTTGGAGGAGCTGTGCTAGATCATCTGGAACTTGTTCTCAGCCATAGCTGAAGGCTCAAAGTAGGCGACTTCTCACCCTCACATAGGGGCTCACAAACCTCCTAGGAAAGATAATTGAACCCTGCCCGGTAATGAGGTTTGAACATGTGCAAGCATATCAGATGACCTCAAAAGACCACAGATGGGCTGTATTGTGTATGTGAAAGTTGCTGAGAGTAGAATTTAAAAGTTCTTATCACAAAGGGGAAAAAAAGAAGTGTCTGTAACTATATGAGGAGATGGATGCTAATTACATTAATTTTGGTAATCATTTTGTAATATATGTCTATCAAGTCATTCTGAGGTACACCTTGAACTTGTACAACAGAGCTGTGTGTCAATTTTATCTCAATAAGGCTAGGGAAAAAAAAAAAAAAGACAACATGGGTTGAAGAGACGAATAAGGAAGTCTCCATGAAAAAAAGGAAGAGGCTGGCCAAGTAAAGCAAAGCCGAGAATCAGCGTGGAGTGGGGGTCTGGGTGTGGTAAGGGAACGCATCTCAGACCCTCTGCTCAGCTAGGCCTCTGGCTCAGCCGGAGCTGCGTGTGTGAACTAAAAGGACTGGATCATGTGTTCGTGAGGAGGCATCGACTACTCCAGAGGCTTGTTCAAATGAAGGAGACCAAGGAAATGGTTTTCAGAAGTAGATTTGCTTTCCATTGTTGTATCTTTTTGTATTACTTGGAATTTTTGCTTTTAATCACATACGTGGAGTAGCTATTCAAAAACTTTAAGAAATATATATTCTTAAAGGAAAAATTTGTATCACTAATTGGAGTCCAACCAACAGCACTGTTGAACAACTTCTGAATAAAACAAAGAAAGATCATCCTTCTCGATGCACAGGGGCATCGACTTGAGTGGTCTCTAGCACTGAGGTAGGGTCAAAGCCCGTCAGTGGTGGAACAGATAGTTCAGCTTCATGGCCAATAACAGTGTCCAGAACAAAGGGGAAGGGGGCAGTCTCATCACGGTTAGCTCCAGCAGAGAGCACAGAAGTTTTCTACTGCAAAACTTTTGCATTCAGGCCACCTCGCTGGGGCATTCACATAAAATGTAACCAGAAAGGAGCATCTTCCTTCTTTTTTGGAAGATGAAAGTAGTATTAACGGGCCTGTGCTGTGAGGAGGAGTGATAAAGGCTGCCTGGTAGTGGGAAGCGTCAGAAAACATCAGAGGCCCTCCAGGTCTGAGGGTTCCCAAGCAACATCAAGGGGAGAATAGTCCTCGCTCAGAGCAGTGTTTCAGAGTTTGCCGGGGTATGAAAGACACAATTAACAAATAACAGTTGGGAGTACTTTGTAAACACATGGAAGCACTCTTGGGGGCCCTCAGAAATAAATAGGGAAGAGTCTGGTTTGTGGGTGGGAGTTAGAGATGCACACTAAAGCCAAAGGGGACCTGAAGATAGAGTCCCTTATGAACATTAACATAACCACAAGCAAAGGAAAATGGACTGCTTTCACAGGACAGGGTATCTCTGGCCTTATCCCCCTGACAGAGGAGATGGGCAATTCAGAAGTGGGGCCCTGGGTCTACTGTAACTTACTTTTTAAACTCTATGAATTATTCAAAAATTTTGGTACTTTATTGTGATAAATTACCTATGAGATTTCAACCACTGATTGGAACCACCAAGGTAAAAATAAAAACATAGTTAAGAACAATTTGAACCAGTTAGGAATATGTTCAGTTCCAGGTCAACCACTCTAGGGGTTGAACACATAAAATTTCAATTTCTTACAAAACAGGAAGTCTAGAGTTGGACAATCCTGTGCTGACATCAGAGCTCACAGTAACCATGGCGATCCAGGCTCCTCCTCCTCTGATTTTGCCCTCTGTGGCTGATTGCTTACCAAGATAATGGCAACAATCACTCCCATCACTGGATACATGTTCTTTAATCTGAGCTGAACATGTGACTTGCTTTGGCCAATTGCATAAGGCAGAAAATTCTCTGTGTGACTTCTTAGCCTTATCTTCAATAAGTCTTGAAGCCACTGCTCTCACCATCTTGCACTAAAAGCACCATGTCGGAATGTCCCAGCCTCCTGGAGAATAGGAAACCAGATAGAGAAAGAGACCAGATGGAGAATGAAGCCTGATGGAGAAAGGCCCAGCCAACCCAGCCTTTCCAGACTTCTCCATCAAGGTTCTAGACAGGTCATCGAAGCCATCCAGGTCCAACCAGCCTTTAGCCAATTCCCTAACATATACAACCCCAGCGAAAGACCTGCCTAGCTTAGCCAAATAAATGGTACTGTTCTAAGACACTATGTTTTGGGTGATTTGTTACACAGAAATAGACAACTGAAACACCATCCTTTGTGTTTCATTTCTGTTTCATGGTTAGCAAGATGCCTGCTGCATCAAAACTATGTCCAAGGGAAGAAAGCTCAAAAGGCAAAATGATGATGCCAGTCAAGCGTATCCCTGTAAAGGATTTCCCATCAGCTCTATCCAGTGACTCATGCATACATCTCATTGAGCAGCATTGGGCTACATGCTGCAAGATCATCTGACGTGATCAGGACACATTGCCACCTGAGAAAAGTTGGAAGGTGGCTAGTCAGTAGGTATTTAGCAGTAAATGCCAAGTCACTGCTGGTGGGGAAAAAAAAAGTAGCCCCTGAAGGTTTGTGTGGAAAATAATGTGAACAGAGCTGAATTTTAGAAAGACCTCTCTGAAAAATGCATGGAGGAAAAACTGAAAGGGACAGAATGAAGGCAGGAAGACCAGGCTGCTGTACAAGTCCAGGCAAAATGACAATCAACCAAGGCTGTGACCGTGAAGATGGGGAGAAGAGGATGTTAAAAGAGAGGCGAGCTTCAGACTGATCTGATGTAAGGAATGAGGAAGTAGGAATTCTATGTGGCTGGAGCGTTTTGGTGAATGATGAAACTAAAAATAAGTCTAGTGGTTTACATACAGTCGATTCTCATTATTCATGGTAGTTATGTTCTGTAGTCACTGCGAACACTGAATTAAAGAATACTGAACCATTGCTCCTAGGGGAAATGCAAGGTTAAGTTCCTGCAAGCCTCTGGCCACAAACTTGTCATCAATTAATCAATACATAACCTTGTTTAATGTGCGTTTCTGTTAAAGACTCCTTGTTTAATATATATTGTTGATTCATTGACATTGAACTTACAGCCAACAGCACTGTAACTCATGCCTGAATGAAGCTTATCTAACACATGCATTCTCTCCATAAAGCACACTTACGCAACACTAGACACATCAGCACTAAGGTTGGAAACCATTTTAAACAGTGAAATCACCAAGGAAAGGAGCCAAAATGCAAAAAAAAGCGGGGGGGGGGGTGGCACTAAATAGTGAAAAGGATACTTGTTTACAGTATGAGAGCTGAAATAAGAAGGCAGACTGTTGCCTTGTTCAACTTTAGCTGGGAACATGCTATCAAAAATGTTCACTGCTCTGCCCATGTCCACAAATGACTAAAAACATCACAAGTATTAATTTGGGGATTACAAATCAATTTTAGTTGGTAAATCAGTTCACAGAAATTGAATCAGCAAATGATAAAGACCAACTGCATTTAACTTGATGTGCCCATGGGACATCCAAAAGTTAGTTGAATATACCAGTCCAGAGAAATGAAACGGATACCTGGGCTCTAAGTCAGATACATCACACTTTTGTTCGAAGCCCTGAAAGTGCTACCTGTTCACTCAGAGCAGAAGCCAGAGTCCTCACCGTAGCTCTCTGAGCCCTCAGATGATCTACCCACCTCCATTGTCTCCTCCTTCTCTTCCTGGAATTGCTCCGCTCTAACCACACAGGCCTCTTCCCCGTTTCTTGAACATGACAAGAATGTACCCCAGGGCATTTGTTACGTTCTCTCTGCCTGGATGCGCTTCCCACAGACAGCAGCATAGCTGACTCCTCAGCTCCTTCAGACCTTTGTTCAAATACCATCTTCTCAATGAGAACTACCCTGACCATAGTATCTGAAACTATAACCTCCTTCTGCCCTCTGGGTCCTCAGCAATTCCATCCTACTCACCCTGATTTGCTTTTCCTTTTTCCCTTTCACATATTACATAGTTTTCTTATTTAACTATGTTTATTCTATATTGTCTGTTCCCCTTTCCACTCTGCTGCCAGAATGCAAACTCTCCAAAGACAGAGACCTTGGTACATTTTGGTCAATGGTATATCCTAAGAACCTAGACTAGTAGGTGGCACATAGTTAAGCAATATACTCTCAGAAATATTTGTTAAATGAATAAATAAGTGAATAAATGAAATATTAATTGGGGTATTATTAGGATATGGATAATAGGGGCGCCTGGGTGGCTCAGTTGGTTAAGCATCTGACTTCTGGTAATGATCTCAGGGTTAGGGAGTTCGAACCCCATGTCGGGCTCTGTGCTGACACCTAAGAGTCTGGAGCCTGCTTCAGATTCTGTGTCTCCCTCTCTCTCTGCCCCTCCCCTGCTTGTGCACTCTCTCAAAAAACAAACAGAATTGTTGAATCACGATATTTAAAAAACGAATATAGAGTATAATGAAACCATAAGTATAGGTAAGAGCCCTCACAGAAAGTGAACCAAGAAGAGGACTGAGGACATAAATCATGAGAACACCAGGGCCCAGAAACAGGCCAGGGATGATAAGCCTACAAGGGAGACAGAGCAGAATGGAACAGAAACAAGTAGTGGTGAGAGTAGTATCTCAAAAGCCAATGGAAGAGATATTTTCAAGGAAGGACACTTGAATAGTGTAAAATGTCACAAACTGAAAACTCCTCATCCATTTGATTAAAAAACAAATCACTGTACACCTTCCATGGCCCAGGATTTGTGGGCATTGGGACATTCACGAACAATGCCACGGAAGGAATAGGACTGTAGTGACAATGTCAGCGGCTCTACCCAGGCCCCCTGGGATCACTTTTTGCCATTGTTGCATACCACTCCCCTTCAGTCTCCCCTTCCTTCTAATACTCAGCAATGAGATGGCTCCACTGACAGGCTTGTCCACAGGCTCACACACAGGAGAGCTGGAATCCTGGGGGGTTCCTTTATGGCAGCCTTTGACCAATGACCTATAGGTGCAGGGATGCCACAGCCCAGCTCTCTGGCCTCCCGTGGGGCAATGCTGGGACATCACCTACACTTCAGAGCTCCCTGCAAGACCAGGCTGGAGCCACTCTCCAGGATGCTATCTGAGGACCAGCCTTCTCTTTGTTCCATACCCCTCACTGTCCTGCTCCCACAATTCCCTGTCAGGCTCCCCAGGGAGCACTTCCTTTAGAATATCACTTACTCTTGAATCCTAATGTTAGAGTCTGCTGCTGAGGCCTTTGAGGTGCTCACTGTCTAGAAAGGGGGAGGAGCAAGTGAACAGTAAATGCAGTGTGAAAGGGTGGGGAAAACGGATAACATTGAGGGGCATATGGAGGGTGCAGGATCTAGATTCATGGGGACAGAGAAGGCTTCCAGGAGCCCAGAAAGTCTATGCTGACACCGCAGAGGTGAGTAACAACCGCCTCGCAAAGTGGGAGAGCATTTCTGATAGAGGAAGAAGTCGTGCAAGGACTCTGGGGAAAGGAATGGCAGAGCAAGTTAGGGAAATTACAAATAAGTCAGCATGGCCGGAGGGCCACATGTGACAAGCTGGCAGACAAGAAGACAGCAGGCTAGGTGATGGCTGCATCCAAATGGCTCCGTAAACCAGGCAAGGGGACCTAGAACATCCTGCCAAACTTAAAGCACCTTTGAGGATCCCTTTAGAAACAATAAGAAGGATGGGTTAGAAAAGGGCAAGATACAGGATGTGGAGACCAGTTAGGAAGCTATTGAAATAATCCAACCAAGAAATAATGGCAGCTTGAAATAAAGTAGAAGTGGGGCCAGAGAGGGTCAAAGAATTATAATCGAGGGTAAAGCCAATGAACCAGCCTAGTGGGTGGACAAGCTTTGGAACATAAAATGAAGAGCAAGTATAAATTATATGTTCTAGAAGCTTGGCCAAGGGAGAGGGAAAGAAATTCAAGGTTGAAAGAGGGCTGGGCAGGGTGGGACGGGGGCTGTTTAAGATGGAGGAGAGCTGGAGACCTTTATAGAATTGCCAGGAAAGTGAGACGTGCCCTTCACAGTGTCAGCCCCGTTCTTCCTCTACCTTTCCTGCCTACATTTTTCTTTTCCACCTTTTTTACCTTCATTGAAGACCTGTTTTGATGGATAGTGTCCTCATCCTGTGAGCAAGAAATGTTTGCAGCAAGAAGATATAGGGACGTTAAAAAACAACAACAACAACAAAAAAAGCAAAACAAAAACACACACACCATTGCAAGTTCAGACTTATTCCTGTCCAAACATTTCTTTAGAGATCATTTGCTTTTTCCAGTCTGGGTCTTATAAAAAGGCCATGATGGCACAAGCAGTCCTGTTATGGCTGTGGAGGGCAGAAGGTTGGAGGAAAAGCTAAATTAAAACCCTGCCTTCCTCAGCCTGATAATGGGCTTGACATTTGCAGAGAGTCTGCAGGCAACAATGCCTGCCATTGTGCACCCCACAAATTGGGAAGGATTTTTTGTTGCAAGCTGAGAAAGCACCAAACAAAAGGTCTCAGGCAGCACAGCCTTTTCATGTATGAAGGGTTGTTGACGCATCACCATCTGCCTCCCCAGGCACATTACCCTCTCCTCTGAACCTCCCTAGACATGACACCTTGGACAGCTCCTTCCAGGTGAGTCCAAGTGGAAAAATAATGCTGCCTGCAGACCTGCTGGAATAATTCCTCACTCAGGTTTTCCAAAACCCATAGAGGTTTCTGGTTACCTCAAAAAGATATAAAATCTTTGGCTAAATTTCAAAAGGTGAGAGTGATTGACGGTACAAATGGAAGTGTTTTCCAAAAAAATTCATTGGACATTTGCCTAGGAGTTTTATGGTTTTCAAAACATGGTAGATATGTGATCTTATTGGATCCTCACAATAATTCTATATTTCTCCCGTTCTAGAGATAAGAAGGACGAGAGTCAAGTATTACTTTTTGACATTTGCTTCTTTCTGATGTTTGCTTTTTCCACACTGCTGTGAAAAGGAATAGGATAGAAAATTGAGCTGGCACAGCTTGCAAATGGGTAGGAAAAACTGCTATAAAGCTTGGATGAGGTAGCTTAATGTGAGGGCTGATCTGAGCCAAAACTGTTAAGAATTACTTTTGGTGACCCTCAGTCCGCTGCCCTCCAATATCCAGGGCCCTTGCTCTGCCTCTTTGCTAACCAAGGCAACTCTTCTGTGTTACCCACATGATTAACACCCTACACTCTGACATCACTGACTCCTCCTCTCCCTTCACAACTTACCTGTCCTTACCTAGGTCTACTCCTTCACTTCTCTTTAAGTAAGGCATCTATTCTAATCTGATCATTAAACTTCCTGGGAAAAGCCCTTCACTCGGAGAGTCATGATTCTCTGCATGTGTGGGAAGGCAGTTAAGACTGAAAGTCACTCCAGTGTTACCCCTCCCTGATGGCACTGCAACACTGACCAGGGTTCTCTTGACTCAACAAGAATCCCACAGTTATGTGAGAGTTTCAGGCCAATTGGCATGGATATAACTGGGTAGGGGCAGAGACTGTTTTCAGCCTCTCTCAGTCAGCACATCACTGCCTGTCCATCACCTGACCATGAGTTTACAAGTGCTCATCAACATAGTCTTTGCTTTTGTCCAGAGATATGAAGTCCACCTAAGTGATCTATAGTACCTTTTCAAATACTCATTGTGGGTGGTCATGACCGGGCCCAGCCAGGTGCTGGCCAAGAAATCAACACCTGACCAGGCTCTGGCAGCTAGAGCTGGCTCTGGGGAAGCAGTTACCTGAAATAGCCAGAAACAGGTGAAGGTGGGGGTGACTGTAAGCCTGTCCTCAGGAGTTGTCAAATCAAAATAGGATTGGTTAGAGTTTGTCATCTTCCAAAAAATAAGGGAGAGCATGAAATGGAGAGTAAGGAACAGAGTTAACAGAGAAATCCACTGGGATGGAGGAGTGTTCCATGAACAAATGAAGGAAAGAAGTCCAAGAGAGTTACTAAGTTCAGAGACCCATACTTGTTTTCCTGCCTGAAGAGTGGGTGGGATGTGGGGTCCAGTTAGAGGCGTAGGGTTGGAGTCCAAAGACATCCTCCCTAGGATAGGCTAATAATAAAGCTATTGTCTTCCTGGAGGAAATGCCATCCATTGGGAACTTCTCTCTTTCCTCCAGGTCTTAGTAACCTTCCTCCCAGGACATCATAAGACAAAGACCTTGCTAAATGTCAGTACCAAGAGCCAGTTAATGTTGCTAAGAAGATGCAACAAAGTGGAGATGTGGAGCCAGTATAGATAACCTACCCTGACTGTGCTTATGGGCTCTACCGTGACACTGAGGCTGATGGCCCAACGCCAATTGGAGGGATCATGAAATATGAATGTTTTCCTTAAGGCTCAGTGACCCTGGGAGTTCAGCACTTTCCGGAGACCTATGGAGGAGGCTCTGAGCCCATCCAGGGTATCCGAGACTTATCCCTGGGAACACCTCCCCAGCCAAGGCTGACCACAGTCCCAAAGGACAAAGCCCAATCAATGGGATCTGTTTCCAACACTGAAATGTTTTTTGTTTTTGACTCATAAATATGAGGACAACTTTTGGAAGGGAATAGTGAAGACCAGAAAACACTGGAAAGGAAACTGAATGGTCTCAGAGTTCAAGGGCCTGTGCTCCGGTCTCAGCTCAGCCACTTACCGGTAGAGGGGCCTTGGACAACTCGCAAAACCTCTCAGGGTTTCTCATGTCTCATCTGCAAAATGAGATAACAAAACCTTTTCTTCTCATATGTCTGTTCTGAACTCCAAACAAGACAGTGTGTGCAAAAGTGCAGGGTGAACCCTAACACTACAACATACTTGGAAACTTCAATATTACCTAACAGGTAAGAAACCTGTGGCCTGAGGAAATTAAATGACCCACTTGCAAGGTCTCTTAGTTTTGGTTCCCCTAAGAAACAGAACTTGAAAGAAGGGTTTGAATGCAAGAAGTTTAAGAAATGCAAGGAAACAGAGGCATGGGAAGGTGAGCCAAGGAAGGAAAAACAACCAGAAAAGGTGTGTTAGTCTAGATAACCACTGTGGTTACCAGAAGATTATTTCCTTGAGGAAATTCTGGAAATGGAGTAGAACACAAGCCTCAGAGGTATCCCACCCATGCAGTGAGGGATCCGGATTGGTTACATGTCTGTTCCCTAGAGTCACTGGTTGAGGGCTACGGGTACAGAGTATAAGCAAGGTGGCCTTTGATGGCTATTTGGAGAAAACCTGCAGACAAATGAAAGCAGAGGCTGACATTTGGAGCTTGGCCAGAGTGCACTCAAGTGGGAAGACACCCTGGATATGTGTGTGGCATCACAGTAATTGACAGCTAGTAACTGACAGAGCGAAGACTAGAACTCTGGTTGCCGACACACCACAGGGATCTCTCCCCCTCTACCAGGTCATGCTCTCCTCTGACTCTACAGATGAACATCCCCAACCTCGGGGTGCTTCTGCCCAGATGGCTTCCTGCCAGGATTGTTCTTCCCATACACGGCAGCACAACTGGGTCAGAGCCTAGAGAAGGCATCTCTTGGCCACACTGCCTTCTTCAGGCTTCTGACACCCGGCCCAAAATGCTTAGCCTTGCAAACCCAGAACAGAGTACCTGACGTGAGATTTCACAGATTTGGGGGCCTGTTTCCAGGCCCAAGGGATCTGTTACCAGGATATCAGTCCAAGGGGCACACTTTGGCAGAAGAGAAGATAGTAACCAGAACAAAAGGCAAGTAAGAAGAAAGTTCTGCTCTGTTTTCTTGAGTTTGAGTGGCAGGACCATCAGGGTAAGAGAAATTACAGGGGATTTAGCACCTGGTTCAGGTACTAAATCTGCAAACAATGAGCATCACTTGTGCTTCACAAAAGCAACATCTCTGGACTGGGCTCAATGAACAGAGCAGGCCAGACCTGAGCTGCAAACACCGCCTCAGGCACATGGGAGTGACCTAATCTCCTGAGGAACAGAAAGAGGCCCTGGGCTCTCTCCAGCTAGGCCCCACAAAGTGATCAGTGGGCTGCAGAAGGTCTGCCTGGCCCTGCCATTCAGAAGACTGGGGAGGAGAAGGAGAGTCTTCAGGGAACACGCACGGATTCTTCTGTTTGTGTTTTGGTGATGGGGAGAAACTAAAAGGGAAAAACAAACAAGAAGAAAAAATATAGACAAACTCAAAAGTACTCAGTAAAGACAATCCTGATTCCTTGGGTACTGACCCCTAACTACAATGTGGCCCGGCCTCACCGCTGCCGCATGTCACCAATCTAAGACGCATTTTTTTTCACACTGTAACATCTCTGAAATTGGGTTGTGACTTGCAGTGACGGTGGGCGCCATCTCTCCCAGCCAGGAGTCAGTTACGGTGGAATGGTTATTGCACACATGCTCCATGATCAGAGCTAGCTGAGTTTTTGTTCATATATTGAGTTTAGTAACAATCTAAAATGTCTTCAAACCAGAACAGTAAAAGGTTGGTAATTGTTGCAGCTAGATAAAATATTCATGGGAGTTCATTATTATATTCTTTCCACTTTTATATATGTTTAAACATTTCCTTAATCAAAAGGGAAAAAATCCCCCAAAATATACAATAATTCAACACTGAAGTGAAATGCTTATTGTGTTTTCAGCTAAGGAGAAAACAGAGCAGTGCAGTGTCAATGTGGTATTAATAAAGGAAGCATTTGGCTGTAAAGCAATAACCACAGATTTATATATATGTTTACATATGTATATGTTTATACACACACACAGTAAAACCTTGGTTTGTGAGCAGAATTCATTCTGAAAACACACTTGTGATCCAAAGCACTTGAATATCAAAGCAAATTTCAAGAACCTTTGGCTCAATTGTGATCATGTGACACTTGGCATCATGTACTACTTGTATTGTAAGACATCACTCATTTATCAAGTCAAAATTTATTAGAAATGTTGCTCATTTTGTGAAACACTCAGAATAAGTTACTTGCAATCCAAGGTTTTACTGTGTGTGTGTGTGTGTGTGTGTGTGTGTGTGTGTGTGTACACACTAACAATCTAGCTCTTTCAAAGACTAAGAAAGATATCCATAATTGGATAAAACCATATACATTCTGTTACTGAGATTGAAGGCAGGAGAAATTGACCAGACCTTTGAAACTTGTTACAAAAAATTTGAAGCAACGTGACCAAGTCATGGGTCATGCTGTGCTATCATGAAGACCTTGTATTGTTGTTTAAATGATGAGCAAAACAATGGCGCATCTTTCTATCAGGTATCTTAGAGTCAATAAAATATGTATTTCCAATCTTGAGTATTCCTACTGTACCCAATTGCAAGAATCAAAGAAATAAAGAGGTTTTTATTCACCAAAATCCCTTTCCTGGAGAGTTTTTATGTGTCCAGAAGAAATGCTTTAATGGGAAACAATAAAATGTCAGAGACTAGATCATGGGCTCTGGGACCTGACTGCTTGTATATGGATCCTAACTCGGTCAGTAACCCAATGTGCAATCTTAGACCAGTTGCCTAGCTGTGCTGTTCCCTTTCTCATCTGCAAAATGGAGAGAATGAAACTGGATCCTTCATGAGGCTCTGTGGAGATAATACTTAGGTGATATTAGATAATAAAAGAATGAAGACTAGTACCTGGCACAGAGGTCATGCTATGGAGAAGAGGAGAAGAGCAATTTCTGTATTCCTGGAGAGGCGTAGAGATGGACAGTAGATGGAGAGGAATTCAGAGAAAGGAACCCAAAGTGACAGTAGAGCTTTTACTGAATGTGATGCTGCTGCCAGCGTTCCCCAAGTCAAGTCATGTAGGTGTGTTTTATAAGGGAAAATGTTAGAGGTCGACACTGTCCCTAGAAGGGATGCCACTTCTTTTTTTTTTTCATTGTCCATTCTGTTTGTGATATTCATGCATGCCACTGTGTGTGGCTGCTCCGTGTAGCTCCTCCCACTGCTGGATAAGAATCCATCGTATGCATACGCCACAATTTATTGATGCATTCCTCTGTTAATAGACACTTCGGTGGCTTCTAGTTTGAGACAATTAGGAACAAAGCTGTTATAAACATTGCTTATCATTTATGTATGTTTCCTGGTGCACTTCATGCACACATTTCTCTAGGTTTATCCCCAGAAAATCATGTCCCAGGTCGTAAGGAATGAAGATCTTCAACTGCAGTTTTCCAAGGTGTTTGCACACTGTCCATTCTCACGAGCCTGAGTGAGAATTTCCTCTGTTCCATATTTCATCAACACTTGGTATTTCAGTGTTTAATTTAAGCTATTCTGGTGAGTTTTAATGATATTCCTTGGTGGGTTTATTTTGCATTTCCTGGATGACTAATGAAGTGAAGCACATTCTCACATATTTATGGCCATTTGCATTTCCTTTTTATGAAGAGTAGGTTGAAATCCTTTGCTGAGTCTTCTTTTGAATTGTTTTGTCTTATTCTTATTGGTTTGAAGGAGTCAGTTATGTATTCTGGGCACTAATCTTTTGTAATAATTGTTGGAAATAATCTTTCCCACCCCAAAGCTTGTCTTGTCTTTTCACTTTCTTCATGCATTTTGTTGAACAGAAGTTCTTAGTTTTAATATATGGTTGAATTTATCCATCTTTCCCTCAGAGTTAGTGCTTTGGGGGTCTGACTTAAGAAATCCTTCCCTACTCCAAGCACATAAAGATACTGTTCTGTATTTACTGTGAAAAGATTCATAGCTCGGCTCTTTACTTTTAGGTCTCTCATTCTTCTAGCATTAAATAAAAAATATCTCAATCTCCTTTGTCCAATTACATTGATAGCCATAGCGTCATGATTTTGAGCACTGACTGGGAGGCAGCTACTTGTGTTTGTGTCTGTGTTTGGCTCAGGTGCTCACTAGCTGTGTGTCTCTGAGAAGTTGCTTCACTTCTCTGTGCCTTTCTTTGTTTCTCCAGCTGTTAACAGTACCTACCTTACAGAGTTTTTATGAAGGTTAAATGAGTTGATAAATGTAATGTACTCAGAGGAAAGAAAGCCTGAATGCTTTCTAAACTACACTAAATGCTAAATGCTTTATAGAACGTAGCTGTATCTTTATTCTGCCCTTAAAGCTCCTCCCCTAGCTCACTCACATGATCAGTCCTCACCACTCCCCAGCAAGAGCCAAGAAATAAGACCTTGTAAGGTTCCATGCTGTTGTCAAATATTCTGCCTGGAGAGTTTCTTCTTACTTCTTACACAATCTCCCTGCGTGTGTCAATATTCGTGTGTTTCACTTGCATCTGCCAGTGCCTCTGCCCCCCCCCCGCCGCCAACAGGACAGCCCAGTTCTGTAGACTTTAAGATCAGAGAGCATGGAATTCAATTTTCCCTGGACATTTCTCATATTCCCTAGGAAGTTAAACAGCTCTGAATGTGGTAGGAAAGAGAAAGATTTCTCAACTTTTTTCACTCTGGAATGTAAATTTGAATTGCTTGGGACACTCTGTGTAATCTGTTTCTTTTTCCTATCTCTGAGATAGAGATAGGAAAGAGGCTTCAAGCCGGAGAAGGAAAGAAGCTAGCATTTGTTCAAAGAATTCATATTAACTGTTTTAGGGGTGCCTGGGTGGCTTAGTCAAGCATCCAACTCGTGATTTCAGCTCAGGTCATGAGCTCACAGTTCATGGGTTTGAACCCCACATTGGGCTTTGTATAGACAGTGTGGAGACTGCTTGAGATTATTTCTCTCCGTCTTTCTCTGCCCCTCCCCTGCTTGTGCTTTCTCTCTCTCAAACTTAAAAAAAAAAAAAAAAAGTAGTAACTGCTTTATAAATACTATTCATTTAATCCTCCCAAAAGTGTGAGGGAGGTAATTGACATGCAGAAATGCTAGAAGTGCTGGGACTCAGAACAAGGTTCTCTTGGCTTCACCGTGAGAATGCTTTGTATCATGTAATCTCCCCAGAGCCACTGTCCAGTAGAATTACCTAGAAGAATCAGTCTCACCCATATTGTTACTCTGTCACCTCCTCTGAACCCATCAGTTATCCCCAAGCCAGGCCTGGCTTGTACTTTTAGCACCACAAACTGCTCTTCCAGTGAATGTCAATGCCTAAACTGGACTGCCCACCAAAGCAGAGACTGGACTTAGGATCTCCCCAGATATCCGAGTGGCCATCCCTGCAGTCTCTCCCCTGGGACTAGCAGCACAGGAAGCTTCTCAAAGCTCCTTCTCTTACACGGATAAGATACAGGTCAGTGCGTGTGTGTTTGTGTGCAGTTATAGATGGAAGCAAAGGCAGGTGTACAACAGTAACGACCGCATTAATAAGAATGTGTGATTATCGTATACAGTTATGTGCCTGTGTGTGTGTGCATGTGTGTGACACAATTAAAGCATACAGCTTAGGTGTACACGCAAGAAAATTTCACATAACCTAACTGGCATTAACAAGTTAGAATATTTTCGCTGAATCCGCTTTTAGAATGTCAAGAATGCAAGTAACTAGGACACTGCTGTTATTTTCAAGAACTCATGCAAATGAGCCACTTCTAGGTTGAGTCTTTAAACAACCATGGGCTCTAAGCTCTCTGGCACAGTGGCCCTGGTTTTGTGGCCTGTGGATCTCAGCATTCATAGCACAGGTCTGGCACCCATTACGAGATCTTCAACCAATGCTTGTTGAGTAGACAGATGAAAGCATGAACTGGATCTGTTGAACGTGGCTCGATCATCTTTCCAAGCCAGCTCCAACCCTGTGCCCATGATCACCACAAATAAGAATTAGCGCCCTGAGGCTGTAGAAGAGCCAGGTCACCAGATTCAGTCTTACAATCCAATTTCGACTCAATTAGGCAGAAAAGTTGACTCAAGCTTTTCAGAAATTTAACAGCAAGAGTTAATATTGGAATTTTTCTTCACAACCCATAAGGTTTCACATGTAGCATTTAATAAATACTAACGGATCACCCTTCAGAAATCTAGATAATTCTATTACAAATTCCTCCTTTGCTGCGTGTGTATTGATTAACTGAGGTGAACGTTCAGACACACAGGTGCACCATCCATCGGCCACCACCTCTACTCCCTAGCTTTCCAGTCTCCATTTGGGTCAGGTTGCAGAAGCACCAGCTCTCATTCTTAGAATTTGAGCAAATTCCTTATTTCCAAACCATAGGAGTTTGCTTTCCTTGTTGAGAGTTTGGCAAAAGTTACATACCCCCCCCACCCCACCCCTTACACAGAGGGTACCTTCCAGGGCAGGGACAGTGTAGCAGCAGCAGAGATGGCCCAGCTTGGAGTGACCTCCACAGGCCCTGGCCCCTTCTGGTCCCTGCAGTGTACCTCCACGGGTTACTCAGGCAGCCTTGAATGCAGCCACATAGGACTTGGGTGGTAACGTATGCACCTGTCCTCCCTGAATTGTTTTACACACCTGGAGTTTTGCACACCTGGAAGGGTCTTGCTAACAATGGCACTGGCCACTTACTGGTAGGTCAGTCCAAGCATGGCACAATTGCTTTTCCCACTGCCTGTAGACAAGAAGTGGATGGCAAAATCAGCTATGGCTTAGGCTTAGGCAATGTTACAGACTGAACTGCAGTCCCCACCAAGGTTCATTTATTGAAACTCTAACCCCCAGTACCTCAGAATGTGACCGTCTTTGGAGAAGATCCTTGAAAGAGGTAGTTAAGGTATAATGAGGTCTTATAGGTAAGTCCTAGTCCAACATGAAAGTCGTCCTTATAAGCAGAGGAGATCAGGACACAGACGCACACAGAGAAGACCAGGTAACAACACAGAAGATGGTGTCCACAGCCAAGGAAAGAGGCCTTAAAGGAAAGCAACCCTGCTGACACCTTGAATCTGGGACTTCCAGCCTCCAGAACTGTGAGAAAATAAATTTCTACTGTTTAAGCCACTTAGTCAGTAGCATTTTGTTTTGACAGGCTAAGCTGATTAATACAGGCAGCAAAGAGTCTGCAATTAACTATGACAAGTTGAAGCACTGGACAGCACCATAAGATGGACACCTGAGGCAAAGAATCACAATTATTAAAGAACAGAGAACAACAAGGGATGATGCGCCCCTGTTCTGTCTACCAACAAGTTTCCCAGTATCTGGGTCAGTTCTCTACTGCTGTGTAACAAAACGCCTAAAGCTTAAACAACCACCACTCATTTGCTCACAACTCTCTGGGTCAGCAACTCAGGCCAAGATCATACAGGGGGCACTTCTGCTGGTCTCTCCCAAGGTCACCCACTTGGCTGCATCCGCTTGGTTTAGCATCCTAACCCCGGTAGGGGTCTGTTAGAAGATGGCCATGATCAGATGTCTGGTGATTGCTGCTAGCTGTCAGCTGCAGTGCCTGGGTTCCCATGCTCCTGAAGTTTGGACAGAGCTGCTTTCTGTGGCGATCTTGGGTCAGTAAGGAAAAAGGCCACAAGCAGAAACTGCAAAGCTCTTTGAGGTCTAGTTCAGAAGTCCGACAATGTCAGTTCAAACACAGCCATAAGTCACAGGGTGTGAATTAATGGGAGGAGAATTAAACCCACTTCTTGATGGGAAAAGCAGTGAAGTCAAAGTACAAAGGTGTATGTGCATAGGAAGGGAAGTATCGCTGCAGCCACCTGTATAAACAGACTTCTCCAAGGGTGCCTGGGTGGCTCAGTCGGTTAAGCATCCGACTTCAGCTCAGGTCATGATCTCATGGTTCGTGGGTTCGAGCCCCACATCAGGCTCTGTGCTGACAGCTAGCTCAGAGCCTGGGGTCTGTCTTCAGACTCTATGTCTCCCTCCATCTCTGACCTTCCCCTGCTCATGCTGTCTCTCTCTAAAATAAATAAAAACAGTAAGAAAAATAAATAAATAAAAAATAAACAGACTTTTCCACTCCCCATGGACTATCAGGACCACTCCCCCAACTATAAGGCAGGTGCATGCTCTAGGGCGGCCATTTAGAAGAACAGGTGCCAGACATGAGTCTGTGTGTGTGAGTGCCCTAAGAAATGTGACACTCCTTCACCCATCCATCCATTCTGAAAACATAAAATGAAAATGAAAACACAAAATGAATATCTACCCTGTACCCAGATACCGGGAATGCAAAGGTGAACATGATAATGCCCATCTTCAAGGAAATTCCATTTGCCAGGGTCAAAGAGATACAAATAAAGTGGATCAGAACAGAATTGCATGTAGAGTAGTCAGTCCTAGGAGGGAAAAAGTCAGATTTTATAAAGAAAAAAAAGTTCAGAGAGATGAGGTGCTTCCCAAGTAAATTGATCTAAGAAGGCAACAGCCTGGGAGAGGACTCTTAAGTAAGGATGCTGAATTCACACCCTGGCAAGGTAAGGAGATTTCTCTGCCACGCTAAGGGGCAGAGCTTTAACTGTAGGCACAAAAGAGATGCTGAAAGAAGTTCAGGCTTGGGCTTGTTATAGTTATACTTACTGTTTAGGAAAATGCGCAGGATTTCTGGAGGAAAGGTGACTGGTGAAGGGGCTTTTGCAGTTCAGCCATGGTGATCACAAGAGATAGAATACAACTCCGAGCAACTGAAGCAAAAGAATTTATCCAAGGTCATGGAGGTGCTCACGGGGTTGAGGAAGCTGGAGAACCAGACTTGGAGCCCTCAGAAACCAGACAGCTTTAGAAAGTATGAAGACAAGCCCCACTCAACCCTCTGCCCGCCACTGGACACTGTCACCAGATGCACACATTGTTATCATTCCTCCTATTTTGATCATTCGGCTTCAAATTCAGAGTTTGGACAGAGAAAATCCAACAGATAGCGCTTATGTTCTATGCTTCTCCCTGGCTATCAAGGGCTGAGAGAGAATTCCCAGGGACCACTCACAGGGGTCTGTGGTGGGAGATTCAGTCCTTTCTTTTATTGGATCGCAAAACAGAGCAGTCATTTCCCCAGAAGGAAACCAAGGTGCTGTTAGGAGGAGGAATTGAAGCTAGGCAGCCAAAGATCAACAACAATGTTCAATATGGGACCATTCTAAGATCCCAGGTGACAGACCTGGAGCCTCATGTGCCTCTCTGGGTCAGTGTTAAGTCTAGAGAATAAATACAAAAGCTATAGGTGGCCAGGGCCATAACTCAGCCCAGCACAGATGCTGTGGCTCCTGCTCTTAGCACTTTTCCAACGGCACGCTTCTCTGTAACACAGAATTTAACCAATTTGTTCAGATACTGTTTTCTGAACCAAAATATCAAATGAAATAGGTAATTCAGTTGTGCCTCTGTGAGTAGTACTTCTTCTGACAACGTTTGAAGGTCCCCTGCCTTCCTCATTTATTTTCCCAAACATCAGAGACAAACCTTGAACATGACCTGAGAAGTACATACATATTCACACCCTCAAGAACTCTACCACATAAATGTTTGTGCCCAATATCTAATTTTTAAAAACTCTGTGGCCCTCCCAAAACCTTTAATTTTCTTTAAAATAGCTTCCATTAGCAGCTAAAAAGATAAGAGCTTTAGACTTTCCTTTGTGAAAGTAATGGTCGTATCAGTTAATAGCCCAAAGCCATGCCGTGGGTCATCAGCTCCCAGCCCACCAGTAATTCCCGGACAATACCACTGAGTGTGCTCTGCAAGGTCAATCATAGCGGAAGGCTTTTGAAATTGTATCTGAAGAAATGGGCTTTCCCACACGTGGCTAATGCTACTTCTGAAGGTGCAGATGCCTTCCCCTGCTTCGACAATTTCCAGATGTGACCCGCCTGCTGGAAGCTGAGGGTGAAGCTGGTAGTAAGGGCAGATGTTACCGGACCATGAACTTTAGATACCTCACCAACCTGGTACTAGTCACAGACTCTATGAAAGAATAGTGATGATGAATTTAGAAATCTTGTTCCTTTTTTAAAATTCTTTGATATTTGTTTACTTTTGAGAGAGAGACAGAGTGAGTCAGGGAGGGGCAGAGAGAGGGAGACACAGAATCCGAAGCAGGATCCAGGCTCTGAGCTGTCAGAACAAGCATCTGACTAACTGAGCTACTCAGGCGCCTCTTATAAATCTTATTCTAATATTTAAGTTTTAGCATGGAACCCTAGAACAGATATCAGAAGTTTTATATTTATCCTCCAGTGACCTCCCCTTAATAGCAACGAAATCTCTGGATAATTGTTTTGATTTTCATATACTTCTATTTACTACTTTATAAAATGGAGATAACAATATGTATTCTGCCCACCTCAAGAAGTTTATTAAAAGAGTAAAATAGGGGTGCCTGGGTGGCTCAGTTGGTTGAGTGCCCGACTTCAGCTCAGGTCATGATCTCACAGTTCATGGGTTTGAGCCCCGCATCCGGCTCTGTGCTGAATGCTTGCTAAGAGCCTGGAGCCTGCTTTGAATTCTGTGTCTCCCTCTCTCTCTCTCTGCCCCTCCCCTGCTCATGCTCTGTCTCACTCTGTCTCTCAAAAATACACATAATAAAATAAAAAAATAAAAATAAAAAGTAAAATAAGGGGCACCTGGGTGGCTAGTCAGTTAAGCATCCCACTTCAGCTCAGGTCATGATCTTGCAGTTTGTGGGTTTGAGCTCTGCCATTGGGTTCTGTGCTGACATTTCAGAGCCTGGAGCCTGCTTTGTATTCTGTGGCTCTCTCTCTCTCTCTCTGCTCCTCTCCCACTCATGCTCTGTCTCTCCCTCTCAAAGATAAATAAACATTAAAACAATTTTTTAAGAGTAAAATAAAGGGGCGCCTGGGTGGCTCAGTCGGTTAAGCATCTGGCTTCGGCTCAGGTCATGATCTCACGGTTCGTGGGTTCGAGCCCCGTGTCAGGCTCTGTGCTGACTGCTAGCTCAGAGCCTGGAGCCTGCTTCAGATTCTGTGTCTCCTTCTTTCTCTGATCCTCCCCTGATCGCACTGTCTCTCTCTGTCTCTCAAAAAAAAAAATAAAAATAAAAAGCATTAAAGAGTAAAATAAAATCACAGTATGCAGACTTTATAAACTATCTCCCAGGTGAATGAACGGGAAGAAGCATCTGTGACCATGCTGAAATTTTCATAACGCTAGAGACATTTTTTTAAAGTATCATTTCTTCTCACTGAACAAAACCACTTGTATCAACTTCTTAATCTATCTTGCAATAGTTAGCCTGCTAAGTAGCAAACTCACTGGCCCTAAGAATCTTGAAAGACCCTATTTTAAGGTGAATTAAGTCATTTGTACTTCAAAGAGCATCCTGTAAGAACTAACAATAATGATGGCCCTCCAAACGGGTCTGACTTTCATTTCCTTTTCTTGCTCCCTTTTCGTTCTTACTCCCATTTTCCCCTCACTCTTACCCGGATTTCTCTTGTTCATTTACCAATTTATTTATCCACTCATTTTCTCTTGCACCTGCCCATCTGTTGAGTCTCCACCATGCCTCAGGCACTCTGCTCGGACAGGTTTTCACAGAATGGTTCAGATCTTTACCAGCCTAGGGACCAGCCAGAGTTGTTACTAAGCAAGCGCTCCAGAAACAATGTCTTACTACTCCTTCATCCCTGCCCTGTGCTCTGTGCTTGAGGATGCCAATATGGGGCCTGCTGCCAATCTTCCACGTGTAGAAGTTTGAGGCTTCGTATTTTTGCTTGATAGAGTTAAGTGAAATCCTTATTTAGAAGTATATACATGGGCCCTTGGAGTGGCTCAGTCGGTTAAGCATCTGACTCTTGATTTCAGCTCAGGTCATGATCTCATGGTTCATGAGTTTGAGCCCTATGTTGGGCTCTGCACTGTCAGAAATCTTCAGATTTCCTCTCTCCCTCTCTCTTTCCCTCTCTCTCCCTCTCTCTCTCAAAATAAACTTAAAGAAAATAGAAGAATATACAAAATGAAGTCAAATGTCAACAGGAGTGTCTTCTTAGAGTCTCAGAGAGTTAGTTTCAGAAAATAGTACTCACCTTCACTACCCAGGTTTTGAACAAGTTGAGAAATAAGATACAAAACAAAATGGTGACCAAAATATCAGCCTAATACTGACAGAATCTAAGTTGAGAGCTTAATATGAGAGCCAACAGGGCCTCTAACTACACCCCAGGTGATGACGACAGACGTCCCCAAGCTGTCACAGGTGGCACTAGGCTATGGCAGGCCTCCCTACACAGGAGACGTCCCTGCCAAACTGGCAGAACGGAGCAACAGAAAAGAACGTTCTTTACACTCAGGAAGTTCAAGAAGGATGGGAAGAGCTAAGCTACTTCTGCCTGGTTCTTCTTCTCTGATTTATGAATAAGCGCTCACCTGCCCAGGTTTGGAGTGAATCTAGGATTGGAGAGAAACCTAAACTTACAGCCGTCAAGCTTTCCTAACAGGAAGGAACAGCAGTGTGGAGAAGGGTCCCCATCAACATCCACTGCAAGAGAGAGGGGTGTAGTCATCACCTTTCCATTTAAACAGAATAAGCCTTCTCTGTATACAATATCCATTCACTTCATTTTAATCTCTGAGCAGTACCACTGCATTCCCTACATAAATGGCAATTTCTAGAAGATTTTTACCCTTGTAATCACACTCAGCATACACAGATTAATCCAACATACATGGTCAGTGATGAGGAAACAAATGACCAAGTCCACATGTAGGTAAGTGGTAGTTTCTCCAGTCTCTAGAATAAGCATTCTTGTAGAACATTTTTAATGGTTTAGTCTAACCTAGAAAACTAATTCAGCACCTACTAGGTGCTGGGTACTAGGTACTATGTACTATGTTAGAGACTGAAGATAGAAAGATAAATGAGTAAGAATCTCTCCTCCAAACAAGCTCATCAAGTATTATAGGAGACAGAAGAATCAATAACATAATGTGACAAGGGCTTCAGCAAAGATATGCATAAATGCCATGAAACACAGGTGAGGGGACTGATTATTCTGCCAGGTAGGAAACAGGAAAAGCTACAGAGAAAGGGTAAACCTAGTAATTAACTAATAATGAATTCAGCAAGTGAATGAATGGGCTCCCATTTCTGTGATGCAGAGATGGTTCTTCCTCCTGAGCAGGCTCTCAGCAACACATCCACATTCCCTGGCCTCTTCCTTCTCTGCCCTGCCTCTGCTTCCAGAGTCTAGAAGCCAGTTTGCCCATGAACCACCCACTGAAAGGAGAGGGTACGAGAATGGTGGACCTAGGACCTGTGTACCTGAGAATCTGGCCGGAGATGACCAGGCGACAGCAGTGCTTACCACTCTCTGATCACCTTCTACATGCAGAGCGTCAGGAATCTTTAAGACCTAGGTTTAATCCATTCTGTGGCAGTGAATCATTAGTAAGTCATTCATTCATTGAACCAATGTTCATTATCCTGTGTGCCAATCCTAGATACACTGATAAACAAGATAGGCGCTACCACCGCTCCAATAGACTCAATCCTCTCATGGATTTTGTCCATAAAGGACTAAAGTAATTAGTCCACAGGCAGAAAACTGAGAGTGGTAGACCTAGGATTTGATCCTTTGCTCTTTCTGATTCTGAGCTCTACACTCTCTCAACACTGTTCTAAAATAAGGCAAAAATCAAACAGAAAATCGTGTGTGTGCTCTCAAGAGAGCGGTAACCCACCAATGGAACCAGAGTATAATGTGCCCTTTTCCCACCAGGCATTGACAGCTCATGGGGTGTGATCTGGATGTCTGGGGTTTGTAGGCTGCCCAGGTGACTCTAATATGCAGCCAAGGCTGAGAGCCACTGTCCTGGGTATTGACCGGAGCTGCTTTAGGGTTTCTTGGAGGAAAAGGCGGCAGCCAGGCTCAGACTCCCATCTCTCCCCCCTGCTCTGCCTGCTCCCGCTTGAACCTGCACACCCCCACTTTTATCTTGTTTATATATTGGTCCTCTGCCTCAGATCTCCACTGAAGAAAGGGCTCACTGCTAACAAAATAAAACAAGCTGGAACCACTGTTTTAAAGTTCTTGGATGTAAAGAGTCCATGGGGTTTTTGTACCAAGAAAAATTTCTCTCAGCATCATTGTAGACGTTCCCCACTGGTACGCTGGCTATGGGAGTTCTTGCATGCTGTTGCTAAAAACACTTGCTTGAATGTTTAGAAAAGTGCCGTAACTTAATGAAAGTGTCACTGCATGCCATAAACAGAGTTTATGATAACCTTCACATCGTCATTTGGTGCATATTTATTGAGTACTGCCTACTATGTTCTAGATGCTGAGGATACCACCTTGGAGTGGAGAGACAAGGTCTGGCTTCAGGAAGCTTATATTCTAATGAGGGCAACAAGCAAGAGATGAGTGTGTAGGTGAGATATTCAGTCATACACATCATTTAGTCTTGGGTCCTGTAGAGGCGGCTCAGTATTCCGGCTCATTCCACCCAGACTCTGAGGAGCCACTCTCCCTTCTGGTAAGAACAGGGGGCATTCAGTGGCATAGTTCATGGGGACCAGCGGGTAGGTAGTGCACTGCCATTGCCGCGGCCCTCTGTCCACAATGGCTTCCCAGAGATCTAATGGGAGTCTGGGAAGCAGCTTGCCTTGGAGGAGGACCAGGCAGTGGTTTTTGGACATCAGAGGAAGGGTGCTTTGATAACGAGTCTATCCTTAAGGTGTCCTCTCCTCCCCAGGGCTGCCTGGCTTCTAAAGCGTTTTGCGATGTCCAGAAAGAAGCCCATTCTCTGAGAGATAGTCACTTCAGTGGATCTTTTTGCTTTGGTTCTTCTACAACATCAAACATCCAACCCACTGAATGTCTGGGATTTGGCCTGGAGATAGAAATGTTTACCCAGTCAGATACACAAATCCTAAGTCTGTAGAGCTTGATATACTTGGTATACTGGTGTACTTAATAGACTGGTAGATCTCAAAATCTGATTTCAAGGCTAGAAATAAGGGTTAATGCAGAGAGTTACTACCTGTAATCTGACTAATGAGGATGTAAGAAAAGTCTAAAATAAGCATATCAACTGCTGGCATGTAAATGACAATGCTGATGGTCATTCAAACTCCACATAAACCCTCTGTTCTCCTAAACATCGTCTGGTCCTTAACGTAATGTCCTTTTGTAGCCTCCGCACAAGGGCTCCTCTCTCCTGTGGATGTGATCACAAGTTTCAAATGAAGCAAATCAAAATTAAGGAGATATTTTTTTCCTTTACATGGTTATAGGAAAGGGGCACCTGGGTGGCTCAGGTAAGCATCCAACTTCAGCTCAGGTCATGATCTCACAGTTTGTGGGTTCGAGCCCCATGTAGGGCTCTGTGCTACTTCGTATTATGTGTCTCCCTCTCTCTCTGCCCCTCCCTTGCTCATGCTCCCTGTCTCTCTCGCTCTCAAATATATATATATATATATATATATATATATTCAAAAATAAAAACAAATCATCACATGAAAACTTCAAACAGCTCTTCCCTAGTCAAATCATCCCCATCAGGAATTTCAGGCTCCTAACTTTCATTCCTCTGGGTTTAATCTTCCAGATTAAAAGGCTTGTTTATAAATCAGCATTTATTATTTTCTTCACTTCCTGCAGAAGTTAGTTATACACACTTCAAAGTTAAAAATAAAAGATACAAAGAAACAAGTTAAAATCCTCCAGAAGTTCCAATCTAGTCATACAAATATTAACAACATGGACTCTTTTTCTCCAGTCTTACATATTATATAATATTTTTAGATGAATAACGATTTTGCTAAGAACCTGAACTACTGCACATCAGGGCAGAGTTCCATAATTAGTGGCAGGGGCGAAGACAGAAGACACTCTCCGGCTACTGAATTGGCAAGATCAGAAATGAATGGCGCCATAAAGATCCCAAGTCTTTCATTAATGCTTAAAGCTGAGACTTTATTTATAAGGAGATTCTAAATTCCAGGCTGGTCTCACCTGGCTGCCCTTGATAGAGGGAGCCTGTTTGTCATGTTAATGAAGAGAAAATTTCCAAGTTCCACAAAGACTTTTTCCCTCCACAGCTGAAGGAGAGAAAGATGTTGGCAAGTCAGGGGCAGAACTGGGGCAACCCTAAAATAACGACTTTGTCTTTGGGGCCAGCTGGCCTCAACTCAGGAGTGAGGTTATTCCAGCTCAGGGGAGAGCAGTGACTACACAGTGAGAAGTGACTCCCAGAAGGAAAGCCACAGCCAGGATGTAAGCAGGTTGCACTATTGTCTATTCCCAAACTTGAACTGGCTTCAGGATCCCTCAGGACGCTTTAAAAAACAGTTTGCTGAGCCCCATTTCAGAGTTTCTAATTCAGTAGACCTGGGGTGGGGCCTGAGAATTTGCATCTCCAAGTCACCAGGTAATGCCAATCCTGGGGGTCTCAAGACCGCACTTTCAGAACCACTGGTCTATCCTGACACTTGAACTGTTTAACACAGGTTCAGAGCTCAGGCTTTAAAGTTAGATGGACTTGATTTTATTCCTGGTTCCTAACACCTGTGTGACTTTGGACAAGTAGTTTAATTCATCTGAACCTCTATTTCCTCACAAGCAGCATAGGGATAATTATAAGATGTTCTAAGAAGTGGATCATATAATGTATGTTGAGTGCCGCGCTCACAGTAAACATTCAGTACATGATTATTAGACTTTCTATTCAAGTCTCACCTCAACACGGTCCTGAAATCTTTTGACACCTGTTATAACTAATGTCGCGGCCCCCTAAAATGCTGGCTCCGTTTTAACTCCATCTCCCTACCCCCATGGGGTCTCCTAACTCCGCTGGCCATTAGCTTCTGACCAGGCTAGTCCTCTGCTGCCACCTGGTGGCCTGAAGTCCCATAACACCTTTCAAGGTAATCTGTCAACGTGGCGCTCCTGGGGCTGCAACCCAAAAATGAAGTATAAGGAAAAGAGCTAGACGTGGTGCCGGCTCAAGGCTACTCCTTGGTTAAGGGACCACGGGTAGGGTTCCCAGCCACGAGAATCTGAAGGGTAGGTTCTGAGGGCTGCAAAATTACATGTGCTTGTATCAAGATCGAGAGACCAGGAGAGCTATTTGACAGCTGATTCTTGAGCAGAAGTCTAGAGGCTTCCACTCACCTCACATCTGGCCTAGACAGTGACCTTCTGGGCAGGACCTCAGAACATCTACTTGTAGACATTGCTGAGGACTCCTGGGACCTCAGGGCTTATTCCTCGTACTGCTGCCGCCAAGGACATGTCAGGGGCAAGTCACGCTGATAATCCCACATGCTGGAACCCACTTCTGCTGGAGTGCTCATTATACTAGGTCTTTGGGACAAGTCCCGTGCGTTAGCAGGGAAAAAGGCAGGACACAGAGCATGTGGGCAATAACATGACCACCCAAGATGCTGTTGCCATTTTGTCTCATTCCCATGGCCTTTTCCCTCAGTGCAGGTGGTTTCCTAAATGGTTACAGCTCAATGGGAGGTGCAAATGGCAAATCATTTTTTTTAATATTTTTTAATATTTATTTATTTTTGAGAGACAGAAACAGAGTGTGAGTGGAGGAGGGGCAGAAAGAGAGAGGGAGACGCAGAATCTGAGGCAGGCTCCAGGCTCTGAGCTGTCAGCACAGAGCCCAACACGGGGCTCGAACCCACAGACCATGAGATCATGACCTGAGCTGAAATTGGATGCTTAACCAACTGAGCCACTCAGGTGCCCCTACATCATTTTCTTTTTAACTACTTTATCCCTTCCCACTAGAAAGCAGACCTCTTAATGACAGTTGAACACTTATCACTTTGGGGGAACTGCTGGTTATTGGAACTTATTTGGTCCAGTTTTCAACCTTTCTCACAGTCCATCTTTCAGCTAAGTACAGGGACCCTGACTCCTGGAGCAAAGGGAGAGAGGAGGGCCTGGTCTAGCTCTGGGTGCCTCCTCCCCTTCATTCTTCAGGGTGCAGGAGGGGGAGGTCAGGTTTGAATGTCTCTCTACTCAGCTGCCATCCACAGAGCACTCTCACTCTTGGTTGTAGCCGATTCCTGGCAAGCAGAGACTGGCCCCCACATGGCAGGAAGCCAAATGCTTGGTCTCCCAAAGGGACCCCACAAAAGGGCTTCTTGGGGGAGGCTGTAAGGACTCCCTGAGGACAGTTCCCTGTGGGCGAGGGGGCTCCAGCTCCCCCTCGGCTACCCGCTGCAGACCACCCCCAGGCCCCCGCAGAACACCACCAGAGTGAACCAGTGCTCACTAAAAGATAAATTCCTCTTTTTCTGCCTCTGGTTGTGCTCATGTAAGACTTGCTTTGGCTCATCATTGCTCCATCTCCGTGTTAGTATGCATAAAGGGTTACATCACTTTGGACCCCCCCTCCCATCTCTAGAGGAAGAAAAACAAAGGCAGGATAAACAAAGGAGTCGGGCAAGACTTAGGTAGATAAATGCAGGGCCTGCATGGGCGGGTCGGGAGGTTCACCAGAGGGGTGGGGGGTGGGCGACCACCAACCATTACCTTCCCCTTAAGATGACATGAGCTCAGAAAATTACTTCTTTCAACTATTTAAGAATGCTCTCATACATTTTGTAAGGCATACTATAGTTCGAAAAGGACCTTTTCAATTCATTAATTCACATGGGTTTTGAATCTTGCCACCATCTTCGGGTTGATTAAGGCCCAGTTATTCATGGAAAAAAAGATGGAGGCTTCTGGAACACCTGGATGGCTCAGTCAGTTAAGCATCTGACTTTGGCCTGGGTCATGATCTCACAGCTCGTGGGTTGAAGCCCCCTGTCAGGCTCTGTGGTGACAGCTCAGAGCCTGGAGCCTGCTTCAGATTCCATGTGTGTGTCTCTCTCTGCCCCTCCCCTGCTCCCGCTCTTTCTGTCTCTCTCAAAAATAAATAAATGTTAAAAAAAAGTATTTAAATGGAGGCTTCAAGGTTGCAAGTCACTTTTCCCAAACCATGGGGCATTAGCCTCTCTAGTGAGGAAAGCATGGACACCCAACACAACAAATGAACAGGCTCTAGCTATCTAACCAGCATCAAGCACTTGCGACCAAGGCTGTGAAGGAATGGGGTGAGGGTGAGGATGGGTAGACAAGACACTCATAAGTTGGGGTTAAAGGAGGAAAGTTCCAGAATGACAGCTCAGTCTCAGAAAGAGTGGGCTCAGTTTGGTAGCCTTGAGCAGTCAGGAGCATGAGTCCTCAGTGCCAAGATAGAAAGTGAAAAAGAGCTTTCCAGATTAACCACCAACCAACAGAAGGCAAACCCCTTTACCTTCATGTTTCTTTCCTCCCCATATTGATCCAGTTACGGCCAAATGTACTATGGGAAAATCCCTTCCCAATGCCAAACTATCTGAAGGGGAAAAAGAAAATTCTTGAACTAGTTTTAACCATTTTTGTGTTTTCTAACTTAGCAGCAAAGAAACTTTCCTTTGTGAACTCAGAGGCTTCAAAGCCTGCTTTGTTTTCATGTGTGGTATTGATTTGGATTCTCCAGAGGGTCTCCTGACATCTCTCTACACCTTATTTGATTTAATCTACAAGTCCAACAGGTCCCTCACTCACTGACAAGGAGAGGGAAGTACAGAAAATTTCAGAGCCTCCTCTGAGGTAACAAAACCTCTCCGTGGTGGAGTGTGGAGCTGAATGCCAAATTTCCATCTAGACCTGCGTGAGCTCCTCCACACATCACGGGTTTCCTAGCTCAAAGCGAGGACTGAAAGCTTTCTGATGAAAGGAGCAATGAGCTTTTTATGTTCTCTGCTTTCTACCTAAGCCACCTCTCGGAAGGCGGGGCCAGCCCTCAGGGATCCTGCCCTCAGCCTGGCCTCCCCTACCACGTGCCAGGTTACTCTGCCACTTCCCCTCTTCTGGCTTCAGTTTCCGCATCTGTCAAACAAGGGGCAGAATGGACAATTTCTATAGTCCTCCTAAGCCGTCTTTTGTCTTGGATGGTTGAACCCTTCCTTTCCTTCATGCTCACCTTGACATGGCGTTCAGGTCTGGTCTTCATCAGCTCAGACTATCACAACAAAATACCAGGAGTGGGGGGCTTAAATGACAGATGTTTATCCCTCATAGCTCTGGACGCTGGCAAGGCCGAGATCAGGGTGCCGGTGTGGTCACATTCCCCCAGGCTTGCAGGTGACTGCCTGTTCGCTGTGTCCTCACATGGAGGAAAAAGGGAGCTCCAGTGTCCCCCCTTCGTATAAGGACCCTAATTTCATCATGTGACTGTACTCTAATGACCTAATCTAAACCCAATTCCCTCCCCTAAGTCCCACCTGCTAAGAGCATCACATTAGAGATTAGGGCTACGACGTGTTAATTGGGGGAGGGGGTGGGAGTAGGTATAAACATCCAGTCTGGAAGAGGTCTTCAGGCATTAACCTTGGCATGTATGAAGGAGAGGAGAGGTAGATTTGCCAGATGGTTCCAGCAAAGATACCTCACACACTTGATAAATATTTGTCAGCCAAAAAGGTATAAATCTATTCTACTTATATATCTGATATTTTCACAGTTTGGCTCCTGAAAATTCAAAGCGGACTTCTCAGGGCTGGATTCCGACATCTGGCAGCCGGAGCTCGGAAGAACTGCGCTCTCCAGGTGCTCTGGTTGGCCTGAAGGATGGGGACTACGGTGTCTTATGAGATAAACTAGAGGAAATTTTCCTTTATATCATCAACATATTTGTAGTCCGTCTCCGAGACACGAAGTCAGAGAGGAAAGAAGAATAAAAAAAAAGAGGATTGTGCTGTTAGCACAAAACGCAGCTGTCCGGAGGAGGGCGTTTGGCAGGATTTGCTAAACTTGCTTGTTGCTCAAGACCTGACCCCCCATCCCTGACCCCTTAAAATACACACCGACAAGGGAGGGGGTGCTCAGGGCCTGTCCCCGTCACCTTTCTCTAGCCTCCCTCTCAGGTTTACTGCCCTGGGGCTTCCACAGAACAAGCAAAGGGTGCTGGGGAGAGGCCCTGCGGCGGATAAGACCACGAAACCCTGGTTGGTGACCTGGGAGTTGAAGACCGTCTGGAGCAAAGAACTTAACCCCAGTTTTCTCATCCATCAAATCGAGACAGAAATATGATCTCACAGAATTATGGTGTTTTCCTTCTTCCTTTTCTTCCACCTCAAGCAGGGCCTGGCATAGTGAGGGAATTTGTTACCTGTTTGCTGAATAAACTTCACGTTTTGTCTAGAATCAGCTCAGTCTACAGGTAAAAAAATCTCAAGTTACCCTCTCCTACAAGGTCTTTCTCTCAAGCTAAAAACTGAATCTAGAGTACATCAGTTGGGAGGCTACCTAGATCTCTGGCCCCCTCTCATCCTTTTGCCTTTTGTACTGCTGGGACCGCCCGGAGGAACCCCACGTTTTCTCAAAACAGGGAAGATGAATAGACCCACAGGCAACAATGAAGGCGGCTGATGCTCTATCGAGAGATGGGCCTTCCCTCCCGTGTGGTCCCGCACTCCTCCCTGGCACAGATTTCGAGTAGAAGTTTCCCATCTACTGTAACTGTGCCACACCTCAGAAGTCTCGTCTACACTGTAAACCCAGGACCTCAAGTGTCGGGTTTTATCTAAGGGGAAAAAATGAGAGATAGATCCTGGCCTCTCCATCCTGCCCTCCAGTCACAGGAATCAGCAACTTCTGCCTCTTTCCATTTGATTAGAAATGATCTTAAGTCACCACTCAGCAGAGACAACGAAACAACACACAAACCTTGAACTAGCCTTAGCCCTTCATGTGCAGCTGAAGATGAATTTTATTCAACTCTCCCACACTGCAGCCTGCAGTCGGAAACAAGGGGACCGCTTAAAGGAGAGAGTAGAGGGGCACCTGGGCGGCTCAGTCAGGTGAGCGTCTGGCTTCGGCTCAGGTCATGATCTCATGGTTCATGGGTTCGAGCCCCGTGTCAGGCTCTGGGCTGACTGTTAGCTCAGAGCCTGGAACCAGTCTTCGGATTCTATGCATTCTGTATATCCCTCTCTCTGACCCTCCCCTGCTCATGCTGTGTCTGTCTCTCTCTTTCTCTCTCTCTCAAAAATAAATAAAACATTTTCAAAAATCTTTAAAAACAGGACTGTCAATAGTGAGCAACTCATAGCACCTGCCTAATAACTCCTTGCAGAATGACTGACTGGATTAATAAATCAGTGTCACTTTTTACCACTAGTTCGATTACCTATGTAGAAGGAGAGGAGGGAAGGTGATACAGTTGGAGTTAGGTATTTGGAGTTACCAGTTTCTATGAGACTGTTGGGTTATGATGCTCAGAAGTAAGTCACAGAGAGATTAGAGATCAGGGCGAGGATAGGATGCAAAGTTAAGGTGAGGCAGACATGGTTTGGAGAGGTCAGAGACAGAGACCCATCTACCCATTCCACACAAAAATGCTACAGTCCGTTTCTAAGGAAAAATCACAACAGGCATTATAAGGAAATAATTGCAGCACGCATATGCACTGAT